>NC_045628.1:53699318-54002348 GCF_009829155.1 Mustela erminea | reverse complement strand
CATAGCTGGAGAGGAGAGAAACCATATTAGCCCCAAGAACACTGACCCTATATGATTTCAAATATTCATGCAGAACCATGCTTACCTTTCTCTGCTCTGATGTGCTGTGATCTAATATGTTGTAACTCCTGAAATGAAAAGACAAAAATCTTTTTAAATATTCACTCTTCTAGTCAAGACATAAGAATTTAGGACTGTTGGACGTAATGATAAATTCATCTTTTTTCCTTCAATGCCAGGCATGTGTAGGCAGTGAAATTCTTTGGTGTTCTAGGTAACTATCAAGAAAAATTCAACCTGGGGTGCCTGGGTGTCCAACTCTTGGTTTCGGCTCAGGTCATGGTCTCAGGGTGGTGAGAAGACCTGTGTCAGGCTCCATGCTCAGTGGGGAGTCTGCTTGAGTTTCTCTCCCTCTGCCCCTCCCCCCACCTGTAGGCTCTCTCTCTCTAAAATAAATTTAAAAATCTTAAAAAAGAGATGTTCATCCCAAAGAGTTATGTCCATATGCTTCACACACATACCATCTAACAAAATACTTTGGACAAAGAGGAAATAAAAGACAATGTACATGATAAAACCTAGAATAATTAAACATACTTAAGAATTTGTATCAGATACATAAATGAAGATGAAGTTAACTAGGAAAATAACAATTACCACAAAATATATGACCCTCTTAAATCTTTAGGGAAGCTCTTTTTATGTCTATTTCATTAGTGAATTCCTGCTACCACAATGAAGTTCAGTTCACAGGAAAGTGAATGATGCCTAGCTCCCAATGGTTAATTTTTTATTTAAAAAAAAAAAAATCAGTGTATTTAAAGTACTGCACGGGAGACTAAGAGCTTCTACAGTATCAATAATTAAGTCAAAATACTTCCACCAATAGAGGTTTAGAAACTCAAACCAGGATGGGGTGTCTGGGTGGCTCAATCTGTTAAGCGTCTGCCTTTGGCTCAGGTCATGGTCCCAGGGTGCTGGGATTGAGCCCGGCCTCGGCTCCCTACTCAGCAGGAAGCCTGCTTCTCCCTCTCCCTCTGCTCCACTACTTGGCTCCTGCTCTCTCTTTCAAATAAATAAATAAAATCTGAAAGAAAGAGAGAGAGAAATTAAGAAAGAAAGAAAGAAAGAAAGAAAGAAAGAAAGAAAGAGAAAAGAAAAAGAAAAATAGAAAGAAAGAAAGGAGGGAAGAAAAGAGGGAAAGAAACTCAAACCAGAAAAAGAAAGAGCCCAAGTCTGAAAAGAGCACAGGTAATTGCCTATCTCTATTTGAGCCCTGAGAATGAAGGATCTGATAGGTAAGTAACTGCATACCCGTTTGAATCCTGACCCCAGCTACCACTAACTATTAAGATGGAGTGGGTGAAAACGTCAGATCTAACGTCAGTTCAAATCCCTATCAGCCACCTACCTGCACTAAATATATTAATAGAACCTCTATCATAAGGCGGGAGGTTAAGACTAAATGCATGTAGGCACTTAGCAGAGTGTCTGGTACTTCAAATACTTAGATACTAGAAACACTCTTGGGAGAGTCCTAATTTCTCTGTTATTGGGATGGCCATCCATACTAACCATTTCCCACCCCTCTGCCCCCAGCCCCATCCTGGGATGTTTAAAAGATTAGCCATATAACCTAAGTTCTTTGAGTATCTCAAGAGAAGGGCTTTGAGATAGATAGATAGATAGATAGATAGATAGATAGATAGATAATAGGTGAATAGATAGATGATGATAGATAGGGGCAAACACAACTTCAACTGTTAACAACTGGAAGGATTCTAAAAACACCATTGATTTTTCTCTCTGCCTTCAGGACTCCCAAGAGAGCTAAGAATCTATTCTATTTTTTAAAAAATTTTTTAAAAATTTTTTATAAACATATAGTGTATTATTATCCCCAGGGGTACAGGTCTGTGAATCACCAGGTTTACACACTCCACAGCACTCACCATAGCACATACCCTCCCCAATGTTCATAACCCCACCACCCTCTCCTTACACCCCTTCCCCTGTCCCCCCAAATCTATTCTATTTTTAAAGACCCTTGGAGGAGATAGCACAGCTGTTTTCTGTTACCTAAAGAAGTCACATTGTGACTACCTTTTACATCCAGTGCTCATCCAGGGCTGCCTTCTGCCCTTGCCTTGGCCCAGGGTACTGCCCTACCAAATGCTGGAGCATTGCTTGTAGGAAATTCTAGGCAAATTGTGGCAGCCCTTTTTGAGTGGTGCCATGCAATGGCCCTTTCCAGGCCTTATTCTTCCCTCTCCATCCAAGATTTATTTTTCTCCGTAGCTGATCTCCAGTCTCCCAACTCTCTTCTTGTGACTTCTCGATTCCCAGTGGTACTCTGATTTCTGGAATTTCCTGGTTTAGTCTCCCCTGTATTTATAACAGAGATTTGTAGATGCACAGTGTGTATTTATACATTGTGTGTATCCTTACATATTTGTATATACAGTATATCTTTATAGCTTTATATAAGTGTATGTATGTACATGTACAATGTATCTTTATTCATTATATATACATTTATAATAGAGATACAAACTGTATATATATTTATACATTTACAGAATGTCTTTTTTTAAAAGATTTTTATTTATTCGACAGAGAGAGACACAGTGAGAGAGGGAACAGAAGCAGGGGGAGTGGAAGAGGGAAAGGCAGGTTCCCCCATAGAGCTGGGAGCCCCATGCAGGGCTTGATCCCAGAACCCTGGGATCATGACCTGAGCTGAAGGCAGACGCTTAACTACTGAGCCACCCAGGTGCACCTACAATATAATATGTCTTTATATATACTGACTCTCTTATATATACAATGTTTCTTTACCTGATTATTATCTCTTAAAATTTTGAAATAGGATCCTTGATGACAGATTAATTCAGGAATATAAAGCTGCCCTTCATTTTTCCCTCTAGGCCTGATTTGTCTCATCAAAGGGAAGGGGGGGGGGGGGGAAGAAGCAAAGCTAAGTATGGTTTATGTCTCCAAATGTCTGCTTCGTGCTTTTCTATGGAGAAAAACACACCTTTTATTGAGAAACACAATGGGAAAGCTTATGTGCCAGCTCAGTAGTCCTCAGACTTGCATCACAGTCTACCAGAGGGCAGGTTGAAACCGAGTTGCTAACTCAGTAGGTCTTGGGTAGGGCCTGAGATTCTGCATTTCTAGCAGGTGAGCTAGTGCTGGTGGCTTAGGGCCTCAATATGAGAACTGCAAAGCCTCTGACATCCATGAAGATTTCAGAGATAGGCCAATCTGACACTGTGTGAAGGTTGAGACCCAGGCAAAAGCAGCAGCTGACTAAAGTCACTGACTAAATGAAACGGGCAAGGAAAGTTTGTTCTTTCCCACCTGATAAAAAAACTTCTCCCTGCCCACTTAAGGAGTGGCTCCTAGGTCAGAACTGTCACAGAAACTTTTCATTACAAGAAAATTCAATAACCAGGACCATTCAGAAGCACTTTCAATGACTGCTAAGAAAGAAAACAAAACAAAACACAACAAAAAACCCAAATACCAAAAACAACACAAAACAAACAAACAAAACAAAAGAAACCCTAATGTGTCCTGATCAGGACAAATTAGAACTCTAACTAGAGACCCCATCATGTAATGCTGCTTTTGTGTTATACCCATTCTTAGGTACCCCAAAGTTGCAATCCCTCTCAAACCCTATAGAGAAGTTTCCTTGTGCAAAGGCAGTACATGGTATGTCTACGACCTGAGGCTACCAAAAATTGTACTCTTATTATCTGTTCCTGTATCCCTACCTCACTCCCAGTTTTTTGAACTCGAAATGATATGCATAGATGTCAACCATAAACAGAACATTTTTCTACATCTTGGGTGCCCCGGCCCCAACTCCACTTAGTCCAATAGTGACTTGGTGTTTTTTTTTTTTTTAAAGGAATCTCTCCAGGTGGTTCTAATATAGGGCCGGCATTGACAAACATTATTACTAATTGAGTTCTCCCATGAATGGCTGTTTGGTGATGTCTGTATTTGGCCATAGATTTATTATATTCTCCCAACTTATATATATATTCCACATATTCATGCTGAAAATTAAATAATCCCTTACACGCATAGCTAGCAGAGTATTTTCCCTTATATTAGCATATTTGATTCTTATTAGAATCAGAGGCTGGGTAATTATCACTACGCTGATTTTTCAGACTGGGAAATAGAGGCTCAGAGAATAAGGGCTCTCCCCATAAAGCAGGGACTTCAACCTCTGCCCCTGACTCCTCTTTCAGAGCTGTACGTCCCTGTCCCTTTACAAATGTCACCAAGCCCATGCCTGAAAGCTGGCAGAAAAGTCTCAATGGTCCATCATGGGGCTCAGAACGTGCTACCCCAAAATATAAGGCCTCAGCCTATTGAATACTTAAAGCTGAAGGAATTTGAGGAATGGCAGGTGCAGGAAGGACCCTCTGACTCATCTTTCTCCTCGGAAGCAGGTCATAAGACCCTCGCATGAGAGGCGCCCTTCTCCTAACTAGCGGAAATGAGCGTCCTTAGCTCCAAGACGGAAGGACACTAAGGAGAACTGGGAGAAGCAGGCCTTGTTAAGATTTCCCCAGTTTACTAACCATAGCTCAGACTCTTCTGTCGTGTCACATTTTTCCCTGCACCTCTCCACTGTCCATCAAACCTAGTATAAAAACCAGTCAGGCTAACCATTTCCTCAGGTCTTCATTTCTTTAGGAAACATACATTCAATACGTGCATATGCTTTTCTTTCTTTTTTTTTTTTTAAGATTTTATTTATGTATTTGACATAGAGATAGAGATTACAAGTAAGCAGATGGAGGGAGAGGGAGAAGCAGGCTCCCTGCTGAGCAAGGAGCCCGATGCGGGGCTCGATCCCAGGACCCTGAGACCATGACCTGAGCTGAAGGCAGAGGCTTAACCCACTGAGCCACACAGGCGTCCCTATGCTTTTCTTTTATTCATCTCTCTCTTGTCAGTCTAATTTATAAAGCTCCAACTGGAGAACCTAAGTGGGGAAAGGGGAAAAGATCTTTTTCCCCCTGGATGGCACCTGGATGGTTTAGTAGGTTAAGCATCTGCCTTTGGCTCAGGTCGTGATCCCAGGGTTCTGGGATCAAGTACCGCACTGAGCCCCCTGCTCAGGGGAAGAGTCTGCTTCTCCCTCTATCTCGCGCCCCTGGTTGTGATGTCTCTCATACTCTTTCTCTCTCTCAAAAAATTTATAAATAAAATCTTAAAAAAAAAAAAAAAAAGATCTTTTTTTTCTTCCCCTATGCCTGCCAAGAAATCCTTAGGGGTTTTTTTTCCTCCCTGAAGTAAAAAGTCTGAAAGGAGGCTTATCTTCACTGGAGATCTGACTGCCAAGTCCCTGCAGGTTGTCTGGAAAATCTGACAAAAAAGAGCCTTGACATCAGGAAATATGGTCTCAGAATTTCCAGGGTCTTCAGAAAACAGGCTCAGAGCCCATGTTCAGGGTTTGGCTGCTGAAGTGCTCAAACCAGGGGCCTGCAGACCCCATGATGGGCGTCGATCTCCAACTGTGACTCTGCCGAGTCCACACTCAAGGCAGGAGCTACTCTGGTTTGTCATTTTCCTCAAAGAACAGATACTTGGCTATGTATATGCCAAGCATGGATCTTTCTTGAATGCCCCCAAAATATTTTTAATTTTCAAGATTATAGGAAAACCCTTCTAAAGGAGAGTTGCAACTTCACCCCAATTGACAATCCCATTTATTTTCTAAGCAGCACATTTGCATTTATTTTCATCCACTTTAGTCCTCCACTTCTGTCACACTAATTAGAGTGTCTTAAAATGTACGGTTCTTTATTCCCAGATCTTATCATTCAGACATTGCTTCTGGTTTCTTTGAATTCAAAAAGTTCTGATCATCTAATCTGCGGAAAACACTACAAAGAATATCCCAACTTCTCTCCTCTGAATGAATTATTCAGATGAAAGAGATCTTTTTTTAGAATATTATGTGTGTTTATCTTATTTTAAATCCAGTTGTAAGTTAAAAAAAAGTTCATCCTGTGCATACGTGGTCTACACGATCATAAGGAAGAACAGGTAGCTTTGCACACCTCCCAGCAAACAGCCTTTAGCAGGAGCCAGAAACAGTTTCCAAGGTGAAAAGCTGGGCAGAGTCCTCCTTGCAATTCTCTAGAAGGTCTTCGCTAAGAGCCACAAAAGAGAACCCGATAGTTGCTCCTCAGGAAGACCAGCGATCTGCCTTCTCAGAATACAGCATGCTTAGCAACTGTCATGCAGGGAACAAAAAGAATTGCCCCCCCCCACCCCCCGGTTTCTACAACCTACCCCTGACAACTAGGATCATTACCTAGAAGTTACTAAGAAAACTCACATGAATGAATGAATTCATTTTATGGTCACATTGTAACAAGTAGTCTTCTCAGCAAAATTATGCATTTTCAGCAAAATTAAGCATAATTTGGACTTCAATTATGATGGCTTCATTTAACCCTTCAAAACAAAAAGGAAAAGCTAACTACTGGTAGGCAGCCAAAGAAATTGCTGTCAATAAAATGGAAAAAGAAACCCTCTGACATATTGCCACCTAGTGGACACCGTCTAGCATTGACTAGCCTGGGATACCACAGCCCTCCTTTGCAGATTGGAAATTGCTATCGCCCCCACTCTAAAATCTAAAAACAATAGAGCTGAGGAAATTTCACAACATTTAAAAAATCTTCTTATTGTGGTATTTTCCTATTTAAACTGCACTAACTTTTCATCTTTGCTGTCAGAGTACATCGAATAGACAAGAAAACAACCGATATAATTTTGTTTTTTATTTCGACTTTTATTTCACCCATAGAAAAATGTTGCGATTTCACAATTTCTCCGCCAGGAAAGAAAGCGCACAAAAGATCGATGTGATTGTGTAACTGTGGTCTCTAGGATTGCTTCTTTTCAACTTCTCCCGAACTCAACATCCAAGAAGCCCAATGCTCAAGAGTGTGGTAGGGTGAATTTGAAGAGTGCAGACCAGGTCTTCAGGCTATCGGCACAGGCTCTTTCGAACATCTTCTACAATGTTTTAGGGTCTTTCACCAAACATAAGGAGGTGGGAGACATCTCAGAACTGGCTCAATCTTGATAAATCAAAGGCACTTAGGAGAGATTGTACTCTATAAGAATAAATACAAACACCTATGAGTATTTTCAGCTCCTCTGGGGAGTTATGAAAATTTTGCTCCGGGTAATTTCAACATTGACAGCAAATGTTAAGCCTGCTTTGGCAAATTCAGTTGGACCACTGCCCCAAACCAGACTTCAATAGCATCCCGATTCAAGAGCGAATGTTATTAAAATGGCCTTATTTGCTTGATTGCTGTGTTTTATAATCTTACGAAATGACAGGAGTGGATTGAAGCTCCCACTGAGGACATTCCTGGCTGTAAAGATTCCCCGAAAAGGTCAAGTTGCTGGAGGTTGAGCTTCTGAGACTGAAAATCCCACCTGGGTGTGGTGACGTGAATTGTGCGATCCAGGCAGTGCCTGTCAGTCGGAGCCTGTCAGTCAGAGCCTGGAAGAAGCAATTTGTACAGCCAGATGCTTCGGAAACCACTGGCACCCGCTCATGGCTGAGGTCTCAGGTGGCTGCCTCCCTCTGCGGATAGGCAGCTGCAGGGACATCTGGCTGGTTGAACAAGGTTTTAACACCCCGTTTGCCGGATATAATACAGGGTTCATTCACTTGTTAACATATGTAATGCATTCGTTTTAACATCTTAATGATACCCTTCATGTAATTCTTCTCCAACCAAGTTACAAGAATAGTGTATTCATCAGCCGAGTTAGCACATGAATGCCTCACATGGGTTGTTGCTGAAGATGAATAGCCAGTTTCGCATTCTTGCAGAGAAGTCCTGCGGACTTGGACTTGCAGCACGTAAACAGTAGTGCAGAGAGCCTCCCCTGACTCTCCACCAAGTGCAACTGCCTTCCTTCAAGCTATCAGGGTTTCTCATTAGGATCATGATAATAGCCTCCTCCCTCCTCTCCCAGTCTCTTGCTGGCCTCAAACGGACCCATTGCTGCTGGGGCACAAGGAGGGCATGGTCCTTCTCTGAAAATTCTGCAGGAGCTGCCCACAGGCCTCAGGAGCAAGTCCATGTTCCTCCCTTGGGCTTCGAAAGCTCTGCAAGGTGTCTTGGTTTCTGCTTCAGGCTCCCTTGCTATCCCTCCCTGAGTCCCCAAACCCGACTCCTGAGGCCACTGTGGGGCACCCCATGTGCCGGCCACCCAGAGCTACTTACAGTCAGTCCCCACTGCAAGTATCCTGCCCTCCTCTTCATACCAACATGGTCTCCAAGTGCTCTCTCGGAGACACGTCTTACTGTCTTATCGGTAGCTCGTCTTTATTTATAAAGTTTTTTATTTGCCTGGTATTCTTAGTTTGCAAGGGACAGAAAGCCTACCCACTCACAGAAAGGATACCCAGGTGTTGTGCAGCAGTTAAAGGGACAGCATTAATATAGATGTCTCGGCCCCTTACTTCTCTCCCTCCTTGTAATCCACAGGATGTGGGGGGACAGTTTATAGGCACCTGGATGAAGAGGGGACCCCGTAGTTCCTCATGAACTGTCCATGGTAACGGTTTAAAATAACCTCAAAGTGAAGAACTTCAAGAAGGGGATCCACTGAGCATGCTGTCAGCTGAACACATGTCAGGAAGGGTAGAGCAGAGCCTGCAACACTGTCCTCCAGGGCACCAGGACAGGAGAGGAGCAGTGGTGAGGTGGTGCCCCCCCGGGGTGGGGGCAGGGAGAGGTGAGAGGCAAGGGGAGGAGGACTGGCTCCAGGGGCCCAGCTAGCAGCAGGGGGAGGAGCCCACGGATAGGGCATTGGGTCCACTAATCCTGAAAGGAAGAGCCATCTTTGATTCATTTGCAACTCTACATTTTGATCCCTAAAATTCTTTATTTCTTAATATGAACTACTGATTCACAGAATTCACCCAGACCCAAAGTTTTCTCAACACAGATTCTATCCACAGCCCATACCCCCAGCACCCCACCTCTTAACCTCTTAATTTGTTTTCCTTCTTAACTAAATCAGCCACCACCAACCCATGACCACTTCTGGAAATTTCTCAGTGAAGAACTTTACCAAGACGTGTGTTGGTGTCCTTCCACCCAGGCACAGTCAGCATGGGCTCGTTTCTCCCGGAGGAAGTCCACTGATTGGAAAAGACACACTTTTGCAAACAGAGAATGTACTCTCCCCTCCAAAGGGCTGAAGAAGAGCATGCCCTTGTTTTCCTAGAACCGAGTGATGCTTTCCTGGCAGTGTGCTGGCTATGCTGGGAAGAGAAAATTAGTTTTTATTGTTTAACCTTCATGGTTTAAAAGAGAAACCTTCTGCCACAGTTAAGAGTCTCCTAGAGTTTTCGTAAAGTAGCCTTATGACAGCAGTATTAGTCTTCATAAAGAGCCCAATCTTAGAATGTCTTGCACTACAGTACTCGGTTACAAAGTTTAATCTAAGGGCCCGGTGGAGTGACTGCGGCGTGCGTCTTGCATGAGGTGTGCTATTTACCCTGTCTCTGATTTCTTCTGCCACTTGAAACAGTAAAGCCCCCTTACACTGGCAGAGCTCTGACCTTCACAGAACCTTGTAGGCTCTGAAAAAGGCTCACAAACGCTCACAGACCCTCCCCAAAGTACTGAATTGCTGGGAATACGATGCTAAGGGGAACAGAGGTACCAGGCCAGCCTCTGTGGACAAATGAGGCCAGGAAGGAAGGGACAGGGTGGCCAGTTAGGGTCCTCTAACCTTAAGATCCTTTAATGCATTCATGCCCCAAAGGCAGAAACTCACCCCTCCAAGAAGTAGGACAAGCATCACACTTGGGAGTGACCTCCAGCCCTCTGGGAATCTTTCTGGCAGTAGCAAACAGATAGCCATCGGACAGCACCAAGAGCAGGCATGAGCAGAGCTCACTACTCTTTAAACCGGTTCTTCAAACTTGCACTGAGCACCTACTGCATGCCTGTCACAGGAGAGAAAAACTAAACCTCACCCAGTCCTGGAAGGCTCACATTTGAGTGCGTCAGCCCCACACCAGGCTCCTGCCATGGATGCCGTGTGTGACAGGACTGAATAAAGAAGCTCTGAGCACACACAGGAGAAGTTTTTAACCCAAAGGTAGGCAGGCAGGCATCAGTGGGGTGGGGGTGGGGGTCTTCTTTAAGAAGTAATGCCTGAGCTGAATTTTGAAGACAGAGAATCAATGACACGGGAAAGGCCTAGAATAACATATAAAGGACCACACGCAAATGCCCATTTTTCATTCACTCATCCATCCATTCCACAAAGTTTACTGATGGCTGCTGGGCGGGGGAGAGCAGGCATCCTACGGGGGTGCTAAAGATGCTGTGTTTCCAGGAGAGATATCATCTTTGCCTTCACTGTGCTTTGGGTCCCAGCAGGGAAGCGGAGTGGGGAAGGGCATAGACCGGTTAGAGAACTTCTAGCATTTTACCATGGTAGGGCCACTGGGCACAAGCTTGTTGTGTGATGGAATGGCACACAACATAATGAGCCTGGAGAGGCAGAGAGGCTGGAATGAGGGCTTCCAGAGCACAGAAGACTCTGCATTATATGTTCAGCAGCTCAGACTTTATCTTGTTGGTTACCAGGGTCCACCAAAGGATTATTTTTAAGCAGGAAAGTAAGGGACATGTTCAGATTTACATTTTAGAAGTCACTCAGCTGTGCAGAGAATGGACTAGAGGCAGTGAGACCAAAGATGGGGTGGCCACCTGTAGTGACCCAGGCAACAAATGGTGCTAGTAACTCCTGCATTAAGGTGACAACAGTAGGGACTAGGCAGCAGGAGCTGGAGGTTCTGTGAGGAGGCAGAGTTCACAGGATGGGAGCCAAGTCAAGAGTTAGTGATGGAGAGTGTGAGATGATCTTCTGGCTTCTGGTTGGGGTGATGGAGATGATGGTATGGTCCTTCACCATGAAAGGTTCAAGTAGATAAGAAGCAGGCATAGGCACCGAGAGAAAGAGGTTCCAAGCCCGCCAAAACTTTGGATGAATATGAGTCCCCTGATTTATAGTCATCATTATCATATTTACCACCACTGCCACCAACACCACCAACACCACCAACACCTAGTGTCCTCGAAGGGCAAAGACTGGGGAGTAGGGCAGCAGCCTTATGATGAGGAAGCAAAGTGAGATCAGAACTCTCTCAGACCCTGAATCTCAAAAGGTTCAAACAAACATCTGTCTCATCATCTGAGCTGTAGACAGCTCTCTGCAACTTTCAAAACCCACTTTTCCATACCACAGCCTTGTGCCTACTCTTCCCATCCACCACTAAATTCACCAAAGGCTTCCCTGTACCCTGCTGGCTCTCACATCTTCTTAGGATGCTTCGTATACCTCCTTGGTCCCAGGGGCTCTCTCCTTCCCACCCTGAAGCCTTCCTTTAAAAACAGACTAGTCCTTCTCAGAGAGGGTTTCTGAAATCACAAAGTCTACTCCTGAATTACCAAAATTTTTGTGACCAATCTGGTTTATTTGCTTATTTTTTTAAGCAAGGTCCCCAAGGGATTCTTAAGATCAAGCAGGTTTGGAAAACACCATTCTAGGGAATATCACTCTCCAGTTCCACACGTTCTATCTCCCCTAAGATGAGCCACTCTGTGGGGAGCAATCCAATCTCACCTTTGCTACCTTCCCTTCCAGCCAAGGACCCTGAGTTTTATCCACTCCTAAAACTGTAGGTCAAGATCCCCAACCACACAATTAGATGCTCTCTTCCAGGTATGTCTTTCCTTATCTCTACCTCTTTAAGAATGTTGATCCAAAATATCTTTTCTTCCATCCTGGGATACTTCTAGCACACAGATAAGCCCGTCTCTGATGATGCCACTCACTGTTACTTTCCTCTTGCAAACCCTCCTACCTTTTGCCCTCGATCTTCCTAAGATTGAGCATATCACAGCCAACAGCCTATTGTTGGGCCAAAGGCAGTAGTAGATGGCCTTGGTTTTGTAGGAAAATTCTGTGGGTCTTACTTCAGCTTTCCCATAAAGACAGTTTTCATAAATGCTAAATATGATTGGGGTTGATTGAATTGCAGTTTCCAAAACTGTTACGGCGCAGAAGAAATCCCATTGGAAAACCACTACATGACTAACATCTTGATTTGGGAACACCAGTGTCCCCAAACCCCAAGTTTCCTTGTGGGTTTACAAGAAACTTGCTTGGGCTACATATGCATATACAAAGGAAAAGTGATAATGAATGGGGTTTAATTTTCCCCCTTGTGTTTGTTATGTGTGTATTTAACTAAAAAGCAAGTGAGAGATAATGGTATATAACAACTCTAGAGAAATGACGCTAATGATTACAATTCCATAAGCAGTTAAGATCTACTCAAATTTTAATTGATTTCTTATGTACTTCAGTTTTTAAAATGGGAATAGTGTCCTTGTAATAATTGACATGAGAATTCTAAAGGATCAGCTCTCTGTATGGAGAACACAAGCACTTCATCAGATAAACTTTTTGGCTTTAAATTAATGTTCTTGAATCCATAAAACCTACTAAAAACTGGGTAGGTGACAATCAAGTTTCATTCAGAGGTTCCATATGTGGATCTAAACAAACCCTTGAAAGCTCCTTCATAAAATGCATGCCGTTAAATCCACTTTTAAACTTCTCTCTCGCTCTCCTGGAATCCAAATAATCCTGAAGCACTTTAACCCTTAGAAAACAAAATCTTAGCCGGCCCAATTATTCATAGACTTATGTATTCATGGAGTTAACTCTGCTCGAATAGTGAGCCTGCTTTCCTGCCTAAACAGGGTTTAGTGAGTATTGGAGACTGGCCACTGTCCTCCAGAATGCAGCCTCTCCTCTTCCCAGTGAGTGATGGGCAAGCCCCTTCCTCAAGCCTTGGTGCAAATGGCTCCTCAGCCCAGAGATAACATTTTGCTGCCTCCCTTACAGCCAGGTGTGGTCTTATGAGTTACTTCCAGCCAAGAGGATGCTACTAGTGGTATCTCAGCACCCAGGTACCCCTCTTGGCCTTTTCTATCCCTTGTCTCTGTCTGGAAATGGCAACAAATGGAAAAGCCAACTTGGGCCAAGAGATGGAAGGTAGGAAGGTACCAGCTGATAATAGAGGAGCCTCCCTGTTAGCCCTGGCCAGCTCACCCCCGGATTCTTGCACAGGAGAGGAAAAAACTCTGCCTAACTTAGTTCATGAATCAGGGTTCTCTTGTTACAGCAGGTAGACTGTGACTAATTCCTAAGGGATCAAAGCATTGAATATCTTTGGGCACACCATTCTTCATAGAAGGAGAGAGTTCTAATTTACACTGTCAATCCTGTAGGAGATGGGACCAAATATTTACTGGTCCCCAGGGATTAAAACGAGAATTCCAGGTAAGCATTAATTGTTCAATAATGATGGCTTTGGTTTTACTCCCCATTTTCCAGTAAGCTTTTGGAGGCTCGGAGGCTTCCTGAGTCCAGAAAATGATGAGTCAAGAATATGCCAACAAAAGATAGCTATTCGCAGTCATTATCATCTTTGGCTTTTCATATTCTGTAGTGAAACTGCAGAGACCAGAGGAAAACATGCCTAAAGGGAGAAGTCTGGATGGAGAAAACTTTCAACAAAAATCATCTGTCCTTTTGTATCTATACTGAGGCCTAAGTGCCTCACGTTACAATATTAATTATTATCAATCATAACATTGGTGAAGGCATCAGATGAATGAGAACCAGGCTAGTGGTTGATTGACCCAGTCTTCTTTAAAAATAGTAGTTCACAGAGCTCCGTGTCATCAATCATTTATTTGTTCTTTTCCTTCATTCTCGAGACTATGTTACGTGTGACATATTCAAGTGTGAGCACAATAGCTGTAGTTCTTGTCCTGATGGGAGTTTGCAGATTCATTCTGTGACCTCTGTGATTGTATGGTTCTTTCAGGAAAAAGTTGTAATGCTCCCAAGCATTTGTTACCACTAGATGGGTTTTGATCCTTCAATAATGATTGCGACCTCACATGTAATTTTGTTTTACGGGTTCACTCGATATCTATATTAACTGAAGTATTAAATAAGATATTCCTGTATATTAAGTACATTATAGAAGAGTCACAAAAATATTTTAAAAGCTAATATTAAAAAATCCACACACATGTAAATCTTTATGCTGCCTTCCCACATCCTGGGGGGCAATCTTGAGTATCTCCCACTAATCTCTCTCCTCCACATCATTCTTCGAAATACTTTTCATAGTAAGTTTCAGCAAGTTTTTCACCGACAGGTACTCCATGTGAAATCAACAAAAGGGCATCATAAAATCACGCCGAGTCACAGCAAGGAGTGCTCAGAATGTATATTTAGTACCTAAACACATGGTTTTTCACCGAGACTGGCCGAGAGATCTAAGGGTCAAGTGCCCCTAGCTTGGGCCTGAGCTCACCACTCCACTCCTCAGGCTAGCAGAGGCCAGAGAGGCTGCCAAAGCTGGAAACAAGAATTGCTTTATAAATTGGACACCATATTTGTGCTAGTGTTTTCTTTATTGCCATAGACTGTTATGATAGACTTTGTAAATTGTGGTTGGTAGGACTGGATCACTAAGAGGCTTTCAGAGTTCTGTGCTAAAGGGGAAAAAAAAAACCAAGAAAGCCTAGCCACAAACAAAAAAAGGGGGAAACACAGCATTACTTGTCTGACCAAAGACAGGCTGGGTAAACAGCACTTTTGCACACATATAATGTAGTATTGTGCTTATGTCTAGCATTTGTTACCACTAGATGGGTTTGATCCTTCAATAATGATTGCGACCTCACATGTAATTTTGTTTTACGGGTTCACTCGATATCTATATTAGAACTAAAACTAAAATACAGACCTACTTATGAATGCCAGATACATCCATTCTATTTTCAGCATTGGCAAGAGAAATGTGAAATCTGATTATTTTGGCAAGATGTAGAGAATGTCATATTAACCGATAATTCTCATCAAAGGACAACACAGCTGGCAAATCACTATTTGGCGAGTGAAAGAGAAGAGTAAGTCCTTGGATATAGGAGAAGTTATGGCAACAGGCCTAGCACAGTAAGTGCGCTTAATAAACACGGCTTGATTCTAATGATAAGGTATGGGTAATGTTCGTCTCCTTCCTAAAGATCCTCTTGTCTGGGGGAAGAAGTGACATCTTCTACCTCCAAAGACACATGGATATATCATGACAACTCCTTACTCCTGGAAAAGGATTGCCTGTATGTAATGTTATTACCAATGAATAATGGGTAAAATCTTATAGCTCAACAACAAAACAATGTGCTATTAGCAAAATAAAGTTCTCCTCATCCTATGAGTCATACTAATCTGTAAATAAATAATATGAATTATTATTAATAAACAATGCTAATCTGTAATTATACTGTAATAATACTAATCTGTAATTAAAACCGTGTGTCTTTGGGGCACCTGGGTGGCTCAGTGGGTTAAAGCCTCTGCCTTCGGCTCAGGTCATGATCCCAGCGTCCTGGGATCGAGCCCCACATCAGGCTCTCTGCTCAGCAGGGAGTCTGTTTCCCTCTCTGCCTGCCTCTCTGCCTACTTGTGATTTCTGCCTATCAAATAAATAAATAAAAATTTAAAACAAAAACAAAAACTGTGTGCCTTTAATGAGAAGAGTTGATTTTTCTTGTCTGCCCACAGATCTTTCTCCTTTGTCTGGCCAGGTACTGAATCTCTTATAACGGTGTTGCTTATTTGGAACGAGGCACCAAATCTGCAACATGCTCCTAAAATAGTGAAAATTCTGCCGTTATTGCTCATTTTAAAGACAAACTGGTCTGTCATCCTATGTAGACAGTCACTTAGAAAGTGCATAGGAAATGGGACAAAGACCAGGTGTTAAGTTCTGATCAGGCAGGTAGGGGCAGAAACTGAGGCAAGAGAAGTGGCCCCAAATACTCTCTCTAGCTGGGCTTTGTTTTCACTTAGGACATGAGGTATGTCTGTTACTTCTTAAAAATGGTAAACAAATCCTTCCAGTGCCATATTTGAATCATTCAGACTATGCCCACTGATTTAACATAAGGTTATACTGTACTAAATTACATGCACACACACATTCACACCCATCCCATAAAATCTACTCTGTGGTGTTTGGTCTCCCACAGATCAGGGCTTTGCATAGGTACGTCTTTACTTTGTAAATGTCTCTGTAGAGTTTTTTAGTATTATCTCCATAAGCTTTTGCCTGTGCCTTGTTCAGTTTATTTTTAGGGCTGTTTAAAAAATATGAATGGAATTTTTCATTTGTTTTCTACTTGTTTGGAATGGGGACAGCTAGTGATTATTACTTACTAATTTTTACAAATGGATTGATGTTGCTTCCAGTCTTTTAGTTCTTTTGAGTTTACCCCAGTATACAATGCAATCTTTGTATGCAAATCTTGTCTTCTCCATATATGTGTATGTATATATACACATATTTTCTTATTTTATTTCCTTGTGATTAGCTAGTATATTCTGAACAATGTTAATGTGGGGGAACTAGGCATCTTTGTTGTGTCCCGACTTTAAGAAAATGTTTCTGTTTTTCATCATTAGCTAACTTTTTGTTTGGGATGTTTAGAAAAACATCAAGAATACATCCGGTTCTGTTTTCTAATGGATTTCAAACATCAGAAATAAATATTAAATCTTGTCATTCTCTTCTTTGGTATCTAAGAGATGCTAATATTTTTCTCTCTTGACCTGTTCAGATGAATTACTTTTGTATTCCCCTAAATAAAAGTTGATGATATCTGTTTTTCTTAGTATTTTTTTTATTTTCAAATTATTTTGGCTGATTCTGCTTATCCAGAAGAAAACCTGGAGGATAATTTTTAAGAATGAGGACACTGGTGAAATTAACAACTTATCTCTTCATTGTAAGGAGGTACAATGTGGTACACAGAAAATTAGGAGACGGTCATTTACTTAACCAGAATTACCTGAGTTAGGGGTTCAGTTTTTAACTAATAGATTATCTCTAGTATATCTAAATCATTGTTTATAGATAGATAACCCAGTATTTGGGAGATGGGATAAGAAAGTAGACCAATGAAAATGAAACATAAAAGAATAAAAATGAATAGATTAGCAGAGTTGCTGTTTATATAGCTCAAAAATTAAATAAATATATTAAATAAATAAAAAGATCAAATTAAGCCCACAGTTTAAAATATGTATTTGCTGCATAAAGCTAAGCACCTATATACTAAATTATAACAAAAATGTAATATTTATAACCAGTATGCTCTTATAGATATTAGAGCAATATATATTTCATTGATTCTCTGATGCATTTTTTTTATATTTTAGTAACTCTGAAATTAAGATGCAAACAGAATCTATGATGATCATGTTTAATATATTTTTTAAGATTTTATTTACTTATTCATTAGAGACAGAGAGACAGGCAGAGGGCGAGGGAGAAACAGACTCCCCGCTAAGCAGGGAGCTCGATGAGGGACTCGATTCCAGGATCCCAGGATCATGACCTGAGGCGAAGGCAGTCGCTTAACCCACTAAGTCACCCAGGCACCGCTGTGTTTAATATTTTTGTCAACATTTCTTTCTTTTTTGTGATGCATGAAATACCAATGTAAGTTGAAAATTGGTGGTATCTTAGGTTTGACAAAATACAGCAAATATCAACTTCATATACAAAACAGCTTAATCTCCCAACCTCTACCTCTGGCACATACCCTTTAAAAAAAAAATGCTATTATTATCTGCAGATTTAAAAAAAATAAACTGAATTAACATGTAATTTAGATTTAACAAGTTTGACAACTTTAGGATTTACCCTAAGATGATCAGAGATAGCCCAGAGAGTTGCAAACTAGAGGCTGGGATAAAGGAGTCGATACAAGAATTCACACACAATGTGTGTGAGCAGACATGCACTGGAGTCACTGGGTTCTACCCAGCTTTTGGTGGAGTCAGTAAGGAAAATAATTCCACCGCTGCCAAATGCTCAAGTGATGTTATTCAGAAAAGCAGAACACACAGTTATTAATTGCAGTGTTTCTCACCTGGAGCTGTTGGTGTAAGAGGAGTCACGAGTGTCCCTCATCCCCACCTCCTCCCTTCTCACTCAGCTCCCATGGAAAACGAGAAGACGGACACAGAATCTCCACCTTGCCACCACATCACTTCCTGCTCTGCTTGCTAACTTCCTCACCACGGGTGATAACAACGCACCAGTTACAATTATTCTGAGCAGGGTCCTGGACCAACACATGTGGAATAGGAGATCCCACCTTTACAAAACCAAATGTCAAGGAAATAGCTATGAGTCTTGTAAACTGAGGGAATGGTTTCTAGGGCAGGCAATTCACACCAGCAAACTGACCCAGTGAATACCACAAACTATCATTGTCCTCCTCCACTGTATGGATTTAAATGTCTCCTCTTAACAAAAAAGAAAAAGAAAAAAAATCTTCTGCCAAGAATATGTGCATGAAAGTCCCCGGTCCCCATAATAAGCCATTACCAACTTCAAAAGAATTCTACTAATCTCTTACAAAAATTCTCTGCAGCTCTCTTAAAAATTATTAAAATGAAAAAGAACAGAGTCAACAACACTCAGCCAGTATTAATTTTCGTTATTAGCAGGGTCACTGCGGCCCTTGACTTATATTCCCATGTGGACTCACCTTTTGTACAGCTGCTCGGAAGGCCTGTTTAATGCTCTTACATGAATCAGGTATTAATTTTGTGTCTTGACTCTCCAGAGTTGTGTCTTGCAAATCTGGGTTTTCGTGGAGTTTGAAAATTCTATTAATGCAGTGAGTGTCATCTTCGGATATTCTATTAGGATCCATCTGAGGAAAAAAAAAAAGTCACAACGTAGAATAATTATCATTGATCATTCTGCTCTTTAATAAAGCGTGACCGACTTAAGAACAAAAAAATTCTTTCTTGCAAGAGTCTTTATGTCCTCAACAATTAATAGTGAGTACAATTACCCTCACGTTGGTGAAACATTGACTTCTAATTCATTTTGATGAAGAGCGATGATTCACAACACAAGTGTATATGTGTGACTTGTGAGGAAATGATCAAAATTGTCTGCCAATGTGTAATTCTCATCGGGGGAGGGTTGAGGATAATCACATGGGGCCAGTGCAGGTAGAGTAAGCTTTTTCTCTTTAAGTCATACCCAGCATGCTAGATAGGGTGATGAAACTCACTTGGATACTCAAAGCATGAAGCCTACAAAACCAGGTGAAATAAACACCATCGTTAGCCACCATGTTTGTCTGGCTTTTTTTTTTTTTAAACTAAATATTTTATTTATTTATTTGACAGAGAGCGAGTTCACAAGTAAGCAGAGAAGCAGACAGAGAGAGAGGAGAAGCGGGCTCCCCACTGAGCAGAAACCCCCCAATGTGGGGCTCAATCCCAGGACCCTGAGACCATGACTTGAGCTGAAGGCAGAGGCTTAACCCTCTGAACCACCCAGGGCCCCTCGCTTTTTTTTCTTAATCAATGTATATTTTAATTAGCCAAAGAAGGGGGGGAGAAATCCATTTCCTAGGGAGCCCCAAAAGCCTAAAGCCAGAAGCATAATTTCCCTTTTTGTTGAAACTCTCATCCATGTTTCTTAACCTGGTGTGGGACGTCTATCGGAGGTGATAGTTAGTGTTACACGGGGTGAAGAGGGCTGCATGGGGTGAGCAGGCTGTATGGACAGATACTGGTGGGGGGGGGGGATTCCTCTAATGTCAGGGATTGTTCCACCCAAAATATCTCCACTGAGCTGTTAGCTAGTTGTCTGCATACACATCTTTTTTTTTTTTTTTTTTAAGATTTTATTTATTTATTTGACAGAGATCACAAGTAGGCAGAGAGGCAGAGAGAGAGGAAGGGAAGCAGACTCCCTGCTGAGCAGAGAGCCCGATGAGGGGCTCCATTCCAAGACCCTGGGATCATGACCTGAGCCGAAAGCAGAGGCTTATTAACCCACTAAGCCACCCAGGCGCCCATACATACACATCTTTTTAAGTATTACTCTTGAAATTGTCTTCCCCCTCCTCCCAGGGTTCTGACAAACCCTTGTAGCAGTTTTAACTGCCAAGTAAAGGGTAGAGATAATTAACTATCAATTGTCTTAATAATAATTGTTTAACTGATTGTCATCTTCTTTCAAAAATTCAAGGTACCTCATGTGTGTTAGCTCATTATTAGGTACAAACCAGATGAAGAAAGGAACAATTGTAGAAGTTTATAATATAAGTTCAGTGAATTAATACCAGCTCTCTCAGTGCCTGGTTTATCTTAATGAAAGTAATCAAAAAGATGCACAGGTTTATTAACCAACCATCAGAAATAAACTTGTAAGTACTCTACCTATATCTGAGATTCTCGAAATGAATGATAACCTTTCAACACATGTGCGCCCACTAATACAGATTCTCTTATTTCAGTCTTGCATATGGGAGAGGTGTCCTTCACAAAGCAAAACTATTTGCAATCCGTATTTATTTCTCATATTTTCTTTAAAATAATCAGCATAATTCAGAACATGAGAGTTTTTATATTAGGAAAGATTTTCGATCACACTTTTTTTTTTTTTTTAAGCTCACTTAAGCCACTAACTTTCCCACAAAATCAGAGCAGCCTGGGCAGCTGATATGAAGGGTCACTGGGTTCAGACCTCAAGAAGGAAGAATCATGCCAAGGCCTCAGTTGGCTCACCACCAGAAATTTCTGAGCTACAGGAACAATGTGGAGACTGGAGGGAAATGCCTGGGGACCCTGAAATTGGTTGAACTCCAGGCCTGCTGACAGACTAAGGGCCATTAACCAGAAGCAGTGTTGTCCACCATGTTGTCGCTACTCGAAGTACAGTCTGAGTACTTGTAGCTTCACAGGCTCACCTGGAGCTCCTTGGAAATGCAGACTCTGCACCAGAGTCTTGGAAAGTCAGGTCCCTGGCATGCTGCTTGGGAATCTGCATCCTAACTACATCCCTAGTCCTCTCTATGTACATGAAAGTTTGAGAAGAAATGCTTTCAAATATCAAAGGTACAAATAGAGATTTTCTGCTCGTAAAATGTCTCGAAATTTCTTTGGAAAACAATTTTAATTTTTTTTTTCATAAGCAATAGCAGTTAGTACAAAAATCTTGTGACAATCATGATGACTAATGATCTGATCCAAAGAAATGTAACACAAAGATTTTGTCCCCTCTCTCTTAAAAAGTCTCCATACGCAGATGCCACCTCCGGCCAACAGAACCCACATCCCTGAGGGCAGGCGCCAACTAAATCTCTCTAGCCAAGGGCTTCAAATGTGCGCTGGAGAACCATTGTTTAGGAAGGTAACATGAGAACTAAAACATATATAAAAATCATCAATTGTTTTCCCAAAAGAAATCATGAAAGCATGGCATCATTAATTTCAATAAAGTAATTTATTTTGTCTACTTAAAAGCCATTTGTTAGAAATGTCTTGTTAACCTGCAACCAAACATCTTTCTTGCTCCAGTGTTTGTAGCTCCCCCTTCCCAAAAATGGAGACCAGGAGAAAAGAGAGGAGTTGAGTGGAAACCAGCAGACCACACACAGCAGTGGGAGTGGTGTGGGGTGAGGGGACTCTGCTCTGCTCTTATCTCCATGCTGGGAAGACCCCAGGGCAAGGTGTGGGGCATTCCATAGTGCTGGTCCAGTGGCTGAACCAAGGACTCTCCTGTCCCACACCCTCTCTCCAGACACCAGAGCCCAGAAAGGGAATTTGCATGACTGAAAAATATGCTACTTTTTAGTCTAGTTTAGTTACTCATTAGATAACTTCCACATTGCAAATTTCTAGTGTTGTAAATCATTGGAAAAGTTTCTTCAGTAAATTGAACATGCCAGGCCCTGGGCTTGATGCTGCCAATGATATAGTGAGCAAAACAGGCAATTCTTCCATCCTTGAACTTACAGTACTCAACAGAAAAACGAAGAAGCTCATAAAAAAAAAAATTCACTGTAAACTTAGTTACAAATGAATTCATTTTACCTAGAAATGTCTGAACATCTATAAACCTTGAATATCTGATTTAAGACTTTAAAAATGCATTTATCAGATGATGCAGTTCATACGAAATTAAAGTCTTTAAAACAAAAAAACTTCCTTGAAATGTAATCATGTGTAGGGTTAAATGAGGCAGGATGCTTGACATTTGTGCTACTTGGTTATCTGTTTTCTCAAACAGGCAGCCTGCACATCAGAGTCGAAGTAGTGACTGCTCTCTGGTTGGGGGAACAAACAGTCAGGGAGGTTGGTGTACATACTTGGGGTTTAGGGGAAGGAGTTCAAAGGGCAACAGAGATTGAGTTTTCTGAAAACCTTATCATGTAGCTAAACTCCAAACTTTGAATATGGTTATTTGGATGTTAAAAAGAAAAGAAAGAGAGAATACTACACGCATACATTTTACAAGCAACTTTTTGGAAGGTTTTTTTTCCTTCTTCTTCTTTGCAAACCAAAGTATGAATACTATGTGGTAAATATATAGCACAAACCGCATGCTATTTTTTTCTTTGGCAAGGTTGGTGGAGGAAAAGCCAATCTACTTTAGATCTAGTACTTTTTTTTTCTTTTCAATCTGGGCACAGGCGATCTGCAAACATTCAGGAGGCTGATTCATTTTTAACTACTCAAACAGGAGTTGAGAAGGGGAAACATTTTTTAAAGTCACTGCAATTTTTACACTATCCTGGACATTCTTCTAAATGCATATAAAACTAAATAAACTGTTTTTTTTTCCTTGAAGAATTATATAGCACCCTCCCCCAAAAAACAATAAAACAGGCTCCTTTTTCTCATTTGTTTACTATAAACTGCAAACATATTACTAGATCTTAAATGATTTTACTCTAATCTAGATGCATTTAGAAACCCCAAGTAGTTGATATAACTTCAGTGGAACTAAAAAAAAAAAAAAATATATATATATATATATATATATATATATATATATATATATATATATCTTATTTGGTACCAAGTTCTAATCTAAAGGAGTTGATATGAGTAAAAATGAAAAATGTTACATTAGTGATGGCTCAAAATGAGTGTATTCTCTTAGGTAGAAGAACTTTGAAAGGCATACATAAAACTAGAAAGAACTGTAGAATGAAATCCCACAAACCTATCACCAAGCTTCAACAATTATCAACCCATGGCCAATCCTATTTCATCTATAAGCAAGAACTTCCCTACCCCGAACCCTCCCCACCTATTATTTTGAAACAAATTCCAGACATCATAGCATTTCACTTGTACCTACTTCGGAAGGTATCTGTAAATGATTAGGACTCCTTTAAGTATCAAAGGTAGATACTATATACTCAGTAAAATGCAGCCTCATTATGTGTCTTCCAATGAACACACTGCTCCTGATACTACTTCTTCCCTAAAGAAGACACCCCTTTTAAAATGCAGTACAAAAACGGGTTTTAGGAGTCATGGCTAACATATTTGGCACAAGCCTTAGAGAAACCCATGACTGTATCTGTAAAATCTGATGACATTAAATCTGTAAATGAGGGCACCTTGGTGGCTCAGTGGGTTAAAGCCTCTGCCTTCGCTCAAGTCATGATCCCAGAGTCCTGGGATGGAGCCCCGCAGTGGGCTCTCTGCTCAGCAGGGAGCCTGCTTCCCTTCCTCTCTCTCTGCCTGCCTCTCTGCCTACTTGTGATCTCTGTCAAATAAATAAATAAATTTTTTAAAAACCTGTAAATGAGAATTTTCCAGGTAGGCTTACTAATTGGCCCGTTTAGTTTGGAAATAACTATTGAGCACTTCACTACTACTCATATAATGTCAAGATGGCTAAATTATGGCAAGTGATCATCAGACAGCCCCCTTGAGCCTACCAGACCATGAATAATGCCCTGGAGAAGCAGAACATCAGTCCTAAGTGCCCAGCACACCACTCTTCTTCTACATGGCCACACCCGTTTCCATGGTTCCCACCAATCTAAGCTGTTTATCTTCCCTAGAGCTCATTCATTTCCCCACTGCTCTTTCGCTGCCGAACACTTACTTTACCATCACTGCTACGAAATGTCATATCCCTAAGGTGTTAGAAAAGAAAAAAGGAGTAGAGAACACTTACATCTTCTGTCCTTTTTTTGAATGCTGCTCTCCTGTTTGACTAAGAATTTTACGTCTTTTGTTATAGGTCCCTCCATTACCTACCACTGTGCGATGCACATAGTAGGTGGACATTGTATGTTGAGTTCATGATCCTTAACTCACATCCCATAGCACTTAATAGTCTCATCTGCAGTGTAGACCCTCAGTATATACAGATTGTACATGGGAGGAGAAAACTGGGTGGGAACATGGGTGAACCACTCATTCCTGACGGAAGCAACCTCTGATGAAAGAAAAACATTTCATCACTTTCATATAGAAGTGTGTAGTCTTTGTTACAAAAGTTGTTTTTTTTTTAAGAAAAAAATCTCCATAAATAGAGATTATTTTAATTAAGATGCAAATACAAGTGTCCTAAAGTATTGCTCATAGTATTTCTACCTTTTTAAGAAGTAGGTAATCAGATTTGCTCTATAAACACAAAACAGTGGATAATGAATATTTAACAAAAAGCCTATGATTACAAGTAATGGAGTTCAAGACTCTGGACCATGTCAAAAACCCATACAATCCAAGCAATGCCATGTTTTGATGCATCCAATTTGGTTTAGTAATCACCTTTGAATCTGAAAACCAATGGAGTCCAAAACAACTCTCTTTTCCCATAAAAAAAAAAAAATTTTTTTTTTTTTGCACAGTCAGCCCTCCACTTCCTCTGAGAAAGAGTTCACAGCACCAGACGAGAACATTTGAATGAATCCAACCAACTGCACTGCAATTTCCAAGAAAACACAAGAGCATAAACCACCAGAAAGCATAATATTACAGATTTACCCCTTCCTTTCTACTATCTTTCCCTGCAGTTTCCCAGCCCTCTTTCTCATCTCTTAGCAGTTTACTTACTTGCTAGATGGCAGCGAGGCTGTGTCAGGGGTGAGAACTTCACCACCATCACACACACACACCTTGCTTCCTTCTTCCGCCCACCTCAGTGGGACGGCACAGGGTCCTTCCCTCTTCTTTTACCCCTGACCCACCACCAGGCTGCTCTGGCCGCGCTGTGTCCCTCGGCCCATCTGGCGCCCTGGGCATCACCACCGGTTGCTTCAGGGGCTTCCTGCAGTGCAAGCACCGCACGCGATCTTCCCTCCAGCGCCGCTGCCCGGAGCCCCCCGCCACCGCCACCACCACCACACACACCCCTGCAAAGCAGCCAGCCCCAGGACGAAACCCTCTCCAGGTAGTGGGCGGGAAGGGAAAGGGTCGCCGCCTAAGCTCTCGATTTTTTCCCCAAGTGGATGTTCAGTTCATTCTTAGCTCCAAATTAATGGAAGGGTCTGTAGGGGGAGCGTGCAATCATCCATTAGAGGTGAGCGGCCAATGCTGCATCGCGGGGGAAATTCAAACGTAGCAGGAGCCCAGCCTCCGTCCGCTGCGGGGCAAGGGCGGGAGCGGACAGTGGAGGCGAGCGCGCCGGGCCCCGCGCGGGGCTGTCCCCGAGTCGGACGCACTCTCTTTGGAGTCACTTTCCCCTCCGGCATATGCAAGATTGGGGGAGCCGAGCCGGCGTCCAGACTGTTTCCCACAGGCGCGGGAGGGATGAGGTGGGCGGACCTCCGGGGAGGCCGGCACTCACCTGAGCTCTGAAGTAGAGGAACAGGGCGACGCTGCAGACCACCTGGCCCAGCCCCAGTCCCAGGAAGGCCACGAACATGGAGCGGGAGGCGGCGGCGGCGGGCTGGTGCGGCGCGGCCGGCGCGGGCGGCGGGGGCGCGTGCAGGGGGCCCTCGTGCGGGGCGCCCGAGCCGCCGCTGCCCATCTCCTCCGAGCCGCGCAGGTACTTGGTGTAGTCTCGGCTGGCGCGGCGCATGGCGCTCGGCCGGCTGGCTGCGGCGCTCGCCTCCCTGGCTGGCGCCCTCCCTGGCCTCTGCCCGCCACCAACTCCAAAGACGGCGCGGAGCCGGCGCGGGGCCAGACGGGCCTCGACGTGGGGCGCTCGGAGCCGGGCGCAGCTCGGGGGGCGCGCGGGCGAGCGGGCAGGGCGCCCGGCTACCCCAACTCTTATAAACCGCTGGCGAGGGCTGGCCTCGGGAGCCAATCAGCCCCGGGCGAGGCTGCCTCTTCCACTCCCACCTCTGGCTCCCCTTCCTTCCTTTCTCCTCCCTCGCGTTCTTACTCTCACTGAATGGCCTCCTCCCCATCAGCGCTCTCAGAGGAGAGGGCCGTGGGTTGTTCTCGCGGAGCCAGACGCCACTAGCTAGCTCATCCTGAGCTGCCAAGAGATGGGCCGGGGGTGGGGGGGGGGAGATGCAGAGGCGCCTCGGTATAAGGATAAAGGTTATCCTTATCCTTATCCTTATCCTAAGGATTAAGGATACAGGCATTGTGCCAGGCAGTCAGCCTCCCAAAGCTTCAGTTTCTCCTATAGAATTAAGAAAGCTGGACTTGGTGATCTCTTGGGGGATCTCTTCCTACTTTCCATCACCCCGAAAGAAATTCAGCCAGGAATATCCTTGGGGATCCTGAGAGTGCAGCCTCTATCATGACTCTAAATATAGGTTCCAAATTATCTTGGCAACCTTAGAAAACCAGAACTCCTGCACCAAATCCCTTTTCTGCACCCTCGTAGTGGCTTTGAGTAGGGCAGTTTTGAATGTGGGAGCAGAGAACCTGTAGGCGCCAACTCTGAGCTAGGAAATGGAAGCAGTACAGAGAGCTCCAGTAGCTTCCTATATAGGACCATCTATTACATTCCGACAGGGTTTGTCACATGCCATTCCTACTGCTTGACGGTTGTTTTCCTTCAGTGTCCTAAAGATAAGAGGGGTATACACCAAGATGAGGGAGCCCCAGGAGTGCTCATAACTGTGAATGGAGAAAGAGGAATGTTCCACAAGTTTGAAAGTGTAAGTGACATGTTAGTTCATCCCTAAAGAAAACTTTCACGGGTTTTTAGAAACCCTCTTTTCTCTTTCTGCATCCTTCTCTAGTGGGCCATTCTCCAGGCAAGAATTCTCAAAAGTGACACAACCCTGGGTTAGTAAAGCTCGTGTGCTCAGGTGAACACTTAGAACACAGCACATGTTGAAGAAGAGAAACTGGGTTGGAATTTGAAGAGCATCTGTACAAATGAAATGGTTTGTTCAAATTTTTTAGAAAATGCTTTTAGCATTTATAGGTGTATGTATAACGTTTGGTAGGAAAATAAGGGAAAAAAATTTTTCAAACTCCAGTGTAGAATAATTAACATGATTCTTCTACTCCATGCAGACCTGGGCCTCTTCGCTGCTTTTTGTTTGTTAACTTTGAGGATAAGATGTTATTTTTCCTCCTCTTTTTCCTTTTTATTCTTTTGGAAAACAATTCTGTATTTCAACTTTTTGGTAAATCTTTATTAGGATCAGTGAAATTTAAAGTGCATTATAACAGCTAAACCCCAGGGCTTATGGGTGGCTCCTTAATTTCAGCTCAGGTCATGATCTCGGGGCCCTGAGACTGAGCCTTGTGTCAGGCTTTGTATTCAGAGTGGAGCCTGCTTGGGATTCTCTCCCTCTCCCTCTCTCTCTGCTCCTCCTCCTTCCTCGGGCAAGTACATGCGCACACGCTCTCTCTCAAATAATAGTAATAGTAATAATAATAACAACAACAACTACTAAGCCCACATGACTTCTCTGTAATCCCTTCGATTTTTTCCAGTGTTTTACACGTTTTTATTCCTTGCCATCATGATCCTCAGATTACAAGAGGGACCCTCAATCTCTGAATCATGTTTGGGTATGTTTGACGCAGTTGCTTCATATATTAGACCCATGTTATATTTGTACAGAATCCTTCATGTGATATTCCTACTGCTTGGGACTTACGTTCCTTTAGTACCCTAAAGATTCCATCTCATTGTATTCTGGCAATGCATAGGCTGGATTGGAAATTAATGACATTTCCCTTGTTGCTTCTTTGAAGGTAATGAACCTTTCCAGCCTCTTTATTTGCTTGTTCATTCGTCAGCATTCTACATCTTAATCAATACATAAACCCCACATGCTCAAGAACTTTATCTGTACTATTCATCTGTATATCCCCATGTCCTAGAATGTTGCCTGGTATATAGTAGGTGCACAGTAAATATGTGTCAAGTAAAAATATAATTGATGGAGACGCTGCCACCACCCCAGTCTAAGCCACATTGCTCTGTTTTGTTTTCCTAATTAATCATGTTACCTAACTGGTCCCACTTCCTCCAGACTTGCTTGCCTCTCGGCATATCTGCACACACTGAATGGGATTCCCTTTTAAAGCAAAAATAAATATAATTTCCCTATTTCCAACCCTCTAATGGCTTCCAAGTGTCTTTGGTATAAAGCCTAAACTCTTGAGATAGACACCTCCAATGGTCCTTCACAATCTGGCCCAAGACTCCTGTTCTTTTTTTTTTTTTTTTTTAAGATTTTATTTATTTATTTGACAGAGAGAGCTCGCAAGTAGGCAGAGAGGCAGAGAGGAGGGGAAGCAGGCTCCCTGCTGAGCAGAGAGCCTGACGCGGGGCTCGATCCCAGGACCCTGGGATCATGACCTGAGCCGAAGGCAGAGGTTTTAACCCACTGAGCCACCCAGGCGCCTCCAAGACTCCTGTTCTATATCAGCTTCGAATATTACCCTTCACTGTGGTGTGCCTCCCTTCTCTCCACGACTGGGTGATTCTCCTACTCCTCCTCCCTCTTTCTGTTCCAGTATCATTGCTCCAGGAGTCCTCTCCATGCCCCTGACCTGGGTGGGCTCCTTCTGTTTTATGCCCCCACAGCACCCTTAACTCCTCCTGTTACGACACTCATACACTCACTCACAGATACATTCCTGGAAACCCACGATACACCTAATGACGCAGTGATCAAGATAAGCAGGCAGCTTACAGTCTGGTGGGAAGGAACCATATCAAACAAATCATCAAATAATTAACTAAAACTATGATGAGGGTTCCAAAACCAAAGTGCAAGAATGATGAAAACATTTTAGTAATGGTGGTGGCGGGGGGTGCCAACCAATTATCGAGAGTCAGAACAGACTTCCTAGGCAAAGATAATGATTAAAACTAATCTCTGAATAATAGCTACTGAGGGAGAGAGTGACCAGGGGTCTTTCTTAGGCAGAGAATCATTATGTTATTATAATTCTTCGTTTAATACCTCTTCCTAATTGAACATGTCTGTCTTACTGTGAATTCATATATAGATTTATTATTACCTTAATACATCAATTAAGTAGTTACTTTGTTATTAAGTTGCAAAATAATTAAGTGAGAGCCCTAGTGAACTAAGGTATTAAGAGATGTCAAGACCAAAAACACTAGTGAAGATTCAAGTTTATGACAATACTCAGCTACATTCAACACGACTACATCAACATTTTTCTTGCTGCATTTCCTGGTACCCTGGTGTATTAAGACGAAAATCCTTTGGAGTCAAGGGATGATTTATTGGTGCATGTAGTTGAAAAATGTAGCATTAGGTCTAGATTCAGGCATGGTTGGACACAGGTCTTCATCAGATGCCTTTCCCTTGAGCCAAGGGATTGAGTTAACCCAATTGGAACCTATGGGCCGAGAGGAGAGGAGAGATAACTCCCAGAGGAAAATTAAATTGCAGAGATCAAATACAAAGAATTGATGCTGTGTTACTGGGCAAGCAAAAATACCAGTTACTCATGACCAGTGACTCTGCCAGGTCAGTGGTGTTCACGCCCTTTGGTTTCAGGACTGCTTTCTATTCTTAAAAGTTAATGAGGACCGCAAAGGACATTTGTTCATGTGAGTTGCATCTGTGAATATTTGGCATAGTAGAAATCCAAACTGAATGGTTTTTAAAAAATCTATTAACATGTTAACACAGTAGGGTTTTATTTTAAAAAGTCATTTATAGGGCACCTGGGTTGGCGGTGGTGGCTTCGCTCAGGTCATGATCTCATGGGTCCTGGGATCGAGCCCCACATTCGGCTCTCTGCTCAGCAGGGAGTCTGCTTTCCCCCACCACGGCCCCCCGCCTGCCTCTCTGACTACTTGTGATTTCTCTCTCTGTTAAATAAATAAATAGCCTTTAAAAAAAGTCATTTATATTTTTTTAATTAGGGAGAAAAGTGGCACTGTTTTACATTTTTTAAAATCCCATTACTATCTGGCTTATCCATTTCTGTATTTAATCTGTTTTAATACTGGACATCCAATGAATCATGGAACACTACATCAAAAGCTAATGATGTACTGTATGGTGACTGACATAACATTAAAAAAAGTACTGAACATCATACAGCCTCTAGAAAATGCCACTGTACCTTCTTGGGAGAATGAAAAGGAAAAAGGACCATAATGCTGTAGTATTATTAGGAAATACTTGTCTTTTAAAAAAGATTTTATTTATTTATTTGCGAGAGAGAGAGAGAGCATGAGCAAGGGGGGAGAGGGAGAAGCAGACTCCCCGCTGAGAGGGAGCCCAACATGGGGCTCCATCCTGGACCCTGGGATCATGACCCGAGCCAAAGGCAGACACTTAACCAATGGAGCCACCCAGACATCCCACTAGGAAATACTTCTGACTTCACAGAACCCCTAAGAGAATCTCAGAGACTCTTAGGCATTCCCTAACAACACTCTGAAAATGACTGCTCTAGATGTTATTGACATTCCCTTAAATGAAGGAGATGGTCCCGTGGTCAGATTAGCTTGGAAATAAAATCAGTTGGCTTTTGTTTAATGCAGATCTTATCAGTGGCAATAATGCACAAAAGCATCTTGCAAATCTCCAGAAAAGGGATTTGACACTGATTTTCTAATTTTCTAGTTTTGCCGGGGAGGAGGATGGGACGGGGTGGAGCACTTCATATATCAAGGGTTTAATGAACAAGATGTGGTAAAAACTTGAGGAGAGACACCTGTGGGACCCAAGTGGTCAGTACAATACAAATGGTCCAAGTGCCAGTACAATGGCCAGCAGGCAGGGGGACATCCAGAGACTTATGGAACAGGATAAGGAGAGAGAAGACACAAGACCATAGAGGAGGCAGAAGACTGGCAAATTGGAGAAGAGCATTCCTATCCATTTTAAGGCTGCATGCTGCCCACACAAAGCATTCCCACAGACCTGAAGCTTTCAGTCTTTGCTAGGGCTTCGTGGAGTCCCCTTCAAGTCCACTGGCTGATCAGATGACGCTCAAGCTCCTTCCCGTGTACCTAGCAATTTCTGTTCCTCCTTCCCTCATTGCTTCTTTCCACCCTCCAGCCTTTCACCCTTATGCCTCAGCAACACAGAATTGCTTGCACCCTCCCCTTTCTTAATTCTCTACCTTGGGTCTTTCAGTCTCTTCTATCAGGATTGACCTTCCCTGAATTTTTCATCTGATTACAGGCTTATCTTCAAACACACAGCCAAACCCCTTTGTCTTTATGAAGCTTTTCTTACTACTTTTCCAGAGACCAGGCATCACTTCTCTATGATTCTTTGTTACACTATGTGTATAGGTCATCATAGCTCTGAAACTTTTTTATAATCCTTAATTTACTTCTCTGTCTAACCTACTAGGCCGTTAGCTCCTGAGGGAAGTTATCTTTGTTTTCCTACTGTCTTAACACGCTGCCTAAAGAATGTTTGTAGAATGAATGAAGAGATAAAGAAAAGAATATGCAGGACAAATACCATATGATTTCACTCATATGTGCAACTTAAGAAACAAAACAAGTGAATAAAATGAAAAAGAGACAAACAAACAAAAAACCAGACTCTTAACTATAGATATAGAACAAACAGGTGGTTGCCCAAGAGGTTGGTGGGAGCATGGGGGAAATAGGTAAAAGGGATGATAGGCCCTGAGTAATGATTAGAATTGTTGAATCACTATGTTGTACACCAGGAACTAATATAACTCTGTATGTTAATTATACTGAAATTTTAAAATCATAATTAAAAAAATAAAATAAATTTAAAAAGAGGAAAAGAATATGCAAATGATTCGGGCATTCTAATAACAGAGGGCTGCACTGGGGAGAAGACTGAGTGTTAAAGAGGAAAGTCCCCAAATAATGCCACTCTCTCAATCTCGGTAAATATTTTGATGACCTAATCAGATTAGGAAAATGTACACAGCCAACTTACAGGTATAACATGCCAGCACAATAATGAAGAATGCATTTTTTACTGCTAATTTTGTAAAATCTTTATATCAAGCTTATAGGACATAACGAAACTTGAACTTGAGTGACTTTCAGATTTTATGTAATTATATAGCAGCAGTTCTCAAACATCTTAGTGTCAGAAACTTTTTACTCTCTTAAAAACCAGAGACCACCCCCAAAAGCTAAATTTATTTATTTTTTTAAGAGAGAGAATGCATGCTTGATGGGAAGGAGACAGAGGGAAGGGGAGAGAGAGGATCTTAAGCAGGCTCCACACTCAGTGTTCAACATTGAGCCCCACACGGGGCTCAGTCTCCCAACTCTGAGATAATGACCTGAGCTGAAATCAAAAGTCAGACACTTAACCAAATAAGCCACCCAGGTGTCCCAAAGAGCTGAATATTTTAATGTGGATTATAGTTATTAGTATTTACCATGTTAGATATTTAAACAGAGACTTTTTTTTACTCTTTGTGGTTACAACATGTAACATATTTTATGAAAAATGACTATCATTTTAAGAATAAAAGTATTGGCAAATAGAGTTGCATTGTTTATGTTTACAAATTTTTTAAAAGATTTTATTTACTTATTTAACAGAGAAAGAGATCACAAGTAGGCAGAGAGGCAGGCAGAGAGAGGGGGGAGAAGCAGGCTCCCTGCTGAGCAGGCAGAGGCTTAACCCACTGAGCCACCCAGGCACCCTACAAATTTCTTTAATGGAAGACAACCTTATTCTGTACACTCCTGCATTCATTCTGATGTGATACATTGTTTTTCTTGAAGTGTATGAAGAAAATATAGCTTCACACAAACATATAATTAGAAAAGGGAGGAATATTTTCATTGCCTTTCCTGATAATTGCAGAGTTCTCCTTTTCTACTATACTAAAATTCAACAAGTGGTCATTTTTTAGCCAATATTTGCACTGTGGCATCTAAAACCTTCAGTGAAGTTTTCTTCCTCCATTACAATAATATCCACTGGTCTATTTTTTTCTTTGAATGCATCTCTTCCCCAGGGATGACTTTGTAATATCGGGCATGGTCATTTGAAAAACATTCATTCACTGAATTCCACAGATCTTCCCAATGTTTACATATTTCATTATATAATACCCCAAACTCACATTCAACTAATATCACCACTGATGTCATCAGGACATTTTTTATTATTGGGAAGCCATTAAGTTCACAGTGGCCATTAGGACTTTTTCAAAATATTGCTGGAGAGAGAGATTTAGAATGAGCACAAAGCAAATATAGCCTTCAAGATATATGAAGCAAAAGCTGCACTGAAACTAAAGCTACAACCCAGTTTACTTTTGATTGGATGGAAATCCTTTTCACCTTAGCTGCCTGTTAATATCTACATTAGTTCTTTTATATGTAATGCCTATTATGCAATTTTACATGACATGATAGAAAGCTGGACTGTGGGTTCATAATCAAGAAAGATGGAAAGCATCCAATAGAAGTGGACCAAGAGATGACCCAAGTATTGGAAATAGTAGGCAAGGATTTTCAAGTAACTATAATAATTATGGTAAAGAAAAAGAGGGAAAGGGTAAAGAAAATACATAAAAAGATATAAAATTTCAGCAGAGAAATGGGATGGTTTAAAAATAATCAAGTGAATTTCTATAAAATAAAAATAAGACATCTGAAATTAAGAATTTGTTGGGTGAGCTTAATAGCACACTAGATACAAAAAAGGAAAAAAGGGTTCATGAATTCAAAGGCTGTTCAACAGAAGATTGCCAAAATGGGGCATAAAAAGGAACAATAATTAGAAAATAAAACAATATATCATTAGAAATATGTGGAACTTCATCAAATGGTCTAACATATGTGTAATTGGAGTTCAGGAAGAAAAGGAAAGAAGAGGGAAGAAGGATCTTATGAGGAGATTATGTAGAGAAATTTCCAAACTGAATAAAGACAGCAACTCGTGGATTGAAAAAGTCAGAAAATCCCAAACAGGATATACACAAAGAAATCCACATTTAGGCACACAACATTCAAACTGCTAAAACCAAAATATAAAGCCAGCCAGTAATCTGTATTTTTCTTCTCCTTTTCCCTGGAAGTCTCATGTGAGTCTCATAATTTCCTTGTTAACATTTATGTAATAAAAAAGTTCTCTGGTTACAGGTCTTCAAAACACACTCAGTTTGCTAATTAAATGAAGGAATTGGTCTACTAATAAAATTTTTGATGCCATTTAAAGTTGAATCTTCTTCCCTCTCTCTGCTTAGAACTACCAGTGTGGAAAATTGTCCATGGGCTAAAGGAGCTGTTGTGTGGGTGGTGTGGAGTGGGGAGTGGCAAAGGACAGGAAAGGTCTTATTTAGTACAGTTATAACCTAGGCTGGCACTCTTTGGGCATGGTGAATGAATATTCAGAGCTAATTATTTCATGGCGCACTCTGATGCTTTCTTGAAAAAATTCCGACCAAAATCATCTAACCTAAGTTCCCTCTCCCTTAGATAACTATCCCCTCAGTTTCTGCAGCTAATAGTATATCCCCTTTTCTTTCTTCTGGCCACAGCCTGTGTCTGGCTAGAAGCCCTCTTGGATAAAATCTCTTTAAGTATTATCCTCAGACTGTCTCCTTCTTGGCTGCCCACATCTTGTCCCCAGTACACACTCCTGCCTTGTTGTCAATGAAAACATATTTTGCTCCCAGGACAGCTTCATCTTAGCTCTGCCAACAGACAGGCAGCTCCAACCACAACCATTTACTTTTAGTCTTCTTAGACATCGGAGAAATCCCAGTCTCTGTCATCTCATACTTCAGAACAAATATCAAACTCTCCAACTGGTCCCTCTCACAGCCTTTCTCATAAAATCTCTAAACAAACAAACAAACAAAAAATAACAAAAAATAAAAAAATAAATCTCTTGATTACTTCATCCTCAATCATTTCTATACTTAGTCTAGTTTCCAGGTTCCTTCTCTACAAGTATCTTCTCTCAACTAGTCTTGTCACCAAGTATTTTGGTCCCACTTTAACACACTGTTGCTCAAGGAAAGAGCCACTTAACCATAGAGGGTAATTAGTAAAATGTGCTCTGGGAGCACAGAAGAGAAGTTCTTAACCTAGACTAGGGAGTTCAGGAAAGACTTTTTTTGGAGAAGCCATATTTAAGATGAGACTTGTGGGATGAGTAATAGTTATCCAAAACTAGTGAAAACACACATATAAAGGCCCAGAAACAAAACAGGATGCATTCAAGGAACTGCAAGAAGTTCAATATAGCTTGATCACACTGTGAGGAAGGGATGGGTAAGGATGAGACTAGAAAAATAAGCAGATTGAATCACCAAGCTTTTGCCAGTCATGATAAAATTTTAAATTTTATTCTAAGAGCAAGGGAGAGCCATTGCATTTTTTTTTCCCCTTCAGAGAAATGGCATATTCTGATCTGCAATTTCGATGCCTTGGCGGCGATGTGGAGAATGAGTTTGGAGGTGGGTAATGAAAAGAGATGGACAGAGCTGGCATGGAGGCAGGGAGCTGGCTAAGAGACCATTGCCAAATATAGGTAAGAAGAAACCACGGTGGTGGCAGAAGTGGTGGGGGGAAGTGATGGGTCCCAGAAGCATTTAGGAAGTAGAGTGCATGGAGTGTCGTGGCTGGCTGGCTGTGGACGATGAGGAAGAGGAAGGACTCTATGATGCCTCACAGGTTTTCATTTTCTGCAGAGGGATGCCCTTCACTGAAGGGAGAAATCCTGGAGGAGGAGCAGGTTGGATGAGCCCCATGTTGCACCATAGGTCTGAGTGCACCTGTGAAGTTTTCTCTGTCCCTTCTGTTTGCTCTGTTGACTCTTATTCAACCATCAAGTCGCAGTCCAGTTAATATCGCCTCCTGGCTTTTCCCACATCCCTGGATTTTTCTAACAGCCCTTCCTCTCTTATTCCTCACTCACCTTTAGCTTGTCACGTTCTTCATTACTTCATTACTTCATTTCTTTAGTGATTTCATCTGTTTACAAATGACTGTCCTCCCAGTAGACCACGGGAGCCTTGAGGACATTATTGTATTCATTATTGCATACTTATCACCTAGCAAAATTCCTGGTAAATATTAGGCACTTAATCATCGTTATTGAATAAAGTGGTCCTTTTAATCTTAAAACATTGAAACAGCAGCACAGATGCAAAAATACATATGATGAGATGTTTCTGGGTGAATACATTTCAGAAATGACCAGTATGGCAGATACCATCTTTATCACCACCATGATGAAGGTTCATTGCATACTCACATGCAAATCGGGCACTGTTAGCCTTCTAGGAAAGGTGGAACAAAAGGACTAAAAACTAAAGATATTCAAATGGGACTTTGTTCAAACTAGTATGTATTGGATGCCTGAACAAATGTCATATCCATTCTGAGTGTAGACCTTATGTTCTTTGTTATACCAAACTGACTCTCATGGGTTTTGTCAAAGGTCCCCCATGCAAAACAGAGGATAGAAATAAGTGGTTATTTAACATGCTTGCATCCGTGCTGTATTATAGAGTGAAAACTTTAAAACTCTGTCCTAAAATGAAATGGTTAAAAAGAGGGACTCTGGGGCCATATGTCCTGTGATTAAATCCAGGCTTTTCCATTTACTGGCTGGGGGACCAAAGTAATCTTATGCCTTTATTAGGCCATTGAAAAAATAAAGAAAGAAATGTTTACCTTATGTTATGAATACAGTTTGAATCATTGTATACAAATCCTTAGAATGGTGCATAATGTATGCATGTTACATTCTTTTCATTCTTCTTTTTGTCTTTGTTATGACTATGACTATTGCCCAGCATCACTTATCAGCCATTCAGATTGTTGTCCACATAGATGCACTCTACTTAATAGTAATTAGAAATTTTAGAAGAATACTCATTTCAGATTCTTGTCTTTAAACAAATCCTGTACATATGAGAAGAAACAGTTCAGTGGGTTAAGAATCTGACTTCAGCTCAGATCATGATAACAGGGCCCTGGGATGGAGCCCTGCATTGGGCTTCCTGCTCAGCGGGGAGACTGCTTCTCCCTCTGCCTCTGCCGGTTGCTCTCCTTGCTTGTGCTCTCTCCCTCTGTCTTTGTCAAATAATAAATGAAATCTTAAAGAAAGAAAGAAAGAAAGAAAGAAAGAAAGAAAGAAAGAAAGAAAGAAAGAAAGAAAGAAAGAAAGGAAAGAGAAGAATCGGAGCAGTAAAGAATATCACCCAGTAAATATTATCCAACTGCAGCTAGAGGTGCTCAGCGAGAGCAGTCAAAAGAATGATCAAACAAGGAAGGCAGGCACAGTAAAGTGACAATAGGGTCACACATTAGGGCAGCTGCAGAGTCACACAGCCTGTGCACCTCAGTGGTGCAAAGACCTGGCTCAGTACCATGGTGCTGGCAAGGCCAAGACCTTTAGAAAAGGTTGGAGTGCATCAGTATGCCTGCTTACTCAAGCAGAGATACTCCATGAAAGTATTTCTGTCATGAGTGATTATAATTCTTGACCAGTGGTGTTATAAAAGGTAAACCTAATTATTTATCTGGAAAATTTGCTCATTTTTCAATGGCTGAAGTATTTTGGAGAAAGAAAATCACTGAGAAACGTTTAAGATCACTTTCAGGAAAGAAGTCATCTATTTGGCTGTGTTAATTCATCCAGACTTAATTTTTAAAATATTGTAGCAGACTGCAGGACAAATGGGCAGATGACATCAGAACTTCATTTTATTTTTGACATTTGCATTTACATTTGACAATTACTCTTCCTATACACAACCATAATGGAAATCGTGTGACTCTTCTGCAAAGGCATTTGTAAGAATATGGAATTTCTTAATATTTTAAAAAAGCCTTGTACTAAATTTTACTAACCATTTTGGACTAGGGGGAATTCACTGAGAACATCCACTGCCTTCAAAGGCAAATGTCTGTTGCTGACATTTTCAAGCCCAACATAGAGGCTTGGTGGAGATGTTGTAGAGTGGACTAATTATCAGACAGGTGGTTAATCTGGATAATCTTCAGTAAGTTTCCAGTCCTGAGATACACATTAGCAACCTTAACAGGTCTTTCCGGGTGCTGTATGTTGAATTTTACAAAATGCTTTCAAATGAAAAATATCCCACGTGAAACCATATGCATTTATTCATTATCTATATCAGCACTGTCCAAGAGAACATTCTGCCATGATGAGAATGTTCTATACTGGTATTGTGCAATATGGTAAACACCAGGCATGTACAGCTATGGAACATTTGAAATATGGGTAATACGACTAGAGGACTGAATTTCCTTAGTTCCTCATCAGTCTCTGAGGCTGGTGGCTGCCATACTGGAAAGCACAGATCTATATATACTTTTCTTTATTCCTGATTTATATATGCTTATTAGTAGTTTGCATTTAAAACATTGTTTCAGAGAAACAGGATCAGTGTTGCCCACTGAGAAAGCCTCAGTGAATAGAGCTCTTGATAGAGCTGAGGAGAAAATTCAGTTTCACTCTGATCCCAGAGCCTAGCACTGAGCCTGGCACAGAGTAGTGGTCAACAAATATTGTGCAAATTTATTTGAATTCCTTGCATCTCTTAATTTGAAATCAAACATTCACTTCATTCAATCTCATAGGCTTCTTTTCAAAACAGTACCCGTTTCTTATTTCATGTTCACTGTGCCAAAAGTCCAAGGATAATAAAAGTTCAAGAACTTCATGAACCAGCTCAGCACATGAACTCAGAGATTAGTCAACAGCTTAAACAAACAAGGCTGACCAGCTGGTCCCTGCTCTATTTTACCACAGTCTGGGGCAGGGACAAAAGACAATTAGGAGAGGGCTTGCAAGTGTTTCTCTTGCCTCATCACCCATCCCCCTCATTCCCAAGACATCACTTTAATCTCTACAACATTTGGTTAATGATAAATGAGATGGCGGCTGGTCCTGGGGACCCATAGCTATACTCGGGATAATCTCTCTCTGTGGGACCCAGGTGAACCCACATCATGCAGGGCCTCTCCCAGGGAGAGTCAGCACATGTGCCTCCCTGTGCTGCCCCCCATAGACCTGAGCCACAGGGGAGATGACTAGACTGGCATGAGTTCTCACTTTTTTGTTGTTTAATGTCCAAGGGGTGCAGCTCTGCAATACCAAGAAGAGTTTAGACAAATAAACACGATCAGGACACACTATAATTAATGGGCTCCACCACACAGCCAAACTGCCCAGCTTCATAGTTTTGGACTATTTTGGATTCACCATACAATTTTGCTTTTTCGGCAACTGCTCCATTTAGAAAGAGAACAAGGTCCAGTCTGGGCTGGGATTGAAGAGGTGGCTCACCCAGTACCTTCTGGAAGAGCGGAGTCTTGTATGCAATGTTTGCTGGTTGATTATCTCTACCCCTCTCTCTCCGGTGTAAAGAGTTGGGGACTCCAGACCTATAGGCAGGGAAGATTGGAGAATACATCTATTCCAGAGTATTCCATGATCAGAAATAAACAGGCTTCGTTATGATGAATTGTGTGTCCCCCCAAATTTGTATTTTTTTTTTCATTTGAGATCTTTTTGGATTTTTTTAAATTTTTTATTTTTTATAAACATATATTTTTATCCCAAGGGGTACAGGTCTGTGAATCGCCAGGTTTACACACTTGTATTTTTTTTTTGAAGTCCCAACCCCCAGAATCTCAGAAGGTGACTGTATTTGGAGATAAATTCTTTACAGAAATAATTAAGTTACAATGAGGTTCTAGACTGGGGTTCTTATAAGGGAAATTTGGATACCAACACATATAAAGAAAAGACAATATGAAGACACAGGGCACCTTCTATAAGACAAGGGAAGAAGCCTGGAAAAGATACTTTCCTCAGGGCCTCCAGAAGGAACAAACCTTCCCAACATTCTGATCTTAGACTCTGAGCCTCTAAAACTGTAAAAACAAACAAACAAATTGCCATTTTTTAACCTAGCTTATGGTACTTTGTTATGGCATTCCTAAGCAAACTAATACAGGCTTTTTTCCAGCTCCTTCTCTATAGGACCACAAACTTCTTAGGAGAGGTATGATCTCTTTGCCTGTTAAGTTCTTTTACTATCCTGAGTGGGAAGATAGTAACTTCCCACTCTTTTACTATCATAGAGTGGGAAGAAACATCAGGGCACTCCTCTGTCCCTGACTGGAGTCATTTTTCCTCCCCTAGATACTTTTATACAAGATACAATGAGTAAGTTATAGCAATTCATTGATATCTCTCTCTCATTGGTCCTTCTTTTCCCATTGTCCAGAATGAATTGGTCTTTAGAGCCCCTGAAACAATTTCCAGGATCTAGCCTATCCCCAGGGAAGACAGGGAAGCTCAGAGAGGTTCCCAAAGTACACAAAGCTAGCTTAGGAAAACCCAGCTGCCATGGAAAGTAGATCTGATCCAAATAGTATTTTGTCAAGATCCATAGGAATAAAATATGTTCTGTACAAACACACTCTTCTGTGTACTGCACCCAAATAGCCAAAGTTATTAGTGAAATAAACAGTATTACTTTTAATTTTACTCAGAAGATGAGATGTCTTTATTTTCTTTCCCATCACAAGTATGAGATCCCTTTTGCTATTCACTATTGTCCTATTATTATCACTGTATTAGAGTTTGCCATATATCAAGAGCCCTAAAGGCCACTACAGACCATTCTTGCCCTTTCCTGAGGCCTATCCTAGTCTGAATTTATACCCCTGAGAGAGCTGGACCTCATGGATTGAGACTAGGGGTCAGAGTCAAGTGCAAGGTAAGAAAACACTCATTTGGGTTGAATCCACCAGCACCTAGCTAAATACTGGGAGACCCAAGCACCAGGGTCTGCACAATGTGTAGGAGGCCATAGGAGGAGTAGATCAACGACAGCCTTCAGGGATTCCTCTGGCTGTAGTGGGGGTCCATTCTGAAAAGGGACTTGAACGGGGAAGGGGTGTGAAAATAGGGAATTACTAAGAGAGGTGGGCCATTGGGACAGGTATTCAAGCACCTCCTTGGTAATGCACTTGCCAGAAAAACCATGGCCGTTTCTTGTGGCAGCATTTAACTGTCCTTGTTCTATTTTCATAATTTAACAGATATTTAGAAGACAAAAGGTGGCCCATGGTCCAGATAACCCATTCATCAGATTTACTAACCCTTCCAGGAGAAAGGGGAGCACCTTTCCACAAGACTGTCAGGGAGGAAGCAGCAATACATTTTACGTGAGGAGCTCTTTTTAAGTATTTGAAAACAGTTTTCATCAATTAGTTCTTCTTATTGTGTATGGTGACAAGTGTTCACTAGACTTACTGTGGTGCTCATTTTGCAATATATAAATATATACAAATATCAAATTATGAGCAATATACTCGAAACTAATATAATGTAATATGTCAACTACACTTCAATTAAAAAAAAAACTGTTCAAGCGGAGAAAGACAACTATCATATGATCTCCCTGATATGAGGAAGTGGCGATGCAACATGGGAGCTTAAGTGGGTAGGAGAAGAATCAATGAAACAAGATGGGATTGGGAGGGAGACAAACCATAAGTGACTCTTAATCTCACAAAACAAACTGAGGGTTGCTGGGGGGAGGGGGGTTGGGAGAAGGGGGGGTGGGGTTATGGACATTGGGGAGGGTATGTGCTTTGGTGAGTGCTGTGAAGTGTGTAAACCTGGCGATTCACAGACCTGTACCCCTGGGGATAAAAATATATGTTTATTAAAAAAAAAAAAACTGTCAAGGTCATCAAAACCAAGGAAAGTCTGAGAAACGGTTACAGCAAAGAGTATCCTAAAGAGATAGGACAATAAATGTAGTGTGGTATCCTGGATGGAATCCCCAAACATGAAAAGGACATTAGGTAAAAAACCAAGGCAATCTGAATAAACCATGGGCTTTAATGAATACTACTGTATCAGTGATGATTCATTAATTGTAACAGATGTGCCATGCTAATGTAAGATGTTAATAATAGGGGAAATTGAGTGAGGGGCATATGGGAACTCCCTACTATCTTCTCAATTTTTCTGCAAATTTAGAACTTTTCTAAAAATGAAGTCTATTTCCAAAGAAGACATCCAGATGACTAACAGACACATGAAAAGATGTTCAACATCACTCATCGTCAGGGAAATACAAATCAAAACCATGGTGAGATACCACTTCACACGTGTCAGAATGGCTAAAATCAACCACACAAGAAACAACAGGTATTGATGAGGATGAGGAGAAAGAGGAACCCTCAGACACTGTTGGTGGGAATGCAAACTGGTGTAGCCACTCTGGAGAACAGAATGGAGTTTCCATAAAAAGTTAAAAATAGAACTACCCTACCATCCAGTAATTGCATTACTAGATATTGACCCAAAGGATACAAAAATACTGATTCAAAGGGGTACACGCGCCCCACTGTTTATAGCAGCATTATCAACACTAGCCAACTTATGGAAAGAGCCCAAATGTCCATTGACTGAAGAATGCATAAGGAAGACGTAGCATACATATACAATGGGATATTACTCAGCCATCAGAAAGAATGAAATCCTGCCATTTGCAGCAATGTGAATGGAGCTAGAGTATTATGCTATGCAAGATAAGTTAGTCAGAGAAAGACAAATACCAAATGAGTTCACTCATATGCAGAATTTAAGAAATAAAATAGATGAAAATGGGGGGGAGAAAGGAAAATGAGGGGCAAACTAGAAAACAGACTCTTAACAATAGAGAACAATCCGAGGGATGCTGGATAGGAGGTGGTTGGGGGATGAACCAAATGGGTGATGGGTATTAAGGAGGACACTGGTGATGAGCACTGGGTATTGTATATAAGTGAAGAATCACTAAATTCTACTCCTGAAACCAATATTACACTGTATGTTAACTGACTAGAAGTTAAATAAAACTTGAAATACACAAAATAAAAACAAAAACAAAATAAATATAACATATAGACACATCACATTGTAATTTTAATTACTTTTCAATATTTTTATTATAATATTTTAATTCAATATAAAAGCAATATACATCTATATAAAATTATTAAAATATAAATACTAAATTGTATATATTAAAATAGTATTATATGATGAAAATCAATGTAAATAATTTAGCATATACATTATATACATAGGTAAATAAATTGTATGTATTTATTTATATAAATATGTTTATATTATTTAGATCACACTGTACATGCACATTTGTGTCCTTTTTTACTTGATATTGTTCTAATATTCCTTTTCATCAATAAATACTCTTTATAAATATCACCCTTATAAGTAAAGGTTTGACCCTATTATTTTAGTTGTCATGTTTATTTTAACACACACAACTATTTGGTGACACTAAAAAGAAACAATTAAGTTTTGATTTTAAATTATTTGCTTATGCAAACTATTTGCATCAGATTATTATGCAAATTATTTATGCATCAGCTAACTTTATCCTACCCTTAAAACTCAGCTAGTTGCTCAAGTTCCTGGGGTGAGAGTCAAAGATAGGAAGAAGTAGGGTTCCAGGGATGATGCATGTGTTACGTACATCACTTTTTTCTTTAACTTACGAATTCAGTGGTTTGTTCTTTAGGGCCATTAAGTATCTACAGTACCAAAGCAGCCACAACAAGGTGTCCTACTTTCCACTTTAATGAAAGTACCCCATAATCTACTTAGCCATTGCCCATTGCTGGACATTAATATTTTTTTCAACTTTTGGTTCTCAAATGCAATAATATGGTGAATTTTACTGGCTATGGATCTTTTGCCGATTTCTGTGTTGTCTTTAGGCTATATTCCTAGAAGAATTACTAGATGAAAAGGTAAAATTTTAGGCTCTTTATTTATATATTAAGCTATAATTTATACTCCTTCAGCCAACATCATCTTCAAAGAGCATAACCTTTCATAATCTTAAAGTGTGCCATTCAACTTCCTCCTCAACAAATCCAGTAACTTCACTTTCTTTAAACTTTAAGCTTCTCTCAAAGGAGTGATAAAATCCTGTACTCCCAAGGAATGTATCATCTGTCTCGGATGGAGAAGCTTACATACTATAAGCCTCTTCAAATATGATGGAAGAGCCTTTGGAGTCTATTCTCCAAGGAAATCACATACAGCCTTCATAGACTGATCTCAAATATATTCTCTCTGCAGACCTTGAAAGGTTGCTCTCCTTATTTTAAAAAGAAAGAAGGAAGGAAAGAGAGAAAGAGGGAAAGAAAGAGAGAAAGAAGAGGGAGAGAGGGAGGGAAGGAGGAATAAAGAAAAAAGGGAGGAAAGAAAAACATAAAGTAACCATAGACTAAACAAAAAACTGGCATGATATGAATACAATGGGACAAAATATTTTAAATCCAGACCATATGAACTCCTATATATTTGCATCTATTAGTAGACATTTATTTCATTTATTTATTATTCAACAAATATGCACTAAGAGTCTGGTACGTGCCAGGCACTGTGGTAGATGTGGGGCATACAGTGGCAAACAGCATAGACACAGCTTTTAGCCACATGGAGTTTAGTTTATGTGGATAAGTATGTGTAAGAGGCACCATGATGAAGTCAGATGGGGAAGCCTGTGGAGAGTGCAGTGCAACCTGACCTTCCCATTGCCAGCCCAACCAGCCTCACTCCCAAGCCCTCCCACACTCTCAGGAGAGAAGTCTTTGGGAGTTTATCTTACTTTTCTCTGCTTTGCATGGTGCAGAGAACAATCAGAGAGGCAAAGCCCTGGATTTAACTGCGACACCAAATCTGGAAAGAGGAGCGGAGATGGTCCTCTGTAGCCCCTTTCAGTCCCGCTTTCAATGTTTCCTTGAAGGTAGACGGTAAACAGGTAAACAGGAAAACTCATCACCACCCAACCTCCTATCTGCAAGGCCAGACTGGCAGGTTTCCTTAAAGTTTCCATAAAGCCTCCTTGCTGTGTGTCTCAGGCAGGTTTTCTTTGCAGAGCAACTGACCAAATTTTGGGGCTCTGGTATGAGCCCAGAACTTCATGGACCCCGGTGATCTTGAGCATGTCTGCTCATAGTGCTCATCTGTCCAGGGGTGTTTTCTGTACGTTTCTTTGCTTGTCTATTTGTCTGTTCATTTGTCTTCACTCCAAATCTTTAGCAATTCAACAATAAACATCAGAAACCTAACTCCACTCAAAACATTCACAAATGCATTGCAACCATGCTAATGGCATTGAAGCGAAGGAAGTGGGGCGGGGGGAAGCAGGGTGTTGGTGGGTGTTCCCAGTTCCTATGGTCACAGTCGTAGCCACAGCCTTAAAACAGACGGTATCGGGTTCTCGGCTAGCCCCCTCGGCGGGAAGAGCTGGGAGTTTCTGACCTCCTTTGGGGTTAAGGCTGCTGGTCTCAGTCTGTGCGTAAGCGAGTGGTCACAGTCCTTAATTGCAAAGGGGAAGTGGTCAGAAAACACACTCTGTCCTGGCGAGATTGATAACTTGTAAGATATCTTGGAAAGGCGCCAGGAAGTAACAATGAGGTTGTATGTGAAACTAAATATACATGCATCACTTGCATGTTTGCTTATAATTTCCAACATAGTCTGAAAAGGAAAAACAGCAGAAGAAAAAGAGTTTGAGATGGAACCCATAACAGAAGCCAGTAATATTCTCAGCAGTTTCCTTTCTTTGGTGAAGAGAACACTTCAAAATAGTAATGGTTAACATTAAATCCAGCCCTGACTATGTCCTTGTTACTGGACAATGCATTTTCTATATATTGACTCGGTTAATTTATCATCAAAGTCCTCCAGAATAGCCCCTTGTCCCCATTTTACAGACAATGAAACTGAGGCCCAGAAGGTTAAGTCACATCCCAAATCCCTAACACCTAAAAAGGCGTAAGGATTTGTCCCCAGTCAGATGGTTCCGGGTTCCATGCGCTTAACAATCACACCCTGTTACCGTTTAGAGATGAATATTTTCCATCACGTTCAAAGAGAATTTATCCCAGGGAAAAGGATGTAAATTTTGGATCATGCTGCTGATGAAGTTGTTGCTGTCATGACCAAGGTACAGGGATCAGGACTGGTGTTACCCTGGACAGTCACCCTCAGTGAGACCCGTGAACTGGGAAGCATATTTCATTTGTGCTGCCTTCACATTTTTTAAGAAGAAAGCAATTTAGAGAAAAGAAATAGACTTTGACCATCTGCAGCTTCTAATCTGAGATCATGCATTCCTTCCGTTTGGGCCCTCCATGTGACCTGAGCTGCCATTTTGTCTCCTGACATAAGGCGGAGGAATTGTTGCTGTATGTAGAAGAATATGCTGTATTATCAACTCCTAGAGTTCAAAGTGGTTCAGTCTAGAAACAGAATAAAACCTTATAAGTGAGTAGACAATGAAATTGAGACCACAAAGCACACTTAGCCATCATAAGCCCACGCTTTGTCTTCCAGGAAAAACATAAGAGTTTCTCTGCCCTTATGAGCTGGCTCTGTTTAAAATGAAAGCTGAGGACAAGACTCCTGTTCTTTGCTTCTTATTCCTGAAGGTTAGTGGGGTTTTTTGGAGCCTGTTTGGAAGGCTTCAGTAAGGTATCCTGGAGACTGCATTAGAATCTAGCAAAAACTTAGTGAATACCAACTATATAAAGATCTTTCTAGATATTGTTGGAGGACACATAGAAATTGAAAAGACAAAAGTCCCATCTCCCAAGAGCTCATGGGGATAACAATCATAATTACCTCCATTTGAAGGCAGGCTGGGAAATAGGCCTTGGGACTTCGAGTGAGAGGAAAAATAATTCTACTGGAGGGAAGGGGGACATGCCTTTGGGGAATGTGAGGTTTGATGAACTTTGCAAGTTAAGTAGGATATCAGTAGATGAACAAAAGAAAAGAAGGTAGTTTCAGGTCAAGGAGACCCCTAGAGTAAAAGCCCAGGTGTGAGGGAATACTGGGCCAAACCTGGCTGCAGCGGGTGAGCCAGGCTGGGGCTGAGCCCGGAGTGTGTCTTTGAGTACACGTGCCTGCATGCGGGGAGGAAAGTCCTGGGCCTCTAGGGAGGCCTGGAAATAGGCCAGGGAGATACCATGTGAGGAATTGCATTAGCAACTTTCTTCTGCACGTCAAGACATGGCATTTGGATATGATAGTCATTCAAATTTCTGAGCAGTGGAATGACTCAATCAGGACTTTAGGGAGCCTTGAAATGGCTTCGGAAAGTGCACCCCATTTACAGTCATGGTGACCCCAAGCATCAGGCCGAAAGGATGACAAGGGCAAAAGTGTCCTTGAAATCTGTTTTTTACTCCAGTGTGAGCCTACCACAGACTACAGAACAGATGGGCAGGGTCAGTTTGGCCCTGGCTTCTCCCGGGGGATAATAATATTTTCAATATTTCACCAAGGAGCACATGGGTGGCTCAATGGGTTAAGCATCCAACCCTTGGTTTTGGCTCAGGTCATGATCTCAGGGTCAGGAGCTCAAGCCCTGCGTTGGGGTCCATGCTGTGCATGTAGCCTGCTCAGGATTCTCTCGCTCCCTCTCTCTCTTCTCCCTTATCGCCTCTCTCTCTCTCTCTCTCTCTCTCTCAAAAAAAAAAAAATTTAAAAATTAAAAAAAAAATTCTTAAAGAAATATTTCACCAATACACCAATAGTATGACATAGCAGACAAGTAGTTACTGTGTGATATTATTAAAATAATCTAGCAACCACTAACCCCATGTGGTGGACCCATCCAGTTTCATGGAGCAAGAAGCCCAGGAAAAGATTCTATTACTACTCAGTAGGGACTGTAGGGCATGGTGCTAAGCAGAGCCCACATTTTGACTCAGACACCAAAGTACACACATGAGCTATAGACCCCATTCTCTGGCTGATCCTTGGCAAATTGCATGGCTTGAGTGAATCTGTCTGCTAGGACTACCATAACAAGTATCACAGACTGGACGGCTGAAACAGAAATGTATCATCATTTCACAGTTCTGGAAGTCCCAGATCAAAGTGTCAACACGGCTGTTTTGGGTTTTTTTGTTTTGTTTTGTTTTTTGTCTTCTTCTTATTCCTTCCCCCCACCCCCATGGGCTGTGAGGGAAGAATCCTTTTCAGACCTCTCTCTTTGGCTTATAGATGGCGGTCCTCACCTTCACACCGGGTTTTCCGGTACACCTATCCCTGAGTCCAGAGTCCAGGTTTCCCCTTCTTATAGCAATACTGGTTTATTGGACTAGACCCCACCCTACTGGTCTCATTTTAACTTGATGACCTCTTTAACGAGCCTGTTTCCAAACATAGTCACATTCTGAGGTCCTGAGGGTAGAACGTTAACATATTATTTTGGCGGGAAGAACACAAACACATAAGGCTCCATTCCCTCATTTGTGAGATGTCATTAGTAATGTCACCCATTGTATGTGTTATGAGAAGTGGCTCGAGCTTCTGAATCGTCACAGTTCATGGCACATAGTAAGGGCTCAGAATTACAGCCACTCTTACACCAGTCAACAGAAGGACGCGGAATGTTCTCTGCCCCACCCCTCTGTCGGGCTGGCTCATACCTTACTCCAGAGGGGAAGCTGCGCTGATGGATGTGTGAGCAAGCCACCACAGTTCCATGACAGCTCCTTATGAAGGTGGCCGTTCTGAAGGCATCCCTTCTTCACTGAGCAGAATTCCCTAGTATCAAATGACAAAGGGCAAGAGGAACTACTTTTTATCTCTGTCTCCAGGAAAATATCAACCCCACTGCACTTCGAAGTGCAGACTGATGGTAGTCTGATGGATGAGCTTCTCGGGCCAAGGCTGGTGGGAGTTGCAGCTGTGGCCCTGGCCCCCTGAGCGTCCGCTGGGCCGGCCGGCAGAGCCAGGGCCGCCCTGGGAAAGAGACTGTGTGTCTCTGCCAGTGCCGACTCAGCAGCAAGCGTGCAAGGATGGTTATTTGTGGGAGGCACGAAGAGTGGCTATTATTTTAAAAGAAATTCTCATAGAAAGAATGTTGGATTTAAAATAAATAAATGCGCTCATGGAAGCCGGATAAAACTGTAATGTCAGTCAAATGCCGAGCCTTAGACCATGTTCACAGGAAAACAGCTCTTCCAAGTTCTGTGCTCTCAGTCCTCTCTGGATTCACATGGAAATGACTATAGCGAAACAAGAGGCTTCTAAAAGAACAGTTTGCATAATGGGTGATGCCTACTTTATAATTCCTGCAATGTAGCTTGGACATGGCACAATGCAGATTTTATGGATCGGTAAAATGCACCTATGTGCTTTGTCAAATTGTTTTAGACAATTTCACATTTCCAAAATCGATTATGTCTCTTACAACCGATGTGATAAGAAAGCAGTGTCATAGTTTGATTAGCGGCACATTTCTGTTTCTTAGTGGTACATAAGTAGCTCTGGGCTAACAATCCATGGTGACACAAATTCAAAGAAACGGATAGTAATTGTGAACTTGAGTTTTCTTTGGGAATAGCAACATGATTTGTTCCTGCCTCCTTACATCTTCCTGCATTGCATTTCTCCTTCTTGACCTGTATTGGGGCATTAAAACATCCTCAAGATGCAAATGCAAAAAAAAAAAAAAAAAAAGGACAGAGAGATTAGTGATCTGAATGGTATCACATTGCTGATCAGGACCCAGCAACTTCACGTGGAGACAGTGGAATGGTCTGTTACATCAGGTAGATAAGGGTTGTGAGATTGTAAAAGAATAGCCACTGAATTGGTTGTGTGTGTGCTGGGTCCTGGCCAGTTTGTATCTGTAGAGTCATGACATAGCCTGGGAGCTGGAAAAGAGAGGGAAGCTGATGCAACATGAGCAGGAAGTCCCAGATGTAAGAAGCTTTGTCCCCAGAGTTCAGCTCCACAAAGGGGACCACTCATTTTCTGTTCCTTACGACCTGAAGAGGTGGACATCTACTCAGCGCTTACCATCTCTTTTCTTAAGAAAACCTTGTAATTAAGCCTGTTATGATGTCTCCCATAGGCTGGTGGAGAAGGAGAAAGAAGGTGGATACTCTTTCATCCTGAAGCTCCAGGAAAATTATCCCAGCAGCACTAAGGCATCCAGCATCATGGAAGGCTATAAGAAAAATTTTAACTTGTTCACAGAAATCGAGAAATGACCAGTCCTGTGCATATTGTTGCTTCCTTTAAGCGAGTGACTCTTGACTCTTTTTAATCTCTAACAACATGAGACAAACACAAACCTATTTAAGACCAAAAAGGAAACAAGCATATTGTAAAATAGAGAAAGGATCGAGTAGATTCACCATATGACCCAACGGCATCCATGCCTTGTGTTCCTTCTCCCACTATGCAAAATGGAAAGAACCGTAACCATTTAAGAAGATGTCTTAGAGTTAGCCTAAGAAGGACAACATCATTGAAGAAGAAATAGTTTAAAAGAAAATAACATAAGTTCATTTGTTGCCACTTTTCCTTATTTTTCACGTTTTCTCCTTCCTATTTCCCACCTGTGGAGGAGGCTTCCCATCCATTCCCATAACGTGTTACTTACCACACACACAGATCAACAGATATTCACTGGGGACAGCAAATGCCAAGCACTGTGCTAGGCTCTAGGGATACAATGCTGAAGAAAACAGACACAGTCTTGAAGCTTAAGCCAGTTGCTGGGACAGCAGCCCAGTTTCCCCATCCAACTCTTCTGTGAATTTTCTCAGTGAGCATTTTTCCTTGAGTCTGTAACACAAACAAGAGTGTGGCCCCTGATATTTACAATAGAAATCCTGGTAAAATGGAATTTCGAGTGGAGAAGAGCCTCTATAATTTCTGCCTAGGGCCTAGAGTTTTCTTAGCATCCTTCAAGAGTCTCTGTGATGCAGTTATGGCGGTGAAAAGTGCATTATGACCAATTGAAATCTGTAGCAAGTCCCACTGTTATTATTACGATTATTATTGTGACTTTTATCTAGATCTCCAGCCCAGTCTTGTCAAGACTGGAAGAGTTCATGTTTTCATTATTTGGTATAACATGCTTTATGAAGCTCTCATCTAGAAATAAATGGGGAATGTCAACAGGCTAGGGACAGAGGGGGAAGAAAAACAAAATGGAAACATGAGCTTAAAGCAGAACCATGCGGAGAAGGAGGTTTAAGTTAAATGTGAGGTGTGAGTTCTTGCATCAGGAGCAGATCTATTGAATGATGAACACTGTCACTCGCACATTCACATCCTGTAAATTCCATGGATTGTCTTAAGAAATGTGATTTGCAATGAGAAGGAAGGACCAGGATAAGCGGTCTATTATTTTATATGTCATTACAGACTTGGGATAGAACCACAAACCAGAAACAGAGGAGCCAGACAAGTTCACGACCCATCAGCCATACCGCTATCAGCCCTTATCATTAACTATACTTTCTTTTGCCTACCGCCAAAAACCCCGCTAAAGGAGAGTTTGCCTGAAAAAAATCACGCAATGAGTTAGAGCTTCTGTTTTGCTACTGTTTGACTTCTGAATTTAAAAAATGTTTTTTATCACCAGCTATAAAAGCTGGAGCCCTGGGCAGCCTTGTGGCTGAGATATGATTGGAAAGTGCAGGACTCCTTCTTTTGAACAAAACACTGGGGTAATTCTCATCATCTTAGAGGGGTTTCACAAAGAGAGCTTTGGGTGGTATGTTTTCAGCAGCTTGGTATTCCTTCAAAAGACCTCCTTACCCACAGAAACGGTGGGAGGGTTAATGGTAGGTTGCTAGAAAGGGAGATGGGTTGAAAGATAAATAACGGGAAGAAATGATGCAGTATTTTAGAGACCCTGGGGTGGGGGTTGGCAGACCAGGTTCGGCAGACTCATGGGGAATTGTGTCCACAAAAAGTGGAGGAAGAAAAGGAAAGAAGAGACAGACGGAGGGGGAAAGGAAACCAACATTGATTAATAACCCACTGGTGTCAAACCACAAGTGATAAATGTTAAAACACCCCCTGCCCCCCCGCTTCTGGTACTACTGCTTTTGTGAGCAGAAGCCCGCTTTGCTCTGAGCAGTCAGAGAAGTCTTGCCTAAGGAGGAGAGGCTTGCACTGATAAGCAACATGCTGCTATAACCTGGAGAGTCAGAGGAGAAGGTCTCAGGCAGAAGAACAGCACGTGCAAAGGCCATGTGGCTGGATGAATCACAGCCCACCTGTGAATGAAAGAAGAACAGAGTTGTCAGAGCCCATGGGACAAGGGAGTGAATAGGGTGGAGGAATCTGCAGAGTGGCTTGAGCACACAGTGCCAGGTCGGGTCATAGGAGATTTTGTCTTCATCCTAAAGAAATGGAAAGGCCCAAGGTGTTCTAAGCGCAACACAGACTTTTTTTTTTTTTTTTCAAGTTCCCTGCGGTGGATGGAGAAGTGATTTTTGGAGGATAAAAGGGGATCTAGGAGAATAGTTAGGAGAGAAGCTGCAGCAGTTTTGCAGGTTAGATAAGTCTATGACTTAGACTGAGGTGGAGAGGAGCGGACAGATTTGGAGGTAGGGGTGGGGAGGAGAAGAAGGAAGACAGAGAGAGGTACTGGCTCAGTGGGAGATTTCAAACAGATTCAGTCTAGACCAGCAACCATGCCCTACCCTAACATAGGGTACTATCTGGAATTATTTTGGGTTATTACAACCAGTGGAGGGGGAGGCGCTCCTGGTGTCTAGCAGGTAGGGTCCAAGGATGCTGCTAAACATCCTATAATGCACTGACCTCTCCTATAGCAAGAACTATGGAATCCAAAATACCAATAATGTAGAAGTTCAAAAACTCTAGTCTAGATCCACTTTGTTCCTTGTTAGCCCCCCTGAAGGTGGACAGATCCTCGCCGTCGTGTCACCCTGATGAGTAAACCAAGTCATGTGGTGGGCGTTGTCCACAGGAAAGCAGCAAGAAGGACCAGTCAATGGCAACTTAGCATCCACTGAGCGTGGGTAAAGGAAGTTCCTGGTTACAAGTAGGGACATTCTGCTCTATCCTCCCTTCCCCCTCCCCTTCCTAACTCTGTGCATCTGTCCCAAAGTTTATGAGAGCTGGGAAGACTTGCCTACCCTCTGCTTCCAGAAGCATGTCTCTCACTTAGCCCTTGTCCAGGATCTATAGCCTTTGTTTCTGGGGCCAAAGCCAGTAGCTAACAAATGACTGTAGCTTCAGGCCTGGGGAACAGGGGGCCTTTTGAGATCTAAGCAAAGGGCTTTGTGAAGTGTAGAGGTGTGAGAAAATTACTAATTAGTATTTTGCATAATTATCCTAATATATGACTTCTACAAAACAATAGTTCATCTTTTTTTTTGTTGGCTTCATGGTACTTGGCAATACCTTACACTAGTGCTTGGATTCAGGCTGAGGACCAAACCTCCAATGCCTGGTTCTCTGGCCCTTTTCCCTTTTGCTCCCCCTCCACCTCTCCATCAGACAACACTTACCGTCTCTCAGTTCCCAGAAAAGTTAACTCCCAGCCTGCTCTCATGGAGGGCTGGTCAAACCTTCTCCCAAAAGCTGAGTCATGGTCCCAGGCAGTAAATCTTTCTTAAAATTTCTCTGCCTGTTCTTCCTCTATGGTAGACTTCCTTCCTCAGTCTCACCAAGAGAACTGCCTGGCTCACCTGTTTCTGTTTCAAGGTATGGAACCACAACCTCTCCTTCTTGCAGCATACGATATCCATGATCTCACAAGATAGATCAATAATTGGAGCAAAGAGCAGGCGAACAAGCACGAATGAACGAACATAAGTGATTGTCAAAACACTAACAATAAAAAAGAAATGTAGTAACTATGTTCTATCAACGAATGCAAATTTCCTACATTTTCATGCAGAGAAAACACCATTCTCACAATAATAGTCTGCCTTGTAGAAACCAAAACTTTTTGGTATCTTGTCACATCCCAGGTGTTCATTTCTCTTCCAAAGTCCACCTTGACCCTACACGATCACTGTTCTACCATTTCTGGGAGGATGTGATATGACTTTCATGAGAACCATGATGACTCTGGAAGACTCATTGTTGACAGACTTCCACATGAAAAGCTAAAAAAGAAAAAGACTTTGATTTTTGGACTGATTGATTTTTCTGCCCTAATGTAATGGATAGAAGATTGCCTTTCCTTCAGGAAGTTTCAGAGAAATATTTTATTTTGTTGCCTTTCTGACTCTTACAGAAACAATGATTCATGTTTGCCTTGCTGTTCTGATGATTATGATGAATAGGTGAATTACACCAACATTTGACATTCACAGCAGGTGCCTAGAGCAATATGAAGACTACTTTTATTTATATGTGATTTCCAAATGTTAACCTAGACTGAAAGAAATGTGTGTGGTATGGGCCAATAGCTAAAGGCATTTCCACATGTCCCATGTAGAGCTTCAAGGGAAGAGGAAATAAATCCAAATCTGTATAAACGCAGGGCCCATCTCATCAATAGGCAACTGCCTACTGAAAATGATTTCAAAGTCACTGGGAAATACCTCTCTGCCCTCAACTGGTTCTCTGATGGGATTAAATGTTCCCATTGCTCATTTTTTCAAGTTGAGCCCTTGTTGAAATGCAAATGTTAATTGAGGAACATTAAACAGCAAGGAAGCTAAAATATTTAGCCATTATGCATATTAATACTATATTAATTGGGGCTCTTCAGAGAAGCAGAACCAAGAGAAGGTATATAGTTAGAGAATGAATAGACATTTAGAATGTGTGTGTATGTATATATAAAATGTTATTTTAAGGAATTGGCTCACGTAATTATGGAGGAATGGCAGGTCTGAAATTTGCAGGGCAGGCCAGCAGGCTGGGAATTCTAACAAGAGTCAATGTTGTAGTCTTGAGTTCAAAAGTAATCTGGAGGCAAAATTCCTTCTTCCTTGGGTGAAGTCTTTTTTTTCCTTAAGGTCTTTGGATGAGGCCAACATACATTATGGAGAGTAACCTGCCTTACTCAAAAGTCTGATTTAAATGTTAATCACATTTTAAAATATTTTTAATGTTTTTTAATTTTTTAAAAAGATTTTATTTATTTATTTGAAAGAGAGAGAGATAGATCACAGGTAGGCAGAGGGGCAGGCAGAGAGAGAGGGGCAATCAGTCTCCCTGTCGAGCAGAGAGCCCACTGCAGGGCTCGATCCCAGGACCCTGAGATAATGACCTGAGCCAAAGGCAGAGGCTTAACCCTCTGAGCCACCCAGAGGCCCCTTATTTTTTATTTTTTAAAGATTTTATTTATTTATTTGACAGAGAGATAGCTAGAGTAAGAACACAAGCGGGGGTTGGGGGCAGTGGTGGTGGGAGAAGCAGGCTTCCCACTAAGCAGGGAGCCCAATGCAAGGCTCAATCCTAGGACCCTGGGATCAGGACCAGAGCCAAAAGCAGACACTTAATGACTGCACCACCCAGGCGCCCCTGTTAATCACATTTTAAAAATACCTTCACAGAAACATCTAGGTTAGTGTTTTATGAAATAATTGGGCACCATAGTCTAGCCAAGTTGACACATAAAATCAACCATCACAAATACTTTCAAAGGAATTAGTTTATTTGTCAGTTTCCTGGGAGGTCAGTACTTGGAAAAGGCTGGTTTTGACAAGATATAAAGGAGGAGAAGGGAGAAAAGAACAAGAGGCCAGGACTACCTGACAGACAGAAGCATACGTCAAACATTGCAGGGGAGGGGAATCCAAGGGCAGGAAGGGGACACTGAGGGACAGGGTGCTGGGGATTTGGTGGTGTAAAGGAAAGCCAAGGATTTGAAAGTAAGTGCTCCCAAAAGTTGGAGGATGAGAAGGAATGTAGAAAAATGTAATATAAAACAGAATTTGCCTAGAGTTTCAAAACCCATCTATAGAGGCTGTTGGGCCACTCTTGATCTAGTGCTTTGTTGGATCTTGGTCTCTAAGATTAATATAAGAAATGACATGATGTACTGATTCACACTCACCATGTGCTAGACACTATTTTAATTTCCTGTGTCTTAATTCATTTAATCTTCCCAACAGTGAATTGAAAATGGTTCTATTATTGTCCCCATTTTACAAATGAGAAAAATAGGACCTAAAGAAATTAAGCTTGCCCACGGTCACACGAGTAGAAATCGGCAAAACTGGGATTTGAACCTATGCAACCTGGCATCAGAACTTGTGTTCATGAACACTATTCAGTTGTCTTCAAAACCGCTGTTGAAGATATTATCCAGTACGTGATTCTGTGTTCCTTGTGTTAGGACATCTACATATACAATATGTTCCTTTTAGTACCAGGAAAAAGATCCTATCTCCTAAGGAACTGGTTTATTTAGATGTATCAGATAATGTAAGTCATTTGGTTTTCTCCTTCTACATAGTTTATAATCTTCCTTTTCCATTTCAAATGACCCCAAACCCTATTTGTAAGTAAGGATATAAATCCTAAAAAAAAACAAAAAACAAAAACAAAAACTGTAGCATTGTATACATTCTTTCATTGCTTAAGATAGCCAAATAGCTATGGGCTTTGAGAAATTTCATATTTTTTAGAAAGTCCTATTAGCCCAGAAAACAAAGCTTTTAAAGTGAACAGCTATAAGGAACAGCTGAGGCTTGAACAAACACCAAGATTTCAAGAACTCACACTGCAATATTAAGTGGGGGTGGATGAGAATAATATACTAGAAATTTCAGGCTTTGAAAGAATAGGCCCCAGCTCCCCCTTCAGCGTTCAGAAGAGCCAGAAGTCCCATATTAACCCTCCAGGAGTCCACCTAGAGAACACTGAAGAGCACACAAGGTTCTTGAGGAAAAAAGTTTCAGATAGGTAGGGCCTGAGACCCCGAAGGTGTAGAACAATTCTAGGTGGGGGATTTAGGGGGAAAAAAAAAAAATCATCGTGTCCTGGTAAAGCAACAAGTCAGTGGCTGGTCCCTGGTTCTGCTTTTGATTATGTTTCTGTTTCTATTGCTTTTCCAACCCTGATTTCTCTTGTTGACCAAGTCTAGCTTGTGCTGTCTGCTCCCTGGTCTTGATTTTTGTGTATAGAGTCCAGTCCATATCCTGTCAGGGGCCTGCATCTGACACCAAGTCATCATTCCATTTCCATCAGTAAATATGTCCACTCCAGCTCCTGCCTCATACTGCTTTATCTCAGTTCCAGTCCACTGAGATGCAACCTGCGAACACCAAAGCCAAAACACTGCCTTGATCCCAGCCCTTTGCAGTGGATGGCAGTTCCCACACTGTCCATGATACAGGATAGAAGAGCATGAACACAAACCAAGTCCATTACCTGCTACCCCACAGCCAGAGCTTCCAGAACCATCGCAGTGGAACTTCAGGGTCGCAGCCCTGGTTCCTTTCTGCAAGGGCCTGAGTCAGTGCAACAGGACATTGCAATGTTCAGTTCATTCCCTCACTCAGGCTGAAGTGTCCATGGAGCTTGTAGACAAGGCATGTCTTTCCTCCATACACAACGAGCATTCTCGTGAGCCAGTGAACTGGGCAGGACTGCCAACAGGCCACATCCTTCGTGTGCTCTGAACCAGCAACGGCAGGAAAAAACGGGTCAGAAAACATGAAGGCTGAGGTGCTGAGATGATACGGAAAGTCCAGAGGACTTTCCTGAAGGGTACCTTGTAAACCACAAATCTAGCCACATGGTGGTTCTGGCAGGAGTCTCAGATGATTTCAGTGACCAAAATCAGTGTTCTCATTGATTGACTGGCAACTTCTTCAAGACCTCAATGAACACCCCCCTTTTTTTCATAGCCTTTGGAATCCTGTGTCGAGGGATCACACTATTTCTTGACATCCCATGAATCTTAACTCTGAGTCTGAATAATGCTCAGTGAGCCAGTCTTCAGGGCTACTGGCCCCACCCACTCCAACACTGTCCATTTGGAAGTATCTCTTGGACAGTCTTAATCTAAAAAGTGTTGTGGTTAATCGAGGGTGTCTGGCTTTTTTTTTTTTTTAAGATTTATTGATTTATATAAGAGTGACGGAGTGTGTGTGCACATGGGCATGAGCGGGGGAGAGGCAGAGAGAGAGGGACGGAGGGAAAATCTCAAGCAGACTCCCTGCTGAGCACAGAGCCAGACCTGGGGCTGGATCTCATGACCTCGAGATCATGACCTGAGCCAAAATCAAGAGTCTGCAGCTTAAACTACTGGGCCACCCAGGCAACCTAGAAAGTGTCTGGCTTTTAAGGGCTTTCTGCATCTTTCTCATGTTCAACCTAGTCTTGTGTTCACCTGCGCCTTCTCCCTGTGATCTCAACCAGAAAGCATGATCTTTAAGTACTTACTTGAGAAAAAAAAAATGTACAACTACAACATTCTTACGGAGCATGAGATAGCCTCATTCAAAAGGTGTACATGGATAGAAAATTTTATAATGAGGCAGACTCCATGAAATCTGGTATCAGCAAATGACCCATCTGGTTGCAAATGATGAAGATCCACATCAATCTAGCTTAAATGAAAAAGGAATTTACTGATCCACTTAATGAGAAAATCTAACAGTAGCCTTGATAACTTCAGGTTCAGCTAGATTCCAGGCCCACGCAATATCATTAGGATTTAATTTTTTTTCCTTCCCTTCATTTTACAACTTTATCTTCCTCCAAGGAGAATTTGGACACAGAGTACACATGCTAGTAAGATGGTAGCAGTAGATTCAGTCCTTATATCTTTTTGGGTTTCATGTCCAACCAGAAATATTAACTCCACTTTTCCAACTACCCAAATAACCATTCTGAAATTCATTATCTTGGTCCTCCTAGACTTAATTTAGGTCATGTGCCATCCTGAACCAATCCCAGTGACCGACAGAATGTGCTGATTGACTTAGCTTACCATACAAGTTTCACCCTAGATCCTAGGGAGGAGTCAGTCTCAGCTTTCTGGAACCACACTCACAAGGAGAGAAGGAAAAGTGAGTCTCTTAATAGAACAAAAGTGCTGTGATTACAAGAGGGGGATTGAATGCTGGGTGGGAACAACAGCAACGGTCTACGCCAGATTCCTAGGGCTGCCTTAAAATGAGGCTTTGGTTTCTGCCATACTTTTTTCTGTGTCTTTTTTTTTTTTAATTGAGGTAAAATTGGTATGTAACATTATATAAGTTTTAGGTACACAACATTATAATTCAGTATTTCTGTTACTACAAATTGATCACCACTGTAAGTCTAGTTATTGCCCACCACCATACATCCGAGCAACTCACTCATTTCACCCACCTCCCAACCCCTCTAATAACCACCAATCTGTTCTCTTTACCTCTAAGTTTATTATTGTTTTGTTTCTTTGCTTTGCTTTTTAGATGACACATGTAAATTAAATCATGTAGTATTTGCCTTTTCTGTTTGACTTCTTTCCTTCACCATAATAACCTCAAGTTCTATCCATGTTATTGCAAATGACAAGATTTCTTTCTTTTTTATGGCTGAGTAATACTCCATTGTATTATATACCACATTTTCTTTATCCATTTATCCACTGCTGTCGGACACATACTTTTTTTCCATATCTTGGCTATATTAATAGTGCTGCAGTGAATGCAGGGGTGCATATATTTTTTGAATAACAATTTTCATATTTTTTACATAAATACCCAGAAGTGGAATAGATGAATCGTATGGTAGTTCCACTTTTAATTTTTTGAGGAATTTCCATATTATTTTCCATAATGACTGCTCCAATTTATATTCCCACTAACAGTGTATAAAGGTTGCCTCTTTTCCACATTCTCTCCAACACTTGTTATTTCCCATGTTTTTTTATAATAGCCATTCTAACAGGTGTGAGGTGGTATCTCATGATGGTTTTGATTTGCACTTCCCTGATAATTAGTGATGTTAACATCTTTTCATGTGCGTCTTGACCATTTGTATATGTCTTTGGAAAAACATTTATTCAGATCCTCTGCCCATTTTTAGTGAGGTTTTTGTTGTTGTTGTTGTTAAGTTATATGAATTCTCTATATATTTTCAGGTATTAACCATTTATCAGATATATGATTTGCAGTTATCTTCTCCTCTTGTAGGTTGCCTTTTAATTTTATTGGTCGTTTCCTTTGTTGTTCAGAAGCTTTTTAATTTGATAGTGTCCCATTTTTAAATTTTTGTTTCCTTTGCCTTTGGAGTCAGATCCCCCGAGATCACTAAGAATGTCAAGGAGCTTACCATCTGTTTCCTTTTAGGAGTTTAATTGTTTCAATTATTACATGAATGTCTTTAATACATTTTGAGTTGATTTTTGTATAGGGTGTAAAGACCATGGTCCAGTTTCATTCTTTTGCATGTAGCTGTCCAGTTTCCCCAGCACCATTTATTGAAGAGATTGTCCTTTCTCTCTTGTATATTCTCTTTTGTCATGAATTAACCAAATATGTGTGGGTTTATTTCCAGGCTCTCTTTTCTATTCCATTGATGTATGTGTCTGTTTTTATTCCAATACTATAACATTTTGATTACTATAGCTTTGCAATGTAGTTTGGAATCAGGGAGGATGACATCTCCAGCTTTGTTCTTCTTTCTTAAGATCACTTTGTCTATTGGTTTTTGTTTTTGTTTGTTTGTTTGTTTGTTTGTTTGGTGGTTCCATACAAATTTTAGAATTGTTTGTTATAGTTCTGTTAAAAATGCTAGTGGGATTTTGATAAAGATTGCACTGACTCTGTAGATTGCTTTGGGTCATATGGACATTTGAACAATGTTACTTTTTTCAGTCCATGAACATGGAATATCTTTCCACTTATTTGTGTGCTCTTTAATTTCCTTCATTAATGTCATAGTTTTCAGTGTACTGGTCTTTCAACTCCATGGTTAAATTTATTCCTAGGTATTTTATTCTTTTTGATGCAATTGTAAATGGGACTGTTTTCTTAGTTTCTTTCCGATAGTTCATTATTATTGTATAGAAATGCAACAGGTTTCTATATATTTATTATGTATCCTGCAATTTTACTGAATGCATTTATTAGTTCTAACGGTTTTTTGGTAATGTCTTCAGGGTTTTATATATACAGCATCATATCATCTGCAAATAGTACCAATTTTACTTGTTCTTTTTTGATTTGGATGACTTTTTCTCTTTTTTCTTGCCTAATTGCTATGACTAGGATTTCCAACACTATGTTAAATAAAAGTGATGAGAGTGGACATTCTTGTCTTGCTTTGAACGTAGGGGGAAAGCTATCAGCTTTTCACTGTTGAGTATGATGTTAGCTGTGGATTTGTTGTATATGGCTTTTATTATGCTGAGGTATTCCTTCTATAGCCACTTTGTTGGAAATTTTTAATCACAAATGAGTTTTGAATTTTGTCAAATTCTTTTTCTGCATTTATTGAGATGATCATATGATTTTGATCCTTCATTTTGTTAATGTGGTGTATCACATTGATTTGGAGATGTTGAACTATCTTTGCATCTCTGGAATAAATCCCACTTGATTGTGGTGTATGGTCTTTCTAATGTACTGTTGAATTCAGCTAATATTTTGTTGAGGATTTTTGTATTTACTTTTATTAAGGATATTGGCTTGTAGTTTTCTTTTTTTGTGTGTGGTCTTTTCTGGTTTTGGTATCAGGTAATGCTGGCCTTGTAAAATGAATTTGGAAGCATTCCTTCCTCTTCAGTTTTTTTAAAAAGCATTTGAGAAGGATAGGCATTAAATCTTCTTTGAATATTCAGTAGAATTCGCCAGTGTGGTAGAAAAAATTGAATTCACCTGTGAAGCTGTCTGGTCCTGGACTTTGTTTTTTGGGGAGGTTTTTAAGTACTGAGTCAATCTTTTTGCTAGCAATCAGTCTTTTCAGATTTTCTATTTTTTCCTGATTCAGTCTTGGAAGACTATGTTACTGGGAATTTATCCCTTTCTTCTAGGTTATACAATTTGTTGGTCTATAATTGTTTGTAGTAGTCTCTCATGATATGTTGTATTTCTGTGGTATCAGTTGTAACTTCTATTTTATTTGATTTTATTTAAGTCTTCTCCCTCTTTTTCTTAATGAGTCTGGCTAAATACTTGGCGGTTTAGTTTATCTTTTCAAAAACACATTTCTTAGCTTCATTGATTTTTTTTTCTATTCTTTTTATTCTCTATTTCATTTATTTTTGCTCTGAACTTTATTATTTCCTTATTTCTAACTTTGGGCTCCATTTATTTTTTTTCTAACTCCTCTAAGTGTCAAGTTAGAATATTTGATATTTTTCTTTTTTCTTGTTGTATGTTTGTATTGCTATATATTTTCCTCTTAAAACTGCTTTTGCTTTATCCCATAGATTTAGCACTGTGCTACTTATATTTCCATTTGTCTCTGGGTATTTTTGATTTCTCCTTTAATTTCTTTGTTGGACCATTGGTTGTTCTTGTTGTTTATTCTCCATATATTTGTGATTTTTCCAGTTTACTTCCTGTAATTGATTTCCAATTTCATATAATGTGGTCAGAAAGATACTTGATATGATTTCAATATTCTTAAATTTATTGGGATTTGTTTTGTGGCCTACCATATGATATATTCTGGAGAATGTCCCATGTGCACTATGTTAAGTCTGATGTTTTCTTACTGGTTTTCTCTCTGGATGATCTGTCCCTTGATGTAAGTGAGATATTAAAGTCTACTACTCTTATTATGTTGCTGTTAATTTCTTCCTTTATGTTAATTCTGTTAACATTTGTTTCATATATTTAGGTGTTCCTGTATTGGTTGTATAAGTGTTTACAAATGTTTCATCTTTTTGTTGGATTGATCACCTCTACTATTATATAAGGTCCTTGTTTGCCTTTTATTACAATTTGTTTTAAAGCCTATTTTTGTCTGATATAACACCAGTTTTCTTTTGGCCTCCATTTACATAAAATATCATTTTCCATCCCTTCACTTTTAGTCTGTATGTGTCCTTAGATATGAAATGAATCTCTTCTAGGTAAAATATAGATGGAGCTTGTTTTGTAATACATTCAGCCATTCTGTGTCTTTTGATTGGAGGATTTAGTTCATTTACATCTAAAATTATTATTGATAAGTATGTGCTTGTTGTCAGTTTGTTGTTTGTTTCCTGGGTGTTCTTGTAGTACTTGTCTGTTTCTTTCTTCTCCTAATCTCTTCTTTTGTGGTTTTGTGATTTTCTCAAGTGTTATATTTAAATTCTTTTCTCATTGTTTTTTTGTGAGATTACTATAGATTTTTGCTTTGTGGTTACCATGTGGTTCACATGTAACATCCTATGTATATATATATAAAACAGTCTATTTTAAGCTGACAACACCTTAAGTTTTAATGCATTCTAAAAGCTCTACATTTTAATCCCCACCCTGTGTTCTGTTTTAGATGCACTATTTTATATCTTTTTATTTTGTATATCCCTTAACTAATTATTATATAGTTAGTTTTGCTACTTTTGGGTTTAAATCTTCACATTGGTTTTAGGCATGGTTAATCCACTACTTCTACTATATATTTATAATTACCAGTGAGATTTTTACTTTCATTTGCTTTCTTGTTACTAGTGTGTTTTCTTTTCAACTTAAAGAGGCCCCTTTCGTATTTCTTATACAGTTGATTTAGTCGTGATAAACTCCTTTGGTTTTTTCTTGTCTGGGAAACTCTATCCTTCAGTACTGAATAATAACCTTGCCAAAAGTATACTTAGTTTTTGCCTTTCAGCACTTCGAATATATGCCACCCTCTTCCTACCTGTAAAGTTTCTGCTGAAAAATTAGCTGATAGTTTTATGGGGGTTCCCTCATATGCAACAAGTTGTTTTACTCCTGCTGTTTTAATATTCTCTATCCTTAACTTTTGATATTTTAATTATAATGTATCTTGGTGTAGATCTCTTTGGGTTCATCTTATTTGGAACTCTGTACTTCCAGAGCCAGATGTCTGTTTCCCTACCCAGGTTAGGGAAAGTTTCAGTCATTTTTTCTTCAAATAAGTGTTCTACCTTTTTCTGTCTTGCTTCTCCTCCTGGGAGGCCTATGGTGCAAATGTTACTCTGCTTAATGTCTCACAAGGCCCCTCAAGGTACCTGCACTTTATTTAAAAAATTCTTTTGTTTGTTTGTTTGCTTTACTGGTTGGGTGAGTTCCACTGCTCCGTCTTTTAGGTCACTTATCCATTCTCCCGCTTCATCTGTCTGCTGTTGAAATTTCTAGTTGGTTTTTTGTTTTTTGTTTTTTGTTTTGGTTTTTTTTGTTGTTGTTGTTCAGTTAATGTATTATCAGCCCATTATTCTTTTCTATTTCTTTGCTGAAGTTCTTACTTGTTCATCCATTTTTCTCCCAAGTTAAGTGAGAATCTTTTATGACCATTACTTTGAATTCTTCATCAGGTAGATTACTTACATCCCTTTCACTAAGTTCTCTTTCTGAGGTTTAATTTTTTTATTTCATTTGAAACACATTCTTCTGTCACCTCATTTTGCTTGACTCTCTATATTTATTTCTCTGTGTTAGGCAAAACAGCTATCTCTTACCCTCTTAAAGGAGTGGCTTTGTGTAAGAGATGACTCTTATTCAACCTTGACCTAGCTTTTGGTTGTTTCTCAGAACTTTGTGATTGTCTAAGTAGCCTGTTTGGTTCGTGAAAAGTTCCAGTTTTTGAGGATGTGCCAGGACCTCTTAGTGTTTGTGTTCCAAAGAGAGAAATCTCAGTTAGTAATTAGTTTCAGACCAATTGTAAGCCAGATCCTCAGGAAACAGCTTTTAAGGTATGTAAATAAATACAACCTTGAGGTCTGAATCATAAACCCTGGGTGAATGATGAGATCTAGACGAGATCTAGAAGTGTCCCTTGGGTGAATGTTGCAAAAACTATGACTTTAGATGTGTGTGTAAACTCCTTTCTAGGAGGTATCAGAGAGCTCTGGTGAGGCCAAGGGAGGGTGTTAATACTGTCTGCCTGCCCATGTGCCCTGCGAGCACCTCTGTAGCCTTTAGATATGTAGTAAGCCTAAAGCCTGCCCATTAGGCTAAAGCTCCAAGACACAAAAATAGGCCTTTTTCACATGAAGACTGGAGATATGTTTCAGCCTGCTGTTTGTACAATGCCCTGACGGTAGTCAAGGACTGTCTCTACAATTGTTTCAAACTCAAGGGGTCCAGAAACACAATCCCCTTCTGGCCACTAGGGCCAGATGCTCAAGGGACATCCCCTGTGTGGGCTGTGCATGCCTGCCAACTGTGGCAGAGCAGGCCACAACTGTGAAACATGATTGACAGGGCACTTGATTGGCCTGGCTGTGGCTAGATAGCCCAAAGCTGCAATACTCAGAGGTGGGACGATCACCCCAGAGCTAGCGAGCTAGAGGTGGGATGCAAAAATGGCACCCACCAGCACCAGCCCCAACAAGCAGAAAAACACAAAAATGGCACTCATGAGTGCCCTATCCCTAGAGAGAGTTCCCCAGATTTTGTCTCTCTGGAAGATGCTTTAAGATTAACAAATTCTCCTTTGCAAGTGGTTTAGGCCCCTTCTCAACCCTTGATATTGCACTGAATCTGAGGGTGAATGGGTCTATGTACAAGACCCTTAAGAGCAGATTTTCTGTTCTCCGTAGCCTTGTAGTTCTTCCTGAAGTAAGCCCCATTGGTTTTCAAGGTCAGACACTTCAGGTTCTCATCTCTCTGGTGTAGATGCCAAGGGTTGGGTGCCTTATGTAGGGCACAAATTCCTTGCTTTTTAGGGACAAACTCCTTATTATAAGATCCCACCCAACTGGGTTGGGTCTTTGCAAGACCATGTCTCCACCACTCCTGCTTGTCTTGATGTGGGCCTTCTGTCCTTTGTTGTAAAGGCACCATTCAGCCAGTTTTCAAGTCCTTTCAGAGGGATTTTCCATATGTAGCTATTGATGTGTTATGCTCGTGGGAAGAAATGGGTTCAGGATTTTTCTATGCCACTGTTGTGAACACTCCTACTTGTTTCTGTGTTCTTAATCCAGCCTCAGTCTGCCTCACCTGGTCTTAACTCTTGTATGTAAGCAACCCACAGCCCATCTGATTTATTGGTCCTGCCTGTGGTTCTGCCTTGGTCAATCTCTGCCTATCAACCCTCAATTCCACTGAAACCTTGCTGAGACTGTTGGCCAAGTCAAATCTGAAGCACCAATTTGAGCCCCCCTGACCCTACCTGTTATTGGTCATACTAAAAGTAGGCAGAGCTGAGACTTCTGCAATTCAGACAAAGAGAGAAAAATCTGTAAACATCCTAACAAAACAGATAGCTGACTTTGGATAAATGAAGGGATTATTTAGGGATACTTACGGGAAAGAAGGTATATAGTTGGGGGAGAGCTATAGAGAAACAGAATTGCATTTAACCATAGAACTCTTTCCAATAATAGTTGACTGACAGACTATTAGAACTTCAAGGAATTTTAGAAAATATTTTTTACTGTGTCAAGAGGACAGAGCATGCATATGTATATATCAGGTAAGATTCTAGGGTATATCAACTAAAATTCTATCTGGAAAAAGAAAATCATCTTTATCTGCAAAACAGAGATAAGAATTCAATCTTGTATGAGTATTGAAAAAGTCAAAAGAGCTAATAAATGTAATGTGCTTAGAACAATTCTGGTGCATACTTTACACTCACTAAGTCAAATAATTTAATTATTGCTATGATGATGATGATGATGATAATGGTAATGATTACCTCTTCCCTGGATAGGGAGTGTGGTTAGCCACACAAGAACAGCATGTTCTGAGAGTGAGAGAGAGGTGATTCCTAAGTGATAGGATTTTATCATCAGAGGAAGGGTAAAGAATTGATCAAACAAAAACAACAGATAGCCTCTATAGCATGTGTGTAAACAGCTGCCATTCACATGTATTGTGTGGGTGTGGGTGCTTGTGAGCAGTGTGCATTGGATTATGGGAAGAGGCCTTAGAGAAAAAGTGCTCCCCACAATTCTTTTTTTCCATTTAAATTACCAGTGTGATCTCCTATCTCCTTTATTAGGGAAGTTGAGGACAACTTTGAGGATGCTGTCCTTGGACTTGATTTGGCTCCGTGTCCAAGTGGGTGTTTCAGTATTGCTGCTCTAGTGTTGAAGGAACACAGTGATGCCATGGTGATTCAAATAGAGCTATGCCTTACATTGGAGGCCTGGCTTATGCTGGGAGAAAATCTGAAAAGTGTGCAACAGGAAGTTTTTATTTTCCCCCAAACTTGTGAACTTATTCCCTAAAATTTACTCAGTGTATAATGTATACCCAGGACCTATTTAGGGCCTAGAGCTCAAGTACAGGGGAAAAAAAATTAGGGCTGAAGATAATAAAATCTAAAGCTAGAGACATGGTAAGAAAAGGAAGAGCCAGAAAACTGTGTTTGTTTTAAGCAAATGTGTTATCCTTTTGAAATTATTTCCTATATTTATCTTCTAAGAGCAGAGTCCACATTAGATAGACCATAAATCCAGCTGAGTTCTGAGAAATAATATATTCTCAGACTTGCCTGAGGTGGGGTTTGCATGGCTGTATGTTTTTCTTGGTTTTATTTGCATGAGAAAAAAAAAAAGAATAGGAAAAAAAAAAAAGCTTACCAAGCACAGCTGTAAGACTTTAGTTTCAACAAACTATTAAAATTACTTCTCTGCTCAAAGGGTAGATTTTTTACTTTTCATGAGTATATCTTATACCAAAAGGTAGCCCCATAATTTTCTTCCAAATTTAGATTATTTTGTAGATTTTCAGCCTGTCTTTCATTTAGTCAGTCATCCAAAATGCTTCTATATAATCATGAGTAAAAGAGAAAGGAAGCTGAGGGGTTTTTTTCCACTCCTTAAAGAAAAATTGTTGAATTTATCACTTCAGACATGATTCTTTAGATAGACTGGCTGCTATAAAAAGGCTTACAAATAAATGCTAACCATTTTCCTGGCTCATGTTTTTTACTTGTTTATATTCCTCATCCAGTAAATGCTTTAAATTATTTTCCACTTCCTCATTCACAATTTTTCTTTGTTCTGAGTAAGAAGGTTGTTTGTCACAGGATGTAATAAAACATTATAATCAACTTGATGAAACAGTAGAATTATATATGGTTGAGTTGGACACTGCACTTGGAAAGCACTGGCCTGACCTCTCGCATGTCTAACTGGGGGGCCAATGAATGTCTTCTGAAGTGGAAGAGTGATCACCCATGGGGAAGTGAAAGTGGCTGTTTCATTTGAAGAAGCTTTTGCTGATATCTTGTTTGCCAAGCACACAAAGTTGGCTAGAAAGCAAAACCAGTTGCAACACAATGTTTGGAGAAATTTTTGAAGTGTAACCAGTTTCACCTTCTAATCATAATTTGCAGAACAAAAACTATGTTCTATAAGGAATCTATTTGAAAGAAGTTGGATATTAAAAATAACTCCTCATTATTTTCTGCCAGGTCTCAGAGGGTCAAGTATAGACCCAATAAAAGCTGTACAACATTCTTTTTTTTTTTTTTTAAGATTTATTTATTTATTTATTTGACAGAGAGAGAGAGAGATCACAAGTAGGCAGAGAGGCAGGCAGAGAGAGAGGAAGGGAAGCAGGCTCCCCTTGAACAGAGAGCCCGATGTGGGACTCGATCCCAGGACCCTGAGATCATGACCTGAGCCGAAGGCAGCGGCTTAACCCACTGAGCCACCAAGGCACCCCAGCTGTACAACATTCTGATGCCTAGATGCTCCAATCCAATGGGTGAGACCATAGGGATAAAGGGAAATCTTTGCTCAGTTAGACTCTTATACCAAAGTCAATGATACCATGACATTTTGACTGTTTGAATCTTCAGGGGATGGGGGTGGGAGGTTGGAGAGTGACAGGCCACATATTCCAGACAAAACTAAAAACCGTAACTCCCAATAGGTATATTGAATATCTAAGTGCCTGCCAAGTTTGATTCTTTCAGTTTTATCCCATGAGCCTGTATTAAAAATGAACAAAATTGTTCAAGGATCTCAACTATCATTTAGTGGACTTGTCAAGTGTATCACTGGCAATAATAGGAGATTTTTGCCTCTCCTGTGCTAATGAAATGCAGCTTGGCCTCAATTTAAGGATTTTCATTCATTTTAAATTATTTTCACAGACTAAAATTCTTCAATTTACATTTCTAATAATTTCACAAATTAATGCATGTCTCTCCCTCCACACAACATGAAGGAAGAGGGAGGAAATGTGTTGACTTTATTTATTTATTTAAAAGATTTTATTTATTATTTATTTGACAGACAGAGATCACAAGTAGGCAGAGAGGCAGGCAAAGAGAGTGGGAGAAGCAGGCTCGCTGCCGAGCAGAGAGCCCAATGCGGGGCTCGATCCCAGGACCCTGGGATCGTGACCTGAGCCGAAGGCAGAGGCCTTAAGCCAGTGAGCCACCCAGGTATTTGACAGAGAGAGAGAGCGTGCACAAGCAGGGGGAGCAACAGGCAGAGGGAGAGGGAGAAGCAGGCTCCCAGAGCAGGGAGCCCAATGCCAGGCTTGATCTGAGGACCCTGGGATCATGACCAGAGCTGAAAGCAGTCACTTAACCAACTGAGCCACCCAGGTGCCCCAGAAGTGTATTGATTTTAGAGGAAGATGGAGGTAGATTGAAATTAAAAACTTTGAGGACTAGACCAATTATTAACCATCCACCTTCCAGCACTGGATGCTTCCTTTCTGTATGACGACAAAAATCGCCTAAATGAGATAATACATGTGAAATATCTGGTAAAGAGGCATGTCATAGGTGCTTGATAAATATTCTCTTCCTGATTGCTTTTTGGTTCCAATGAGCCTTATGCCCACAAATTAGACAGCTTCGCGTTTGAATTTTATTTGCAAGTGCCTACCTGTCCCCAAGTGTCAGAGTGTTCTGCTCCAAAGACCAGATGACAATATAGGTCAATGCACCTGCAACATCACTCCTCCAGCCACTAATGTTATCCATTTATTCAGTGAACCCCTGTTGAGAATCTATTCCCTGCAGTCCACATGCTTGGGGATACTAACACGAAGAAGATCCAGAGGCAGCACACAAAAAGGTGATTACCTTGCAAGGGAGATGAGCAAGAAAGTCAATAGTTACATTACAGTCATAAGTTTTATCCAGAGGGTCTGCACACAATGCGTGAAAGGAGAGAGTCTTGGCTCCCTGATGACAATGGAGGAAAGAGGGAAGTCCAAGAATGCTTGCAAATATTGCAATCACCATGGAAGACTGGAAGTCAACACTTGTGTCTGGAACTGTCTGTGCTATCCAAAATTGGTGAGTGCTGCACAGTGAGTTATTGAATTTATTTTACAGAATTAACCACTTCCCCAGGACTAAAAGCATTGAGTGTCAAAGTATTAAAGCCCAAGATTTCCAACCTCTGTCTCTGAGACAAAGTTGGAGCGGAAGCAAAAACACTGGTCTGCTCAAAAGGGATGTTTTTAAGTTGAAAACATAAAAGTGACTGAATTGCATGTCATCTTATATTTTGAAATAATAGAAAAGTTGCAAAAATGGTTAGAAAATTAAGCAGTGGGGAAGAAAGCAGCTGATCTAAGCATCTTTGGAAAACAGTGTTTTGACTGGATACTGTAAGGCTAAATACAAAAAGAACTGCACACAAACACTGTATTTGGTAAATTTCTTCCTCACAGGGATATGGCTTCACAACTCTGATACTATTTTATATATGTAATAAGGTTGAACTAATGAGTAAACATATATATTAAAACCCTAGAAAAAATATGTTGTTGACAACTGACATGGCACATATTTTCAAATTATAATATTTATATAGAGAATAAAATATGAAGAGACCCCTTATAAGATTAATATGGAAATCATATTAACAAAAGATTACCTTAGGAAATGTAGTTTGATGAAGATTTAATTTGAGTGACAGATTAGTTTTGTAAGTATAATTTTTTTTTCCACTGCTAAGGAGAGGTAGTCTAGACTTCACATGAAGAGAAAATCCTTTATTTCTTGGTTTGGTCATGTAAGTCCAATCTTCCTTAGACTTGAAGAAACAAACCATGAAGGAGCTCACTGCCTCATCCAGTATGTGGAGGTGGAGGACCTTCATGTGGGAGGGGGCTGTTCTGGATCTGCAGGCCTCAACAAACCCTCTGATGGAGGTCAAGGTCAGTGAACGCAGCGTGGCAGCTCAGGAGGGAACACCGCTTCAAAACTGAGACCCACTCCTGGGGAAGGGACCATCAGCACTTGGCTCTTGGCTTCCTGGCAAGTCTGGAAGAGCTCCTTGCGATTTGATGAGTCTTATGACATCTTTGGAAGCCTCGGGCATTTTAAATACCTCCACCATCTCTTTTCCTTGTTTTGAACATTTGAATCTCTCTTCTTTTAGTTCTTGAATCAGGGAAGTTAATTCCTCCATCAACATCGAGTTGGTCCTCTTTACCTTTTTGTAAGTGTCCCTAAAGCTAGTTATATTTAAAGACTCTTTCTCTCCCCTGACATTCTCTGAAAAGGAATTAATCCCTTTATGCTCCTTTTTAGTAACCCTCAGCTTGTCAGCTGGTTGGAATTTCTCTCTAATCCATGAAGTCAGTGTATCTGAACGCTGCTTTTCACTTCTGACACAAAGCCAGCTTCTAACAAGCTGAACAAGTCTGAATAGAAAGAAGAGACCCACCAATAAGGCAATGACAAGTAGACATATCACTATCTCCCACTGGATATTGTGGAAAGTGAGTTGTGGACTCAGGTCATTGGGTAGCATCTCCTCTACCACCTTGCCCAGTTTCCCAAGAATCAGCCCAAATCCAAGCTTTGCAGAGGATAACAGCTTCTCCATGGCACAATCTACCACTGGGTTTTTCCCAGTAACCGTGGAACCACCAGCCACAATAAATCCTGGGGAACACCCCAACATTCCACCTAGAACCTAACCAAGGCAACTGACAGCCTGGACTGGTCAGTGACAAGGTGATGGAAGGGGGAGATTTGCAAGTAAAATATACTAGCCTTAAAAATATTAAGTAAGTAAATATATTGATAGCCAAGCTTCTCATAGTTGGAAACAGAAGTTCTAAATAAGAAAAGAGAGGAAGTTAAAATGAACTCTATGGTACAGGATTGGAGTCAGAAAAATCGGTATGAACTGATCTAAAATACACACACACACACACACACACACAGAATATATATAAATGTGTGAATATGCATGGGCTAGTTTACATACATGCACCTCTAGCTTTGTCTGCCATAAGGACCTAGAAGCAATGACATGCCAATAGCATTGGTTTCTAAATACTATTCTTGAATAAAAGAAACCAGGACACTCCTTGGAGAAGTGGCTGATTTCTGGGGAAGAAAAAGTCAAGGTGTGTAGTACTAAAATAAAGAAAATACAAACAAGGGATATTGAAAGGGCACAGGAGCCCACTTCAAAGAGCTCCTAATGGCCAACCCTGAAACAATTTGAGAAACAAAATAAGTAACAGTAAGTTTGGGTCATAACCCAATGGATAAAATAAATACCCTTGAGTCCATACTGCTATAAATAAAAAACGTAAATAAAAGGCAGAGAAGAGACAACTCTTCCTTATAGAACTCCCACTAATAAATGTAGAAGAAATAAGGAAACGACAAAGTCCTCATGATCATATCCCAATGGTAATTGCTTTTGAGAAGAAGCATAGATGGATAATAAAATTAGCAGGCAAATGTTTAAGGAGAAACAGGATATTTGTATATTCTGAAAGTATCTCTCCCAAAATATATTTTTTTAAATGAAAGATAGAACTTTATGGTGAAAAAGCCTGCAACCAAGCTACCAAGGTTAACATCACGAGTGATAAGATAAATCAACATCATGTATCCTTGATATAATGGCCTGAGAAAGGCACATCTTCTCTGTCGTTTTCTTTGCAATGATACATAACCTCACTCTAATCATGAAAAAACATTAGACAAACCCAAATTAAAGAAATTCGACAGGCAGGAAAGATAAAGACTGAGAAACTGTCACAGATTGGAGGACACCAAGGACACATGACAACAATGCAAAGAGGGAGCCTAGAACTAGAAAAAAGGGGAGTTGAGTGGAAAAACTGGTAAATCTGTATAAAATCTGCAATTTCATTAATAGTATCGTATCGATACTAATCTCTTAACACTGGTCTTTTTCCTATTTTGTGTTTACTATGTTCACATTATGAAAAACTGAGTGAAGGGCATATGGAAACTCTCTATTGACAACTCCTTGTAGGTCTAAAATGATCGCAAAATAAAAAGGTAAAAAAATAAAAACCAGTAAAATTAAGCATTGTGACCCACCCTTCTTTCTACAAATGACTTTGGGATCCTTCAAGGACTGTATGAACTTTCCTATTGCTGCTGTACAAATTATTAGAAATGCAATGGCTTCTAACAATGCAAATTTATTATCTTACAGTCTTAAGGTCAGAATTCAACGTGGTTCTTGCTGGGCCAAATAGGTACGAGCAGGGCCACTTTCATTTCTGGAAACTCTAGTGAAGAATCCTGTTATTTGCTTTTTTCAACTTCTAGGGACTTCTTGGATCCTTCTTTCATTTTCGAAGCCAACAATGGCAGGTCACACTACTATCTCTCTGACCATAGCTGGGAAAGGTTTGCTTTTTTTAGAGACCCATGTGATTAGATTGGACCTGCCTGCATAATCCCCACCTCAACATTTTTAACTTAATCCCCCCTGCAAAGTCCCAGTTGCTATGTAATACAACATATTCATAGGTTTCAGAATGAGGACATCTTTTTTTTTTTGGTGGGGGAATGTATTATTCTACCATCAGGGACTTTTCAGGGAAAATGAGACTCTCTCATACCAGTACCAGGGAACTCCTAAAAAGCAGACAAGACAAATTGCCAGGGTTTTCCCTATGAAATCAACTGAAGCATTCCTGCACAGTGTTGGCTAATAGGATGTTTTTCTTATTCCTTTTTTTTTTTAAGATTTTATTTATTATTTGAGAGAGAGGCAGAGGGTGCATGAGCAGGGTGAAGGGAGAGGGAGAGGCAGACTCCTCAATGAAAGGGAAGCCCAACATGGGGCTTGATCCCAGGACTCCAGGATCATGACCTGAGCCAAAAGCAGTTGCCCAACCTACTGAACTCCCCAGGCGCTGCTAGGATGTTCTTAATTAATGATTGGTGATTTTCACTGAAGCTGAAATTACTACATTACTATCACCAGTCCTTTAGTCAATGTTGGACTATATTCAGGTGGTTTATTTCTATCCAGATGGTATTCCATTTCCACCAGGAAATCCTAGCTTTTGTTCGAGCTGCACCTCCAGGCCCTCTTATTCTCAAGCTTGGCTGGGTCTAGATGTCCCCATTCCGTCCTGTGGCACATCAGCTCCAGTGTTTTGCATAGCATCGGGCACAGGGTAAAAATTGAATGAATAACTGTTGAAATCAATGCTCGCAAAGGTGTTGTCCATGCAGTAGACCTATACATCCTTGTTTCATATCTGCTTTGGCCTGTTAAGAAATGGAAACCCATTATTGTCCTGCTTGCAGAAGAAGAATGTAAGAAAGAAGCAGAAAGTGGTTCTTTCTGTAATTTTGGTGTGGTAGAGCAGATAATGTTTTTATTCTGGTCTTTGAGGCAAACAGGGAGAGTCAGGCTGAAAATATAATTTTCATGGATTATTTAAAGGTTAAATCTTAGCACTTTGAAGTGCCTTATACAATGCCCACATCCTCAAATTATTCTCAGATATTTATGTGAATAAATGTACATTTAATTCATGGGCTCCACACATGCACTGTTAATAATTTTTGGATTCATTTGCCAAAGCAGCTAAACCTGAACTAAACCATCACCTGAGGTGATTTTAAAAATACTGATATCCAGATATCTGTACTTGCCCTAAAAGAATGCTGATTTAATTATTCTGGTAGGGTCTCCGTTATTAGCATATTTTAGCTTCCCAAGTGATTCTGATATGAAACCTGGAAAGAAAACCACTAAGTTAAAAAAATGGTGCTTCTTAATATCAAAGCTAATATGTGCTTTGCAGAAGAAGTAGGTGTGAGTCTGCCCCTCCACCCCCACCAGGTTGAAATATGCCTCCATTTCTTATGTGCAGGTAACGTCCACTCAGTAACCCGATGGCTTCTACAGAGATCTAAATGGCACATCCCTTTTCACGGCTGGTCCAAATTGCTCATTCTGGAAGCATTACCCTATCTCGGTTGTCATTTCTGCCCCACCCTACTTCCTTCAGTTTGCCCTGCTGTGGGGCCAGGGCTGATGTTCTATGCAATGCCAACTCTGCCCTTTGCTGCCACCTTCATGCATCCCCATTTGTCACTTTCTTGGCTCTGATGCTTTCTTTCATCCTCCTGTGATACATCCTCCTCCCTTGTAATCCTTTGCTATTTCTTTTCTGTTGCTGTTAGAGAGAGAAGGAGTGCACATGCATGCGTGCAAAGTAGGGAAGGGGCAGAAGGAGAGAAAATCTCAAGCAGGTCCTTGCCTGGTGCAGAGCTTAACAGGAAGCTCAATCTCACAGCCCTGAGATCACGTCCTGAGCCAAAGTCAAGAATAGGGGACTCACTCGAATGAGCCGCCCAGGTGGCCCTTTGCTATTTCTTAACACAAATGATGGAAAGAATCAGAGTGGGAAAGGATTTCAGTGAGGTACTGTGGCCACCATTAAAATGTGCCTCCTGATTTCCAACTACAGGGAGCTGAGTTGACCCATGGGCCCAAGTTCTTCTTCTTTTTTTTTTTTTTCAGTGTTCCAGGATTCATTGTTTATGCACCACACCCAGTGCTCCATGCAATACGTGCCCTCATTAACACCCACCATCAGCTTCATCCAACCCCCTCCCTTCCAAAACCCTCAGTTTGTTTCTGAGTCCACAGTCTCTCATGGTTCGTCTCCCCCTCCAATTTCCCCCAACTCACTTCTCCTCTCCATCTCCCAATGTACTCTGTATTATTCCTTATGATCCAAAAGTATGTGAAACCATATGATAATTGACTCTCTCTGCTTGACTTATTTCACTCAGCACAATCTCTTCCAGTCCCATCCATGTTGATACAAAAGTTGGGTATTTGTCCTTTCTGATGGAGGCATAATACTCCATAGTGTATATGGACCACATCTTCCTTATCCATTCATCCGTTGAAGGGCACCTTTTTGATGGAGGCATAATACTCCATTTTATATATGGACCATATCATCTTTATCCATTCGTCCGTTGAAGGGGACCTTGGTTCTTTCCATAGTTTGAGGACTACGGCCACTACTGCCATAAACATTGGGGTACAGATGGCCCTTCTTTTCTCCACGTCTATATCTTTGGGGTAAATACCCAGTAGTACAATTGCAGGTCATAGGGAAGCTCTATTTTTGCTTTCTTAAGGAATCTCCACACTGTTTTCCAAAGTGGCTGTAACAACTTGCATTCCCACCAACAGTGTAAGAGGGTTCCCCTTTCTCCACACCCTCTCCAACACTTGTTGTTTTATTGATTTGGGCCATTTTAACTGGTGTAAGGTGGTATCGCAGTGTGGTTTTGATGTGAATCTCCCTGATGGCTAATGATGATGAACGTATCTTCATGTATCTGTTAGCCATTTGTATGTCTTCTTGTTCTATGCTTAGGATTCCATTATCCCATTAGCACCAGGCCACCCTTCCTTTGGCTGCTCCTAGACAATGGCTGAGCATTACAGAATGCTAAGTTTGACCTGTCCCTGAGATCCTTAAGCTCCTCTGACTGGTGACTTGGGTTGAAGGGCTCCTTACTGGCCTTGCCAAACATACCACTGCACCATCACCTGAGACCCTGCTCCACCCATTCCTCCACTCTCTCTTTCCTGAAAGTCAGGACTAAAGCCAGCAATTACGGCTCTCCTAGCCCACCCAGCTCCTTCTTCATTTTTCCACTCCCAGGCATCTACCTAGATAAATTTCTTGCACATCTAATCCCATCTTGGAGTCTGCTTCTTGGAGAACCCAAACTAGCACTTGTACTATAGGGAAAAGTGGAAACAACAACTGAATTTTACTCTAAAAGAAAATAACTATCCCTATCTCGTGTATTTAATCATCATCAGCTAATGGGTATATATATGTATGTGTGCACATACGTTCCCTTTCAAAGAAAAGATATTGGGCAATTGGATAGCAAAAGAAAGTGCCCATAATTTGTGCTATAAGGAGGCACAACAGTGGTTTTCAACCGCTGCTGCATGTTAGAATCACTCAGAGAACTTGAAAAATGCTGGTCCTCCTCTTGAGTTTCCAACGCAATTGGGCTGGAGAGCCTGGGAATTTGCAATTAAAAAGCTCCCCCAGATGATTCTAGTGTGTAGTAACGTTTGAGAACCCTACTTATAGGTATGCATACAGATAGGCCACAATTTATAGTACCTATAATATGTAAACTACCCAGTTGCTCAGGAGAAATGTGGTTAATCACAGTCCTGAGGGAAGAGAAACATTTCTTCAGCACATCTTCACAAAGGAAACACTGTGGGATGTCACCAACCACATCCTTAACAACATCCTTACAGTAAACACAGAAATGACTTTCATAGAGTTGCTCCCTATGACATCCTTCGATGTTGCCAGGTTCTTTCCATGTGCTACCACTTAGTGCAAGCAGGTTCTGCTCACGTACAAATTTGGAGAGGAATTTTCCACTTTGGTTAGTGTATCTCACTCTAAGAAGGCTTTGCGCTGTCTTGGGGTAAAGTCTTATGGTCAAACTCCAGGGGTACTACCAGAAAATATACACTTTTATCTTTTGTTTTTCTACATAAAATTCTATGGGATTCTACATAAAATTGTTTGGCCAAAAGATTCTACTGTTAACCAGCATTTGAAAACCACTTCTCAGCCTAAAGAAAAAGAAATCATCCCGCTTCTCAACAATTCTAGGTTGACCCCAATGAACCTACAATAAATCCTGACTTCAAAATCTTGGAAATAATTAACTTCACTGTGCCATGACCAAGAAAGATAAATTTCAGACGGACCTGATATCCAAATAGATAGGGCCTGCCTGGCCAGGAATATAGAGGTAGATGCCACCCAGCTAACAGTAGACCACAACACGTGAGAGAAACACATTCCTCTCACATGGTTGGCAAGTTCATTGGCAGTAACTCCAAGACTGACAGAGTCACCATAGCCATTCAGATAAACTACCTAAAATCTGAATATGAGGAAATGAGATCATAAACATCCACCCTTCTTGGGACATGATACTTAAACCCATCAAAAAGTCAACCTGTTGGATTCTTACCTGTTGGGCTCTCATCTGGCCATCCTCTATCTTCAGGAAGAACAGCCCAGGGAGCCTCCGCACCTGGGCACAGAAGACACCTGCCCAGATCGCGCTCACCAGCTTCCCGTGACTGGCTCTTGCCAGTGCCGCGTGCTGAACTTCTCGCTTCTTCCCCTTCCTGAGCTTTTCCTCCCAGCATCCTTACAACCACCCTAGAGTGACAGGGCTTAAGATGTTTAATAAATGAGTTCTCTCCATCTTCGCATTTACTAATCTCCATGCTTATTGAGCTGCCCTTCACGGCAACTCTGGTTAGAAACTGATTAGAAAAAGCTTAATATACAGTTCCGTTACCTATGAATTAATGTATGCTTCAAGGACATTGCTGTTTAGCCGATAGAAGGTGCATGCTATTAGCATTTTGGAATGACCCCAGTAGTGACTTGAAAAACTTAAGTAGGCAGGGTGTTGAAAATCACAGAACCTGATGGCAGCAGCAGTTGAATGTAAGTTCCAAGGTAGCTCTCTACACTATGCCGAATGAATGAACAAGACTGTCCAAAGAACTTGAGTTCAAGGACATCCAGAAAAGAGAGAAAGGAAAAAAAAAGAGTAATTATGTCTGCTGATCAACTTGGATCGTTGTTATTCTACCCTTTCTATTCCTGGCTTCAAATGGACATGCACAGGGATACCTCATGGCTCAGTCAGTTAAGAGTCTGCCTTTGGCTCAGGTCATGATCCCAGAATCCTGGGATAGAATCTGGCATCGGGATCCCTGCTCAGCTGGGAGATTGGTTCTCCCTCTCCCTGCTCTGCCTGCTCCCCCTGCTTGTGCGTGCTCTCTGACAAATAAATAAATAAAATCTTTAAAAAAAAAAAAAAAAGGACATGCTCAGAAAATGCTTATGTGGAGTAAGAGATTCATTTTCTAAGTATCGTGACTTACAGTTTGAAATGAACACCCCCATCCCACTTTCACCAACAAACTATCTCTACACGAATCGTGGAAGTAAAAAGAGCCAACAATACTTTCCTTACAAGGAGAAAGGGAGCCTTGTATGACTGTTAAAATTTCAGGCACAAGCCAGGTTCCTCATTCTTGCCTCCCCCACCAGCTTACCAACATGTGCCTTCTGCTAAGGTGTGGGGGTTAACAAACTTATCAGATTCCTTCTGGGGAGAAAAATTTTGGTAGTGAAGAGATACAAACAACAGCGAACATGTGAGTAAAATAAAGCTACCAAAGGAGGATAAAGGCAGAAAATGGCTGAAGAGCCAAGATAGAGCATTTTACCAATATCACCACCATCTTGGTTTTTACCCTATATTGGCTGTCTGGACAGACCTGATATTAGTGGAGCACAGAAATGCCAAAAGTTTCACTATGCTAGCCCAGCACTGAGAGTCTTCTGGAATGAGCTTCCCCTTTTCAGTTTTGGGTATCTGTTCATGCCATCTCTTCCCCTTGCCACTATTCTAGGTCTCCAAGCTGCTGGCCCAGTGTGGCCACAGCAAGATGGCTTGGGAAATAGTCATGAGACACATCCGCCCCATGGAATTTGCTCAAAACTCATGGCAGATTTACCAGTTAGTGAAATAAAACCTGCATCCTTACTTCTAGTTTCAAAGCTATTCAGTGGTGTATGTAAGTAAAGACACAGGTAGAATTTAATATCTGACAATTCACTTAACTCTTCTCTTCAAAACTGCAAAACCTTTTCAGAGACCATGCAAGAACAGGCTTTGAGATCCCTATTTCCCAGAAGTTAAAAAGTGAAGGGTTGCAAGAGCGCCAGTGCTGAGGGGAAATGAGTATAACGCCAGCCTATGGAAAATCTCAGTAAATCGGTTCTGGAAATTGTCCTTCTTTCTTGCCCCAAGGCCAAAAAAAAGTGAAGTAAGGAATGGGAAATTTTATCAAATCGGACTTCACTTTATTATTCTCCCTCTCACAAATCCACCCTTTTTTCTTCAGGGCAACCAACCTCAGGTGATGCTTTTTAAAATGAAGTGTTCTTTCTCACTCTTGTCAGGTCACAGTCCACCGGTGGTGATGGCGCAGGAAGGTTAAGGGTGGGAAGCTCTGTCAATAATGCTTCTGAGATAGGCCTGCAGTGTTCTTTAATTTATTGAACCTTTTCTACTGGGTGTCCATATATGCATGTTTGTGGTCAATGACATTTTAAGAAACAATCTTTAAAAGATTTTATATATATATATCTTTTAAAGATTCATATATATATGCTCATGTTGTTATATAAAATAATATATAATAAATGTTACATATGTTTATATGTTTTATGTTATATAAAATTATGTTATATATATATATATAACAACATGAACATTTTATTTTTTTCATTAAGCTTCTTCATTTCTTTTTTTTTTTTTTGAAGATTTTATTTTTATTTCTTTGACAGAGAAATCACACGTAGACAGTGAGGCAGGCAGAGAAAGAGAAGGAAGCAGGCTCCCCGCTGAGCAGAGAGCCTGATGCGGGGCTCTATCCCAGGACCCTGAGATCATGACTTGAGCCGAAAGCAGAGGCTTTAACCCACTGAGCCACCAAGAGCCCCAAGCTTCTTAGTTCCTTATTAAAGATTTTTTAAAAAGATTTTATTTATTTATTTGACAGAGACACAGCAAGAGAGGGAACATAAGCAGGGAGAACGGGAGAGAGAGAAGCAGACTTCCCCCGTGCAGGGATCCCGATGTGTGGCTTGATCCCAGGACCCTGGGATCATGACCTGAGCCAAAGACACTTAACAACTGAGCCACCCAGGCACCCCTCTTATTAAAGATTTTTTTAAAGTGTTTTTGCCTGGGCATCTGGGTGCTCAGTCAGTTAAGTCTCTGTCTTCAGCTCAGGTCATGATCCTGGGATCAAGTCCCATGTCAGGTTCCCTGTTCAACCAGGAATCTGCTTCTCCCTCTATCCCTCCCCCTTGCTTGTGCTCTCTCTCTCTCTCAAATAAATAAATAAAATATTTTTTTCTGATTATAATTTTTAAAAATAATTACTATAGAAAAAGTAATATCATATACCCTAAGGTATATACCTTAAGGAAATATTCAGACAGGTGCACAGGATTTGCTGACAAGGGGATTCACCCACTGTATTACTATTCATTCTAAAACTGTAAACAACTCAAATGGTCAAAAATAGGGCTTAGACAAACATTGCTGTGCTGTGTAGTCATTAAGAATCATTTAAGGAGGGGTGCCTGGGTGGCTCAGTGGGTTAAAGCCTCTGCCTTCGGCTCAGGTCATGATCTCAGGGTCCTGGGATAGAGGGTGGCATTAGGCTCTCTGCTCAGCGGGGAGCCTGCTTCCCCTTCTCTCTCTCTGCCTGCCTCTCTGCCTACTTGTGATCTCCCTCTGTCAAATAAATAAATAAACTCTTAAAAAAAAAAAAAAAAAGAGGGACATTTAAGGAGGGACACCTGGGTGGCTCCATCAGTTAAGCATCTGCCTTTGGCTCAGGTCATGATCTCAGAGTCCTGGGATCGAGCCCCACATTGGGCTCCCTGCTCAGTGGGGAGCCTGCTTCTCCCTCTCCCTCTGCTGCTCCCCCTGCTTGTGCTTTCTCTCTCTTTCTGTCAAGTAAATAAGATCTTTCATTAAAAAAAGAATCGTTTATAGATATAGGGTAGTGATAAAAATATATTAAGAGGGATAAATAACGTTATAAACAATACGTGCCTTATGATCTTATTTACTTTTAAGTATTTATTCATGTATTTCTGTAAAAAGGAAGGACATATTCCCAAAAATTAATACGTTATAATTTCTGGCTGATTCCAAGTGATTTTTATTTCATTATATTTCTTTGTATTGGATAAAATGTTTGTAGTCACTATATATTAGGTTTAGAATTAGGAAAAATAATACTTTACTACTTTCAAGTTCAAAAGAGGCAGTCACTCCAATACTTGAAGAACTAATATTCATAGGGGTTCAGTCCATCCTTTGAGGGGCTGGTCTTCCTGTTAAAAATTGAAGAATGAAGGGCCTCTGTCTTCCTTATAGTTGAAGGCAGTGAACTTTCAGCCAGGTTCCTTGTCCTTCAAGGTGTTTGGCTTTTCAGACATCTCTGGATGGGGGACAATATGGCCCTCTCAGAGCTTCTGTCCTTTCTTGTCTTCCTGGGCCCAGCAGGAAGGAAAAAGATGCGCACACCCGCACTGAGCTGTTCCACTCAGGCCCTGACTGTCCACCTTCAAGTTTCTCTGGAAGGGAGAGACCATCCCACCTACCATCACTGAAAGGCAATATGAACCCACATATTCCAGACAAAGAACCTCCAGACCAGAGGGATGAGGTGGCAAAAGTTCTAGAAAAGCACCTCATTTCCCTGCTTCTTCAACATCACCCATATCCACATTCATTTGCTTTAAGGAAACCAGGACACACCTGAGTGAGAAAATCCTTACCTACATTCCTTTCCAGGTAGTTAACCCCTAAATCAGTGCTCCAAAACTTTAATTTCAACACACATAGATTTATCCAGCCTCATCAACAAATTCTCACTGGGTTCCTTCTCTGCACTTGGCAGAATCATAGGTATAAGGAAATAACTGCAATTTTCCTGCCGTGAGGCATTAGAATCCAGGAGACATTACACAACTATATGGGACCCTGAGTTTACTGTGGGTGGAATAATATATGGGGACTCCCATCTTTTTATTTTAAACCACTCTGTGCTATCAATGAATGGAATGGCCAGAATAATCTTAATCAGTTTTTCTATGTAAAATTAAAATTTGAAAACATTTTTATTGTATTCTCCCCAGATCTCAAGAGAGCAGAGTTTAATGCATGTAGCTATTTTGATATTTAAATTAACCATTCCTTTTTTTTTTTTTCATAAAGATAGTGAGTTTAATGATATCATTATCTTCAGCAGCTTCTAACACTAGGAAACATAAGATTGATCCATTTTCACAAAATCTTTTGTGTAGTAAGTTTTTATGCAAGTGGAAAACTTAATGCTAACAGAAACAAATTTGACCACACTTTTTAAATTATAGGATAATTACTAATTCTGTGGTCATTCACTCCCATGCCATCAACTCCAACACAGGAAACTATGAGAAATATAACCACTGGTAAAATTAAACCTGCAATTATAGCACCAATTTCTAGGATAAGTTGATTTTTCTCCATTTTGCAACATGTACACAGATATATAAAATTTTCTTATTTATTCCTCACATGTTAACCTTGTAAATGCGGAGTTTGTCATGTTATGATGGATTTTAATAAATTTAAGGTAGTTTTTGATCTTTTTATAGCCTTCCTTGTTAGTTAATTTTTAATTTGAGAGTGACAGTATATTCAGTGTGTCAGTTCAAACTACCCTTGAAAACATTAATTTAAAAAAAAAACAAAAAAAGGAAAAGAAACAAACATGAAGCAAACATGTTATATCTTAATTCATCATCATTTTAGCCAATAATTATACTTGTCACCTAGCTTTTGGATCAATCCCTGTGTTTTCACTGAATTCCCACCATACTTGGTATCTTTACTAATACCTACCATCTATTTGCAGAATTTTTTTGAGGTAATCTATATTTCTTGCATCCCCTACCCTCAACCCTTGTCAGTTCTGAGGGCAGTGTATTCAATGTTTCATTATGCTTCAACTTAAAACTATTCAAACAGCTCCCCACTTTTCCTCATTGGTTGAATTTCCTTCTATACCAGAATCCTCCCTGCATCATCATTATTTGCATAATGGGGTTTTGGTTTTTTTCCTTTTCTATAGCCAAAGTAAACTATCAGTTTAACAAATTTCATCCAATTCTCCATACAGTTCTTTCCTCTCCGGATCACTATTGTCAGTCTTAAATTACCAGTTCCACTGGCAGGGGCCCTGGCTAATCCAAATGCCACAACTGCACATCTGACATGACATAACCTCACCCACAGACTGGAAGTGGGCAGGATGATAATCTTAGGAATAATAAAGAGTTAGCCCTTAGTGCTGTGTGTGTGCTATCTGGATTTAAACCCAGACAGTCCAAATGTGGAGCTGTTGTGATGTTGTGATGAAGAGGAGCAAGAAGGCAGAAGAGGAAGCAGGAAAGGTAGAATAGCTGTGGTTAAATCTCTAGTGCCAGAAAAGAACTGGAATGGAATCCTGGCTTCCTAGTGATATGCTACACTTTGTCTAGTGAGCAAAAAGTGGTGAGGTCCCTGCCCTCCCCAAGTTTGCAGTTTAGTAATGGAGATTGGTAAAGGGGCACAGAAGGACACAGAATCAGAAAGAGTCTCCTTGAGGGAAGTGTTGTCTGAAGGAAGGTCAGTTTTAACAAGAAAGAGATAGGGAGGAGCATTATAAACAAAGGAACTAGCGTGTGCAAAGGCCCTACTTCATATGGAAGATGGGATTGATTAAAATAGTACGTGAGTTTCTAACAAATGGTAGTGGTTGATAATGTTAACAACAATAGTGGTAGTCAGGGTGATGATGACGGTGATAGAGGTGGCAGCAGTGACGATGAGGATGATGTCAGTGGAGGTGATGGTGGTGGTGGTGGTAGCAGTGGTGGAGGTGGTAATGATGATGATAGTGATGGCATTGGAGGTGGTGGTGGTGATGGTGGTGATGGTGGTGGTGACAGTGGCAGTGATAATGTTGATAATGATGGCATTGGAGGTGTTGGTGTTGGTGATGGTGGTGGTGGAGGTGATGGTGGCAGTGATGATGATGATAATGATGGCAGTGGAGGTGGTGATAGTGGTGGTGGTGGTGGTGATGATGGTGATGGTGGTGGTGACAGTGGCAGTGATAATGTTGATAATGATGGCATTGGAGGTGTTGGTGTTGGTGATGGTGGTGGTGGAGGTGATGGTGGCAGTGATGATGATGATAATGATGGCAGTGGAGGTGGTGATGGTGGTGGTGGTGGTGGTGATGGTAGTGGCAGTGGTGGCTGTGGTGATGATGGTGATAACGATGGCATTGGACATGTGATGGTGGTGGTGATGGTGGTGGTGGCAGTGGCAGTTATGGTGGCAGTGATGATGATAATGATGGCATTGAAGGTGGTGGTGGTGATGGTGATGGTGACCAGTGGTGATGACCACAATAACTTGATGGAGGAATATGTCCTTTCAAATTATTGCCACCCCATTCTCTTAACCAAAAGAAGAGCTGACTAACTGGCACTTGTTCTTTTTCCCAGGTTCCAGGTCACCCTTTGGTGAAGGTACTTATTTGAAGGGCATTTCCTTAAGGGCAGGCAATAAAAAGGAAAAAGAAAAACTAAAAATCTAGATTATGGACATCTGACCAACACTCCTTTTATTGGTAAATTATTTAGTGCAGTCCTGAAAGGCTTACTGATTTTATCTTTACAAATGGAAGAAAAAAATATAGACAATCTATTATGTTCATTAAGGTGTGGTGCCCAGTTTCTCCAGGGAAAAATCTCACTAGAGCAATTGGATGAAACATTTGCCTAATACTACCAGTTTCTCAGTCATAGTATAACAGAGAAAACAATATGTCTTCCAGAATAAATATTTCTTCCAAACCACACCCCTTTCAGACCACTTCTGAGCAATGATCGTTAAGGGCAGCATGAGTTTTGTGACAGTCTTACAGATAATATGGAAATCATGGTCCATGCCATTTTCCTGTTCACCTTCATATTTACCAGCCATTTCAATAGGTAGACACTCATGTTAAACACTTCTGAAATGTTATGATAAAATACACAGTGAAATATAATTTGCCTGGATGATTAAACCCCAATCTGTGGCCTTTACCTCCTTGGACAGCTGCTGGACATATAACCAGTTTCAAAGGATGAGAGAATCTAACAGTTATAAACACTGAACTCACACACCCAAAAGATTTCCATAAGAGCCAAATAAAAACATACAGAAAGGTGTGGTTGCTCACCCTTGTTTTCTTTTAAGTGCCTATTTTCTACTAGGCCTCACCTGTTTTGTTTATGTCATGTTTATTTCCAGTAGGTTATTGCCTGAAACAGGAGAAAATGATCTTCGTAAGCATAAGCTAGAGAAAAAGCCATCTTCCTACAAGTGTGTGGGAAATAAATCAACTTTAAAGCAGAGGTTCTAGGAGGAGCATTCATCCTACCTAAATCCTGAAATTATGTGTCCATAGGCATAGGGGCATCCCCCCTCACCTCTGCCCGCCAGCTCCTCCCCTAGAGGGGCCAATGTTTTCTTTAGATCTTGGGTGGAGTCCATAACCACAGAAGAATTGTTAAAACCCATTGCTCAGCCAGGTCTTCCTTTTGCTAAATACTTAGAAAGATAACTTTAAAAGGGCAGAACCTCTGTTTCATTGCTCATCAATGAAGCATTAGAATGGTATGGATGTTAAACAGGTCAAGGAATCTAACAGTCATTTGTCCAGTCATCAGGAAATATCATCAAGCAGGGTAACTATAAGAATATAGGACTATTTAATTTTTTTCCAATTGCTATTTAAAAACATTTCAAAACGTCAGGGTGTGTGTGTGTTTGTGTGTGTGTGTAGATGATTATGTGATATTCTTCTGACAAAATTCTCTTCAGTTGACATACAAGACAGGAATTTGAGTACTGTAGAGAAATCACCACATTTGCTGATACTATACTTTTTGCAGTTGTCATGGTCTGTGCATTTTTGGACTCATAGTTTCTATTCCCGCACTTAGCCCTTCTATGCTTTGCTCATTTTTTCCAATGGACTTCATGGTTCACTGGTTATCATTCTAAGTTTCCTTAAAAGCAAGACTCTATGGATAACTGAGTTCATGTCCACATATAACTGGTAACCTATACTGGAGAACCAAACCAGCAGTTCTGGAATGGAACAAATGTTGGCAGGGAGTGGTTGTCTGTTGATAGAAGGTGGTCCTTTTGACTTACCTGTAGGGACGCAATGACTACCTTGGATTCTTTCCTTACAAAAGTGTAAGATTTCACTGAGTGTACACTAATTATGTGATGTGCCTTTTTAAGCTGTCTTTTACCGTCATCATAACTAATGTGGCTTTGGAAAAGAATAGAAAGGGTGGTTTTAAGGAGGAGGAGGTCAGGGAGGAGAAGGAACAGGAACAAGAGAAGGAGGAGGAGGAGGAGGAGGAGGAGGAGGAGGAGGAGGAGGAGGAGGAGAGGTGGTAATTGGGGATGGAGGAAGAGAAGTGGAATGAGGAGGAGGGAGAGAGAGAGAGAGAAGGGGGCAAGAAGAAGTGAATGGCCAATGGAAAAAACGTTTTTCAATGCAATCTTCAAATAACATACAGGGCCAATACACACCAGTGTCTTAGAGCTAAATGTATGTGAACAGAAGCCGAAAATGAGGGAAAGAAGTCAGGTGAGTGGGATTCTCAGTCTTTTCTGCTGGGTTTTGAATGGAGTGGGGAACAGACATGAGGAAACATAGGTGGTCCCCCTCATAGTGCCAGGCTGAGCCCTGAAAGCGTGCACAGGGAAATTATTTCTCTAAAGCTAGAGTTCTAGGAGGAACATTCCCACATCCAAATCCTGAAATTATACTCAAAATTGTGTGTTCACACTGGGAGGGGCTGGAGGGGAGGAGGGTTGGGAGTGGGGTAGCTAGGTGATGGACATTAAGGAGGGCACTTGATGGAATGAGCACTGGGTGTTACATGCAACTGATGAATCACTAAATTCTACCTCTGAAACTAATAATACACTTTGTTAACTAAATTGAATTTAAATAAAATTTTTAAAAAATATTGTGTGTTCATATGCGTAAGTACATCTCCCACCCCCAGAAAAGAAGATAAAGCTTTCTTTAGTTATTTGATTTTGTCCATGGTCTCAAAAACATTGTTAAAACACAAATCTCAGGGTCAGGGTCTCCCAGAATCTCTCCTTCCAGAAGCATCCAAGTTGCTCTGCATCTCTTAAGCCTAGATCATAACAGAAGCAGGAGAAGCAACACTGAGGGGCATTGGAACAGCTTTCTCCTGAGTGTAAAACCTAATCCATAGCCTCATTCTCCTTAAGCTCAAGTCCTAACTTGGTTAACAAGCCCAGAATTCAGAAAACTGCCACAGTTCTATGTGGGCAGTCCTTTGCAATTTTCCAAAATCTGTTCCCATTTGCTATGTCGTTTATTATTCACCACACTTCTAGAGATAAGTAGGTCACCAACCATTAGTTCTCATTTACAGAACAGGAAATTGAGGCCCAGAGAACTCAAGTAGGCTTGTTCAAGTTCACAAGTGGCGGTGGCCTGTCAGGCTGAGAATCTAGGCCTCTGATTCCCAGGTCCGTGTTAGCCCTGCTGCAGCACACTGAGCCCAATTTCCATTATATGCAGGAATTCAAAGGGTAAGACATGTCTGTGCACAAGAAAGTTAAAATCTAAACACAGTGTGTTTGTTTTTTTTTTTTTTATCCCAGTAGCAAAAAGATTTGTTTAATCACCTCATCCCAACCCTACAGCTATCTCTTCAACATACCCTGCCTTTTCTCAGAGGCACACTGAAGCCAAATCATTTAAGGGGAGGCAGTGCTCTTCCTAGACAACAAAGAAAGTATCCAGAGCTTATTATGCTGCCACAAAACTCCAAGCAGATCAGAAAAACAAATAATGCTCCTTATCGCATTTTTTAAAATATCTTTTGTTTGAAAGAACAGGACCACAGCCCTGCCATTAAGGGAAATCCTCTTCCTTCAAGAAACATGTATTATACAAATTAATATTTTTAGAAATATGTTTATTTATGGAATCTGTGATAGAGAGTGTTATTAACTTTAATTTTTTACCTCTTCCTCCATCCACACTATTTTCCACTTAACTATGCAATGTACACCCAATGCGGGTGGGGTGTGCTTCTGTGATTCTTGGCAGAACATTCTTGGGTTTGGACATATGACTTGCTTTTGCCAATAGAATAAGACCAAAGTCATATCATGCCTATTCTGAGCCAAGTCCTCAAGCATCCTTATGGTTTTTCACTTGCCTCATATAATTCTGCCATCACCTTGAGAAGACCATGCCAGGCTAGCCCACTGGTACCAGGAAAAGGAAGCTGAACATTTGGGACAAATCTGCATCAAACAAGTCACCTAAGTTGAGCTGAGTCTATATTAGCCAATCTCCCAAAAGACACCTCTCTGAAGATGTCTGCACGACCATCTTTTCAGCTCTGCTTTTTACAAAGAGAAGTTCTTTCATAACAAACCATCTATTTTTGCCCCAGTGCAGCAGATAAGGCAATTTTATTTGAAATTTCCTGTTGCATTTTAATAAAGAAGTTTTAAGACTCCTAGTTTCATTTTCATGAGGTGCGTTTATAGAGGCAACAACCAGATATACATATCTATGTGTATAAGCAGATATACGTGGGGAGTCTGGCCCAACTATGAACGAGACCGTGAAAATATTTCATCTTGCACCCATTGTTCAAATCCACGTAAAAGTTTGTAAATAGGAAGATGGAACCATAAAGAGGATAATTACTTGGCAATAAATATCCTGTGATAAAAACGCCTCAGATTTTCTAAGGAAAAATTATTTGTAACTAGGAATTTCATACCCAGCTAAACCATCATTCAAGTGTATGGGTATACAAGGATATTTTCAAATATAGAAGACCTTCTTGAGAATATGCTTCAGTAAAATAATGGAGTAAACCAAGAAGTATGCAGTTATTATAAGATTTAGGAAACAGCAGATCTACTCCAGGTAGGACAGTGAAAGAAAAGCCTGAGGACGACAGGCTTTTCTGTCATGCAGCAGATTTTGAGAACTACTAGACATGATCAGAGCAGGAAGACAGAAATCCTAGTAAGAAGTTCCCCTGGAAAATAAAAACTTAGTATAATAGAGCAAAATTAGAAGGCAGAGAGGATAGGATATAATATGTAACATAAAGAAGTTAAATATAAATGAAAGATAACTGAATCCACACAATGGGGAGTTGATTATGCATAGCTGACTCTAGATAACTTTAGCATTATATGCAAAAGTAACTTCAAATCATATTCACTTGGGTTGTAATATTAATTACCAGGCCCCTCTACTTAAGGATTTGGTGAAAACACTTACATATGACAAAAACTTTGCTCCAATCAGGGTTTCATAAGAGAAGTAAGCTCTACAAAAAATTATTGAAGGGAATATTTTTCCAATTATCCTATGGATCATAGCTAGTACCATTGTGGAGGCAAAAAACATTCAGAATTAAATCTATTGCAAAACCCCAGTTGAAAGGAGCCAGTAATAATGATGGTTTCTGATTGAGTAAATCCATATTTTTCTTCTTTTAATGCCCAGTTCTGCTGGTCTTCAATGTCTTGTATTTCTTCTGCTGTTGGCCCATATCAGTATGTGCATCCATTGTATGTATTTAAATATTTGTGATTGCTAGAAGTTCCCTATGTTCAACTTTTAATAATTGTATTGCTGGGATGGTGAGATCATCCTCAGGGAAGTTCCCCAAATTGTCCCAGTTCTTCTATTCAGATGGTAGGATTGTACTTCCCTGACTTCTTGAAGTTAGTGTGGCCATGTAACTTCCTTTGGGGAAAACGATGAGTGCTATTTCCAAGAAGCGTCTTTAAGAGCTAGTGCATATGTTTTCTGGATCAGTTGACCTTCTGCTTTCTGCCTACTGCTGTCAATGATATGTGGAGGGCTATTTCTTTTCCAGAACTGTACCAAAAACAGGGAAATGGGAATAAGGCATATCAGGTGCAGCAAGTAAGGGGGAAAATTGTGTGCAGAAAATTCTAAAACAATAATAAAACCAACTAAAAATTGGTGTGCTTTTTATTATCACCATATGGCTGTAATAAAGACAGGGTAAAAAGTGTCCATTGCATAGTACGCTCAACAACTTGACGAGCAATCAATATGCAAGCCAGTTGGGAGACATGAATGCGTTCATTTATTTACTCAGCACCTCCTCTGTCCAAGACACAGTGCTCTGCAGCACAGATGAAGTAATGAATAGCACTGGCACAGTCCCTGACCTCAAAGAGTAACAGCTGGGGTGCAGAGGGAGAACCCCGTGTATGCGCAGGTTGTCTTGAAAAACACTTACCCCCTTCTTGAGAAGATGCCATTTGAGCCAGACTTGAATGAGAAGGAAGAGACAATGGTTGCAGATCTAAGAGAGCATTTCAGGCAGAGTGAACATCAATGTGAACGACTTGAGACAAGAACGAGGCTACACTGAAAGCTTTGTGAATGAGGCGGTGAGTGGAGAGGGAGAAGGTAGACAGAGGAGCTGGAAGTAGGCACCCTGAGGATTTTGTAGGCTATTATAAAAGATCTGGATTTTAATCTGGTTGCAAAGAGAAAACAACGGACAGCTTTAAGCTGGAAAGACCCCACTGGCTGCTTTAGGGACTATAGAGAGGCAAGAGGAAAGCAGGAAACCAGCTGGGGGGCTATTGCATTGAACCGGATGAGGGATGATCATGCCTTGGCTGAGAGTCTTAGCAGTAAACATGATGAAAATGGCCAAACTCAAGAAATGTTTGGGGGATAGAGAGGTTAAGACTTACCAATGGCTTGGATATTGGTTGTGAGAAAAATAGAGAATGCGTAAATGGCTCCTGGTTAAAATTTTGGATGAAACAATTAGGTGGGTGGTGAGCATCAGTTACGGAGAAATTGTTTTCTTAGTTTATGCTCTGCTAAACTTGAAAAAGATAAAGCTAACCTCTGTTCCCCAACTTCCTCCTGCACTGACCAAAAAAAAAAAAAAAAACTAAAGAAACATGATGAAAAAAAATATTTTTCAGTTAATTAACATTATCGCATTATTCAGGCTACCAGACCATATCATAGACCAATTATCTGGGAGCCATCATCCTGAAGCATCCAGGATTGAACTCAAACAAGTAATTCGATTGGCCCATGGTGATATCATGATTCTATTTCAGAGTAGAACTCAGGGTCTGGGTGTCGGTGCCCAGACCCTGAGGTCTGGCCACCCACTGGTCCCTAAGCCCTGGCAGGAGCCATGCTGTGCGGAGACCATTCTATGAGCTGATAAAAAGCTCACATGGCTGGGCCTTGGGTCAGAGGGTTGTGTAATGCAGTCCATAATGGCAGTGGAGGTAAGATTAGAAACCAAAAAATATATGTCAGTGTGGTCTGACCCTTTGCTGGGTTCACATGAAAATCCCATTTGCTTTCCAGAAAGTAGTAGTACAAACCATTATTCCTGCTCCTGAGCTTTCTGGGGCAATTCTTCCAGGGCACAGTCCTCTCTTGTAGTAGGAATTATTTTAAAAGTAAACAACACAAGATACCACTATTTTGAGAAATATATATACATGGCTGCCTTTTGGGAATGGCACTATTTAATTCGACCTCCTAGGTATGGCCAGACCACCCATGATCTCCAATTTCTTTGTAGAGCTACCAGTAAAGCTCTTTGTAGTGAGGCCCATTTTTGTGCAACAATGAAATGTTTCTAGAAGAATTTTAGAGCTGTGTGTGTGCGTGTGTGTATGTGTGTGGGGGTGGGTGCCAGGTACAGTGTAGGTTCTCAAAATAATGCTGCTCCTATAATTACTTGTTAGCTTTTCCTTCCCAGGGAACTAGAAGCCTCTCTCAGAAGACTTCAAGGCCAATAGTCATTTTACTATTTAAACATGATTTATTGTCATTCTTTTGTAAAAACAAAAAACGAAAAGTCCAAAACCCTAAACAGTGATAACATTTTAACTCATTACACATATAATAAAAGAAAAAAATTAATGGCATGTGCTTTCATAATTAGCATGCATTCACCTTTCGGCCTGATATATTTGACAATTGCTTTTTGTTCCCCCTGTAGCTTTTTTTTTTTTTAAGCCAAAGAATAAGAGTTAATGGAAAAAGAGAGAAAGATGGGGTGATGAGCAACACTTCTGAACAGGAAGTGACGTCTCAGTAATCTAGGGGGCTTATCCTGGCTATTCATTCTGAATGAATCCATGGCTTTCCCAACCAAATCCTCAAGATTTGAGGGATACACATCTTACCATTCTAGTGATAAAAGGCCTGTGAAATGACAGCCCCTCTAAGGAGCTAGGCTATATGTCTTGGTATCACTAGTCTTTCCTTTTGTTTCCAAGGCAGTAATGGGGATGTACACACAATATATAGAATTAAGGACCTCAGACCTGCTAACACCTGTAGCATAGCAGCAGACAACACACAAGCCAATTGGTATCACTGGTGATTATGGAGAATTGTGTTGGCTTGGGTGACAGAAGGTGCCAGGTACGAGGTGGAGCTTGACCAGCACTAGCATCAGGACAAATGGGTACTGGCCCCAGGAGGAAGAAGTCAGCAGGGACAAGGCATGAGCCCAGAAAGGGACCCTTACCAGAAGAGGTCACCTCTTCAGTCTTGTCAGTATGACACAACTTTCTGGTGACCTAGAGAGATTACTGGGGCTCCCTGCCCCAGAAGATTGCTGTGCTGAGGTCGTAGCCCATCAGGAATTCATTCCCTCAACAAATATTTATTGAGCATCTATCATATAAATAAAATATGCCAGATTTCTTTGACCTAATGGTGCTTACATTCTGGCAAGGGGAGACAGAGAAGAAATAAGTAAATTATTTAGCATACTAGAAGATTTAAAGCGCTAAAGGAAAAACAAATAATAAAGGTAATGGGGCTTGAGAATGTAAATGTGGGCTACGGCTTTAAATACAGTGGCCAGGGGAAGTCTCATTTTAAAAATGATTTTTGAGGGGCGCCTGGGTGGCTCAGTGGATTAAGCCGCTGCCTTTGGCTCAGGTCATGATCTCAGGGTCCTGGGATCGAGTCCCGCATAGGGCTCTCTGCTCAGCAGGGAGTCTGCTTCTCTCTCTCACTGTCTGCCTCTCTGTCTACTTGCGATCTCTCTCTGTCAAATAAATAAATAAAATCTTTTAAAAAAAATGATTTTTGAGCGAAGACTTTAGAAGTGAGAGAGGAAGCCACGTTCATGATCTGAGTCAAGAGCATGCCAGGTGGCTTGACCACCAGGGCAAAGACAGTGAGATAGAAAATGCCCCAGGAGGCCAGCGTGGCTGGAGGGCAGTGAGGGAGGGAGAGAGCACCAAGAGGAGACACGGGACAGATAACAAGGGCTTAACTAGACCATGGAAGACTTTAAGGACTTCAGTGTTTATTGAGTAAAATATGGAGCCATGCAGAGTTTTGAGCAGTGGAGTGACATACCTAACTCATGATTCTTTTTTTTAAAGACTATTTAGAGGGAGAGAAAGAGAGCATGAGCAGAGAGAGAAGGGATAAAGGGAGAGAAAGAAGCAGACTCCCCACTGAACAAGGAGCCCAATGTGGGACTCAGTCCCAGGATCCTAGGATCATGACCTGAGCCAAATGAGCCACTCAGGTGCCCTAACTCACATCTTTTAAAAGATGAGGAGTCTTTTGTATAATAATCCAGGTAAAATACAAGAGCAGTTCAGACCAGAGTGGTAGCAGCAGAGGAGGTAAGAAGTCGGCGAATTCTTAATTTTTGAATCAGGGCTTCCTGATGGATTTACTGTTGGATGTGACAGAGAAGACTTGGGAATGGCTCCAAGGTTTTTGTCTTGGACAGCTGGAAGGTTGAGGTGTTATCAACTGAGATTTGGAAGGAGCAGGTTCTGGGGGAAGATCAAAAGTTCAGTTTTGGACACGATAAATTGGTGTTAATCTGTGAGATATGCTAAAGGAAGGGCAGACACTTGAGCCTGATGGGGCTGGAGTTCGAGAGGGAGGTCTATGCTGGAGATGCGATGGCAAAGGCTTCATGGCGGGATGACGTCTCTAAGGTAAGGGTGTTGACAGAGAGCCAAGGACCTTAAAGTCCTTGAAGTTTGAGATCCTTAAAGTTGACCTTCAACTTTAAGAAGTAGCCAAGAGAAGGAACAACCTGAAGAGGTGAAGGATTGACCAGTGAGGCAATTTCTTGCGGAGCAGGAGGGAGAAACTTCTCAACTGGCAGGAAGGGGGTTATTTGCCAGTCTGTCTCTACAACCAAAAATGTGTGATTTGGGGTGATGTGATGTGATCCTTGTGTGTGGGTCATGGTGGTTTCATGGAGGCTCCGGGGTTGGGGAAAGCAGCCTGGATTATGTTTTTGTGTGTTGTGTTTTAGCATATTTGGATTATGTGGCTGGATGGACCCACACGCCCCAAGAGATAGAATGTCGTGACCAGGGAAGTCCTCTGGATAAGGCTGCTGGGGGCATCTCCCTCACTTCACAAAAGAAGAATATTTTATTTCTTTATTTTGCCAGTTGAAAGCATTTAAAAAATAATTTCCTAATCATGTGCTAATATGAAGCCCGTGAGGTATAAATGGTTTACAGAAGCCTTCTGAATTCTTCACCAAAGGGTGAGTTTTCTTGTGTTATTGACTATTACTGTTTTATCATCTTTTGAAAATATCCCTTCCTCTTCATTAATTTATGTCCTTTAAATCATTTTTTGTTCTAAATCATGTATCGCTTACTTCCTATTACTAGGCTATAGAATTGACAGTTGCGTCCCATTCCATTTAAAGAAATTTGTCACCAAACTGACAGCCCCAATGTCAGAACCTAAAGATACCCTCTTTATGAATTGTTCCCTTCATGGGAGCAATTTAAAATTACTTAGTCCCACAGACAGGGGATATTTTTCTATAACTTGAGATAGTATCTTCCAGGTTTTTCCTAGGGTGGAATGATGCTAAAGAATAGAAATGTTTCTGTTTCTTACCCTAGTATTTAACAATCGTTATACAGCAACTAGGATGTGATGGGGGCAGACCTAAGAGCTTGACAAATACTAACTCATTTTATCCTCTTAACAACCCGTGAGGTAGGGATGGTTTTCATCATCACGCTCATTTTATAGATGAAGGAAATGAGTAACAGAGAAGTCAACGGACTAGCAAAGGACACACAGGTAGTAAGTAGCAGAGACAGGATTTGAACCTGAATATACAGCTCCTGAATATAAAGGGCTCCAGAGCGCCTGTGCTTACTCCCCTTCCTTTGCTAGGGTCTGTGCCTCTTCTGGTAGTTTTCTACCATGTGAGCCGCTTCTGGTTTTTTATGTTTTGTTTTATTTTTGTTTTTTCTGGGTTTTGATGAGAACAGAACTTCCTATCTCGCACTTCAGGCTCTCCCTTTAAGTTCACAAAACAGCATCTGGAAAATAGGTGATCAAATGCACCTTGGTGGTGACATGGTGGGCCCATGAAGCCGCTGACCCTGAAACAACCACCCAAGGAGAATCACTCAGTCGGCAGACACTCTTGATGCTACTAGCGATTGTGATGGTAGCCATTGGTATTTTAAGCACATTCTGTGCAAAAGTGACCGTTTTAATACTCAGAAGAAAATGTCCATTTAAAGATTGAAACGTTTAATCTCTTTCTTCTCATCTGATTTTTTTAAACAAAAGGCTCATTGCAAGAATTAGCATTTGGATGTATTTCAAAGCAATGTTGCTCCGAGGGCTCAGTCCCTGATGCTCTCCTGCTCTGAAGGCTCTGTGCAGTGTGACCGCAGCAGCATATTTCCTGTTTCTGCGGATGTTCGGTTCCCGACCTACAACCAGCATGACAGAGTCTCTCTGCAGGGCCTGATTTCTCCCCAGTGTTCCTGGGCTGGTCGAAGTTTAAGATGTTGGCTTGTTAGGTGCAGATGCTGACTCAGCGGTCCAGGGTGGGGCCTGAGAGTTTGCATCTCTAGCAGGTTCCCCCCAGCGGCTGGGCAGCCCAGCTCAGTTTGAGGAGCAAGGGCCCAATGCTGTGGTCTTCCACCTCAGGCATTTCCTTGGACACACTGGGAACTTCTGAAAAATACTATCATCTGGGTTCTGTCTTCAGAGAATCTGACTCCTCTGATCTAGGGCATGGCCTGGACCCTAGGATTTTTCAAAACCTCTCAGGTGAATCTACTGTTCAGAGGTGATTAAGACCAGGCACTTTGGAGACATGGCCCTGGGCGAGCAGCAGCAGCATCTTCTGAGACCAGGTTAGGAATGCAAATTCTCAGGCCTCATCCAACCATCCATGTGGTGACATGATCGTGTGGCCCTGGGGATCAGTCTAGTTTCAGAACCCCTGATTGAGAGGCTCAGGGAATAGATTTTTCCATTGCTCTTCCTTCCCTTCCTTCCCCCCCACTTCTCTCTCCGCATCTTTTCTCTTTCCTCTGACTCTTTCTCTCCACATCACCCACCACCTGTGTTTGCAGAGGGTTTGAAATAGTAGGATCGTACCAAGATACAGTGATCGGAATCTCAGGTCTGAGGTGGATGTGGAGAAATGTTGGGGTCATTTCAGTAATTGACGGTTGGACACTTTCAGTCAGTTCAGGCATTGTGTACCCCAAGCCGGAGCAAACTTGATGCAGGAAAATTTTGTGACTCCTTTGTTTATACATACTCACATTTTTAAGGAGGGCACGTGTTGGGATGAGCACTGGGTGTTATACACAACTAATGAGTCATTACATACTACAACAGAAACTTATGTTGGACTGCATAGTGGCTAACTGAACATTATAAAAAAAAGAGAGAGAGAAGAAGAGAAATGAGAGGCTGAAATTACCAGAGCAAAATAAACGAAGAAACAAATAAATAAAAAATAAAACCAATAATGTCTAACTATACAAAGAACTGCAAAGAAACCAAATAGAAATTGTTTCAGTATATGCTTCTGCCAGTCACCGTCTAGTGCTTTTTATGGGTATCAGCTTGATCAATTCATTCAGAACGTGCCCAAGCCCAGGCTGGAGCAGTGGTATCTGTCATTCAATCACTAGTGAGCGCCCAGGGTAATGTTCCCAATGTCCATGGAGCTAGGTCTTGACTTACCTCATTTTTAGCTCTTAATCTCTGAGACTATTGGGAACATGAATGTCACGGCCTTTCACCTCTGAGGAAGAGGCAAACAGTCGTGGAGGGAAGACTGGCTAGGCTGCCCTGGGGCCTCAAGGAGGCAGAGCAGTTCCTGCTGGGGGGTTTCCATCCAGGAGGAGGATGAACTTAGTCACAGAAACCAAGAAGACCTAATATGAACACTGGTTCACCTGGCATGTCATTGACCAAGAGAAGAGCCTCAGGGGCATACCAAAGGGGAGGAAGGACACATTTTACATGTGTTTTGCTTATAGGCATAATATTAGGCTTAACTTAAATACCTTGTGACAAAATACACATGACATAAAATTTGGCATCTTACCCATTTTTGTGTACAGTTCAGTAGTGTTAAATATATTCATATTTTTGTGTAATCTCCAGAAATTTTCCACCCTGCAAAACGAAAACTCTGTACCCATTAAACAATAATGCTCTATATACCCTTCCCTCAGCCTCTGGCAACCACCATTTTGCTTTCTCTCTCTATGAATTTGGCTACACTACGTATCACATGTAAATGGGATCAAATGGTGATTGCCTTTTAGTGACTGGCTTATTTCACTTGCCATAGGTTCATCTATTGTATAGCATATGACGAAAGTTCCTTCCTTTTTAAGGCTAAATAATATCTTGTATATGTAGATCACATTTTATTTGTCAATTCAGTGGACATTTGAGTTATTTCCACATTTTGGCTATCATAAATAATGCTACCACAAATATGGATGTATAAATATCTCTTTGAGACCCTTTTTTCAATTCTTTTGGATATGTACTGGGAGTGGAATTGCTACATCATAAAGTAGTTCTATTTTTTTAAAATATTTAATTAATTTATTTATTTGACAGAGAGAGAGATATCACAGGTAGACAGAGAAAGAGGGGGAAGCAGGCTCCCCGCTGAGCAGAGAGCCCGATGTGGGGCCCGACCCCAGAACCCTGAGATCATGACCCGAGCCGAAGGCTGAGGCTCAACCCACTGAGCCACCCAGGTGCCTCTAAAGTAGTTTTATTTTTAATATTTTGAGGAACCGCCATACTGTTTTCGATAGTGGCTAAAACATTTCACATTCCCACCAACAGTGCACAAGGTCCTTGCCACCATTTGTTTTTTTCTGGGTCTCTTTGATAATAGCCATCCTAATGAGTATGAGGTAATATTTCATTGTTGTTTTGAATAGCATTTCCCTAATGATTAGTGATATTGAACATCATTTCGTATGCTGATTGGCCATTTGTGTATCTTCTTTGGAAGCACATTCACTCAAGTCTTTTGTTCACGCCCAGATTATTTGTTTTTTTTTGTTGTTGTTGTTTAATTGTAGGTGTTCTTCATATATTCTGGTAACAACCATTTATCAGATGTGTGATTTTTAAATGTTTTCTCTCACTCTGCAGGTTGCATTTTTATTTTGTTGATTATGTCCTTTGATACTTAGAATTCTGTTTCAAGTTTTGGTGTAGTCCAATTTATTTATTTTTACTTTTGTTGCCTGTACTTTTGGTGTCATAACCACGAAATCATTGCCAAGTCCAATGAAGCTTTCCTTCTGTTTCCTTCTAAGGATTTTACGTGCAGGTCCACTTTTTAGTTAACTTTTGTCTATGACATAAGGTAAGGATACAACTTCATTCTTTTGCATGTGGATATCCAGCTTTCCAACCCCATTTGTTGAAAAGACTGTCCTTTTCCCCTCTGAAAAATTTTGGCACACTTATCAAAGGAATTTTGACTGAGAGTTTGTTTCTGGGTTTTCTAGCCATTATATTGGTCTACGTGTCTGTCTTTATGCCAGTAACCCACTGTTTTGTTTGTTGTAGCTTTATAATAATTTCTGAAATCAAGAAATATGAGGCCTCCACTTTAGTTCTTTTTTTCAAGATTATTTTGGCTCTTTGTAGTAATATTAGACAATTTTTTAAATATTAAACAAATTTTAAAAGCAATATTCAGATTACTTCCATCCTAAAACCTTCAAGTGAATTCCCCTGACATGCAAATTCAAACTCCTTACTAAGAGGACCCCCCAGCACTCAACTCTCAGCCTCCTTCACTCTGTCCACGGTGCTGCAATCACACTGATCTGCTCCCCAGGCTCATCTCTCTACCCCAAGTACTTCTGATTCCCCCGTGCATCCAACCATTCATTCTGCACTCTTGATCGAAGTCCTACTAGGTTGGTTGGGTATGGTTGGATGGATGATACGGTCGGATGGTATATGGATATGGTTGGGCCCTATCAGAGACACTGCCCCTCTAGCCCTTAATAAACACTCATGCTGACTTCTTCCCAGCTTTTCACTGATTGAGAGGCCTTCCTCCCCTCTGTCTGAAGTGATTCTCCTTCTCCTCCCCTACACCTGAGTCTCCATCTTCATACACCTAACTGCTTACACAGACTTACCTCAATTTTTCATTTTGTGTACCATGTATTATGTGTCTCCTCCATCAGACTTTCAGCTCCAAGAAGTTAGAGACCCAGGAGATACTTTGTTGGGGGGCACTCAGTATAAATTTGATGAAAGAGTAAACTGAGTTTCACTGACAATTTTCTAAGAGGACAGTCAAGCTGAGTAGCAAGACTCCCTCTTACAGGACAGAGTTGTCAGTTACATTGCTGAGCCCTGGATGTTGCTATAAAATGGACATTGCCAAATCACCATTTAGAAGGATGCTTCATTCTAGTATGAAACACAGAATAAAGTATTGTAACCATAATTTTACCATTAAAACTGAGAATTTCTGAGGTCCCTGAATCTTTTCCCCTTATCTTTTGCTCTAACTCCTTCCAAAGGAAAAAGAGAGATAAGAAATGTACCTGACTGCAAGAATCTGATGTTTTAGACAATGAGAGAAATTTCCTCTGATGGGCTAGCTTATATATATTTTTACTTATGAATACTACTGACTGATTCAAAGCCATTGACTTAAAGTAGAAAGTTGTAGATTCCATTACTCTCCTGGGGGACAAAATGCTGTAAAATGTGAGTTGATCCAGGTTTAACCAAAAAGAAGGAAGGCCTCCCAGATGATCTCATTTTTGATGGTCATTCAATTACAGGTAGCCACTTAAGCTAAAAATGTGCCCCAAATTACAAATGTGCTTGCGTCATATTTATGGCACCTGAGTAAACTGAAATTCATAAGACTTTTTTACTACTTTCTTCCTTTGGGTTCACAATTCGAAAGTATTTGCTCATAGTTGATGAGTGTAACACAGACATATATGTGCCAGTTTACTTCACAGCCAACCACAAGGTAAATGGATCTGTCCATATTATAAAATCAAAATAACATATTACAACTTTGCACTGTTAAACCTGATAAAAATTATATTTTATATCCTTCCTGAATATACACTTCTAAAGTACTACATCTTAAACAAAATAAGAATGCCAGGCATCTTTTTTCTGTGTAGAACGAATCGTGTGAGTTCCATTTTTTTTTTTTTTTGAGTTCTATTATTTTATCATACTTTGTTTTCACTCAGACAATTTCGATCTCTGCAATATATTCATGCTACACTGTTTGTTTAGTGCACTTTCCTGGTCTATTACTCACGAAAGAATCAGATACTCTAGTGATTATCTTGCGGAGACTCACTCATTGTTTTTGGAAACAGGCCACAGATGAAGTAACAGTAACCACACTGACACACATGAGAGAGAAAGAAAAAAAAAAAAAAAAAAGGAAAGAAAGGAAGAGAGAGAGAGAGAGAGAGAGAGAAAGAAGAAAAAAAAGCTAAACCAGTAATAAGTATTATGGCAACAGATCACATCCTGATTTGGAAAAGCAGAGGTGGTATTCTGGCTGTCTTGACTTTGTATACACATATTATTTCTCTTGACATTCTGCCCCTATCTACCACCAATAAATCTTCATCCAGGAAAGATAGTCTAATTTTCCCTGAGGATCTTCAGGAATGACTAACTGAGTAACTGAATGTAGCTGACAAAACATGAGAAATTTTATTTCAAAAATAAATATTTCCATTATGCTTCCATAGGGGATATGCGAGGTCAGGATATGTTACAGAAATTTGCTTCACAGCATTTTACTAATTTTCACCACAATTATTTCTCTTCAACAAACATACTAGAGTCCTTGCCAGAATGTCCCTTACAAGATTGCTTAGAGGAACTAAAAATGAAAAGAGACCCAGATGTCCCACACCAAGGGACTGGTTGAATAAAGCATGATAAATACATATCAGTGGCATGTGACACAACTATTAAAATGTAAAAATATTTATTAATGTGGAAAGATGTTCATTTTATATTGTCTACTGAAGAGAATGTACTAGGTAATATATATATTGTATTTATATGTAAGAGGACTACACTTATAATATATGAAATTATGTATGCATTTTAATGTATGAAACATTATGTATTACAATGTTTGCAATATATTATAACGTGCATAACATACTGTTTCCTTAGGAAAGCTTTTCCTGACCTCAGACCACATCATGCCCTCGTTAGACACTGTCTTAGCACACTGTATCTACCAGATTGTAAATGAATGTTCAGTTGCTTCAGAATCATTCATGTTATTTTCCCATCTGAATATAATCTCCTTGAGGGCAGGGACATGTTCATCTTAGACCCTGCTGTATCTAGCTGCATCTAGTTTCTGGTAAGCAGATCAAAATCTATACATCTATTTGTTAAATGGAAGGATAAATTAATATACACAGAAAAAATCTGGAAATACGTACATCAAAATGTTGACAACGGGGACACCAGCCAGGGTGGCTTAGTCAGTTAAGTGTCTGCCTTCAGTTATGGTCATGATCCCAGGGTCCTGGGATCAAGCCCTGTGTCAGGCTCCCTGCTCAGCAAGGAGCCTGTTTCTCCCACCCCTCACCACTTGTGCTCTCTGTCAGTATCTCTGTCTCTCTCTCAAATAAATAAATAAAATCTTTTAAAACATGTTGACAATGGCTTTTCTTTGTACAGTGGGATTATAGGAGAATTTTCTTAATTTTCTAATTTTTCTACAATGGTTAGGTGCTTTTCTAATAAAAATGACTTGATAGAATTTTAAACATAGAAATTGTTTTTGTCAACCCCTGCTGGGATAATGCTATAATTAATTCCACATATTTTAGTGTTACAACAATGAGTCTTCATTTCTCGCTTAGTGTCAGTGGGGGAGCTTGGGTACCTCTGTTTCAGAGTCTAGGTCAAGTTCGGATCTGCTCCACAAGTTTTCTCCTAAAGGGAACAAGGCAGAAGGAGTAATTCCTATCAAGGACATGATGTTTTCATGGAAGAAAGAAGAAGCACAAGAGAAACCAGCAGAAACATGCTTTTAAGGCCTCTGCTCAGAATTAGCCCTCTCACTTATACCTTCTACTGGCCAAAACAAGTCACATGGCCAAGCCCAAAGACAGGGAAACAAAGATGTGTATCTGTCTTCTGCCAGGCATATCTAATTCACGTGGCAATCGGAAAACATGCATTGCAGAGAGGAAACTAGGATTTAGATACAATAATCCAATCTATCATAATCTATAATAGTTTCTAAGACGTAAGGTCAATTCTGTGCTAACAAAGTCTCCAACTAAAAGTCAGAATCACAAACAATGAAGCTCTGAGAAGAAGGGCTGAGTCCCCAAACTTAAAAACAGCCTTTCAAATACATACACACATTGCAGTATAAATAATCAGCATGACTTCAGAATGTAAAGTTAACAATAGAGCAAGGAAAAGGCACTATATCAATTGTTGTATGTGGTAGACTGTTGCATCAATAACCCCCACTGGTCTACAGCAGATTCCTATCTCCCTATAAACCAGTGACTCTGCACTGAAGGCAATTTCGCCACCCAGATTGGCAGTGTCTAGAGCCATGTTTGGTTTTCATGACCTAGGGACTGCAGAGACAGCTGTCATTCACATCTGATAGGTAAGGGCCAGGGATGCTGGAGAACATCCTACAAGGTACAGAATTTCCCCCACCACAAAGAATTATCCAGGCCCACATACCAATAGTCTGTTAACAAATGTTCTGAAAACATACTGCCTTGGTTAGTCCTTCCCACGTTGACTCTGGCTTGGCTAGTGATTTGTAAAGTGTGATTTGCTTTAGCTCATGTGACAATACCAACTCTGACACACGCAGAGGTGTGAAACGTGAATGATCACACGCAGAGCTGTGAAACGTGAATGGGGCTTGCTATCTCTCACTGCTTTTGAAATTTCAGCCAAATGTAGAGAAGCCCAGACTTCTTGCTAACTGTCTCTAACACCTGGGTCATGTGCTGCCATTTCCCCAGCTAACTGTCAGTCACATGAGTAAGGCCAACCAGAGCCAATGATCCCCTAGAAGATTCACACTAGCTATTGGTAGTCATGTAAGTGAACTTGGGCGAAACCAGGAAAACAACTTCCCAGCCAGAGTGTAGCCTAGACAATCCACAGTATCATAAGCTGTTACATGATTATTGTTTTAAGACACTATATTTGTGGGGAAGTTTACTGTGAAGCAAATTGCACTTTTGGAGATACAAGTTGAGATGCTGTGACCAAAAGACTCAGACAAATGGTAATTTTTTTTTTAAGATTTTTCTTATTTATATGACACAGAGAGAGTGCACAAGTAGGCAGAGAGGCAGGCAGAGAGAGAGGGAAGCAGTCTCCCCACTGAGCAGAGAGCCCAATGCGGGACTCGATCCCAGGACCCTGAGATCATGACCAGAGCCAAAGGCAGAGGCTCAACCCACTGAGCCACTCAGGCACCCCACAAATGGCAATTTTAAAAAGAAGTTTTTAAACAGAAGTTCAAGACTCCAGCATGTTATCCGTTTCTGGGTGCAAGGTGGCTTCTGTAGCTGACATCGCATCTATATCCCAACCAGCTTAAAGAGAGGAGATACAATGGATGTTCGTATGCAGCCTTTTCGGGTATGGACTGGAATATACCATATATCATTTCTGCTCATATCCCATTGCTTGAACAAGATCCCACTGCCACATCTAGCTATAAAGGGGCTGAGAAACAGTGACTTTATTTAGCTGGGGCAACGTTCTTTATGGCCAGGAAAAATTCTAGTTGAGTAGAACAATTAATACTGGAAAACAGTTGACTGCCACAGTTATTTTGAACTTGAAAAAAAATTTTTTTCTACCATATGCATGCAGCAGATGAGGCAGTTAGCTGGTAGCCAGAGAAATCCAGAAGATTGCTTCAGTGTTCCATTTCACTTTGCTAATATAACCCTGAATTTGTTACTATAAAAAAATTATTTGCTCTTGAATCTATAACACAATTTTTATTAGTTTGTGGGAAAAAAGTTTCTATCAAAGTAGAAGATAACACAAGTTTTCATAATACAAATACTACTTCCTAATATCCATTATAAAATCAAAATACTTTCCTAAGGAGACATCCCTAGTACGTGGAAGCCTTCAAAGGAAAATTAGTGCCTGACCTTAGTGTCTAGATGGTTTTGGCATCATTTCCCCATTTTGATGATCTTCTTTCATAAATTTTCCCCTTTATTTTCCAGTCCGCATTAAATTCTCAGATGCCTGAGGACCAGATCATAGGACTTATAGACCCTGGGAAGGGCTTAGCTTTAATTGAGTGATATACTCAACACGAAGTAAAACTAGATAGCACATAAATGAAAATGCATGGAAAAAGAAATCCAAATGACTTATAAATGTAGAAACGTGTATCCTCCCTCGGTAGAAGGAGTAGATATAGATACTACACTGAGATACTGTTTTCTCTTTAAAAATTCCATGTCTGAGAACACCTGTTTGTGAGAATGAGGAGGGACAGTTACTCTTAGGCATTGTTGATAGGAGGGTAAACTGTTCAACCTATGGGGAAAAAAATTTAACAGAAACTACAGAATTTCAAAAATTCACATCACTTTAGTTGATCAATTCTAAGAATTTATCCTACAAAGATGTTTATACATATGAAAATTTACGTATGTTTTAAGATTATTTCCTGAAGCAAGTTGTCAAAGAGGTAAAAAGGAAAAAACCTAACTATTCATTAGCTGGGGATTTATTACTTAGAACACATTATGGGATATGATAAAGCTATAAATGAAGAATATATAGTAAATGATTACTCCAATACTCTGTTCAATTTAAAAACAAAACAACATATGAAGGCATGCAATGTTATACATAATGCTGCCATTTGTTTTTAAAGGAAAGAAAGATTTGTAACTAATAGAGTCCTTAGGTAGATAAACAAAGTGCTTACTTTTTGAGGGAGATGGGAACCAGGCTAATGTAGGTTGGGATGGGAAGGAGAAATTTCCAATACTTTTTGGCACTGGAAACGTGTGAAGATGTTTCCTCTTTGAAGAAAAGGGCTTTGGTTTTTATAGGTTGCTTTTGTTTGTTTGTTTTAATCAAAAGTACCACCAAACGATGACCTTCCTTGCTGGAGACACTGTGTATTAATGAAGCTTACTGTTTTATTTCTTTACCCTGAATCATTACATCAGAATGAGATCTTGGCAATACTCATTCTACTGCTCCTGCAGGAACAACACATCCCTGCAGTGTGTTTGGTTCTCCAGCATCTACCCCCCTCCAGGAGCAGCATCTCCCTGCTTCCTAATGCTACCCCATTGCCCTTTGGTGACCGAAATCTGCTCTCCCCTTTGTTCTAAATACATCGCCCCTGCTTCCTTCTGCTCCAAGCCCTGCTTCATCGTAGCTCGACACGAGCCCAGCTCAACTTTCTAGACTCAGCTCAGAACCCACCTGTGGCTGGAGCCTGACCCTCCCAGCACAATAGTTTCTTCGGTGTCTTATTCCGAAGGCTCTGGGTTGTTATCTCCATAAGGGCCCTGTGTTCTTTGCTTTGGGTTTTCTCTCTGAACAATGGCTCTGGCCAATGGACCAAGAGTTCCGCTAGGGCAGGACTCAGTCTTTCTCACCACACCCCCAGGACCCAGGCCAGAGCCTAGCAAGGGAAAATACTGTTGATTGTCTGTTGAAAAACTAACTCAACGCTATTACACAGGTGAGGCAATCAAGGCTCCAGGAGTTGGACTAACAAAATGACACACCCATTCGCCCCTACGTTCTTTTCAGTTAGAGAAACGTACCAGTGCAAATGAAAACTGTTAAAATGGGAATCAGAAGGAATTAAAAGCAAATAAAAAACACGCAAAGGACTCAGCTTATCCCTGGTGAGCCCAGACCTGCAGCCCCGCTCTCGGACTACAAGCTCAGTGCTTTTCCACCGGGCCAGGCTCTTACCAAAAGTGGGTGTATGTCAGCTGGGTTGACTGGCAGAGGTTTCTTTCTTATCTATTGTTTAGGTGACTTCAATCTTAAGGGTTGAACCAGAATACACTCAGGGCAGCATGTTTTTCCCCACTAATATTTTGCTCCAGACACAGCCATGAAACCCATGGCTTCTGGCCAGCAATCCCCTCTGGTCACCACAATTGCACAACAAGGCAAATGCAATGTGTAAACAAAAGGGCTTCAAACAGAATGTAGAGAAGTGACAGCTGCACAAAGCAGTGAGAGGCTCCAGCCAGCGTGTCCCCTTGATGGCGTTCTGAGGAAGCAGACCAGTGCGTGGAGCTGGTGGCCCCTTGGGCCCCAGAAAGCAGCTCGCCGACACCACTTGGCAGTACTCCCTGGGGCTGTGCTCATTCCCGGTGGCATCGGGCAGGGTGCCCGGCATCACCCTCTGTACGCGAGACGGCAGGGCAAGGTGCCCGAGGCTTAGAGACAAAAACATCTGTTGGAGTCACCGAGTTGTTGGTCGCCTGAGTTCACCCACAGAGAATGTGGGGGGAGCTGACAGCCAGGCCGCTTCCAGGATGTGTCCCGACCCTGTGAGGGACACGGCAAGCTCCAGAACCCAAGCCCAAAGTTCAGCCAACGTGGAAACAAATGTGAGAGCTTCCCCATCAGCAGCAGAAAGCAGACCAGGGCTGCGCGCAGAAGCTCAGCCTCTCCTACTTAGGCTAAGACACAAAACGCCAGGTTTGAGCCCAGCAACTGGCAGCCAGGCAACCAGTAGAAGAGTAAAGATAAGGTCTGTTGCGGCTTTTTTTTTTTTTAAGATTTTTAAAGATTTTATTTATTTATTTGACAGACAGAGATTACAAGTAGGCAGAGAGGCAGGCAGAGAGAGAGGGAAGCAGGCTCCCTACTGAACAGAGAGCCCGATGTGGGACTCGATCCCAGGACCCTGAGATTATGACCTGAGCTGAAGGCAGAGGCTTTAACCCACTGAGCCACCCAAGCACCACTAATTTTGTCTTTTCAACAAGTAACAACTTGAGGAGTTTTCTATCACAGAAAATATGGCTTCTAAGAGCAGCTATTTTATTAGGTGGGTTTTTATGGATTTAGAACATTTTAGGGATGCAAGAGTCCACAAAGGTCTCCTCCAGCTTGGTCTTCCTGTTGAGTTAGTGGCTGGTCCCTTTACCACAGAGCCACTGAGATGTGCAGGCTTTGGGCACGCAGGCGTCCGCTGAGGCAGACTAGCTCACCATACTGGAAGGATCCTAAACAGGAAGAAACCACATTCCCCAGCAGTGAACCACCCGATGCCGTTAGGTGCATTGTTTTACTTTTTTAAATCATAATTAATTCCTAATTCACATAATGTCCACGTCTTGATTACGATCTGTGTGCATAATGTGATCATTTGAAGGGCAAAAGCAATATGAACGATTTATTTCCAGAATAATCTAACTGCTAATCAGCCAATGAATAAATATGTACAAAGTGTTCACGGGTGGTTTGCTTCACGTTGACAAATCTAAATGCCAAACTAAATGTTCGATCCAGATACCTCAATGCCCACTATCTGTGGGGTATTGTCTTAGTCCACTTGGACTGCTGTAACAGAATACCATAGACCGGGTGCCTTATAAACCACAGAAATTCACTTCTCATAGTTCTGGAGGCTGCGAAGTCCAAGATCAAGGCGCCAGCAGATTCGAAGTCTGGTAAGAACCCACTTCCTGGTTCAGAGACGGCCGTCTTCTGGCTGTGTCTCCCTGGCTGTTCCCTCACATGGCAGAAGGGACAAAGGAGCTCTCTGGGGTCTCTTCTATCTGGGCACTAATTCCATTCTTGAAAGCCCCACCCTCATGACCTAAGCCCCTCCCAAAGGCCCCACTTCAGATACCATTACACTGAGAATTAGGTTTCAACCTATGAATTCTGAGAGGACACAAACTTTCTGTCCAGAGCAGGCACTGTGGTCGGCCCTGGGGCTACAATGCTGGATAAAAGCCTGCACCACCTTCCAGAAATCTTACAGTCTTGGCAGAAGTTGCTTGATCCATCCAAGCTAAGAATTCCAAAGATGGAGACGGTGTAGAAACTCTAATCTGGTAACGTCTAGAGGCGGGAGGGCCGACCTGATGACCACGCTGGCTTCCAAGAAAGCCCAGCATTTGCCTTGAGGAACTCAGTAAAAACACTGATCTGAATAACGCAAGTCCAATTTGTTCTATTTTAATCACTCGCCTTAGGTCAGGTTATATGTACATTCTTGAAGCTTAAAAGTGTTCACTCTCCCCATACAATAGAGGCTTTTACTTACTGGGTATTTAAAACTTTTAAAGTTCCCCCCCAAAAGAGTACTGTATACTAATAACACTCCCGGCATAAGGTGCCAAGCCCAAGGCAGGTCCTAGCTTGCCAAGTTGGTTGAGGCGAATGTAACACTTGGAACCGGTACCGTGTAATTGTGATGGAAACGCAAAGTGGGATTTGACTTGGCTAAGGTAACTTTTGTTCTAATTTCCCCCCCAGCTCGGTATGATCTCTGTAGTACGCCACTCGGCAAACGTTTCTCCTTGTTCTCTCAGTTGTGTAATTCAGAAACTGTCTTCAGGATGGGCATTTGGCAGAATGATGGTCACAAGCAGAACTAAGATGGAAGAATTATCCTGAAAGATCTCCATGTCCTCGATGGAGACATTCCACTCAGATTGACTAAGTTTCACAGGAAGCCAATTGTTGGGTTAAGAAAACATATAGGCCAAACATACAGTGACATCAGGCCTCCTTCCCTGACGCCAGCCGGGCGTTTGATGTGGTCACAGTCAGCATCCATGTGATGCCAGTGTCAGTTTCATGATTCACAGTGTGAATCTTTGGAAATGCTGAATGTAAGTGAATGAGCCTCGATTCTACCCAGCTTGTAAATAGTCTCTCCCCCACCGTAGGACTTGGACTTGCAATCAGTCACTTCGCAATTTCGGCAGCTCTTTCCATGGTCCACAAAGTGACTCCAGTCACAATTAGCAAGGACTTCAGCTTCCGTTTCTCGCTGCTAATGATCCCACAGCAGCATTTATGGCAAAGTCTCCTTATTATTACATACTCGCTTAAAAGAAGGGAATCAGAAACAATGGCTTCAAGATTTGAAGGTCAAATACCGTTCGTGGTACCACTATATCACTCAGATGAAAGAAATCTTTAGAGAGTCCTTATGACTGAACCTTTGAATCCCAACACTTTGAATCCCAACACACTCTTCAATCACACAACTACAGAGAACATTTGGAATGGTAGGCTGGCCCCCTCCTCAAAATAAACTGTAAGAAATGCTCCCACAGTTTCAATGCTGATACAATTTTCAGTGACTCGTGTTCAGAAGAGTCACATGTGATAGCATGTGTTTTGAAAACCATTTTCTGATATAGATTCACAAAGAAAAATAGTTTTGATAATATCTGTTTTATTTCTTTTTTTTTTTTTTTTAAGTAATCTCTACACCCACCATGGGGCTCGAACTCACAATCCAGAGATCAAGAGTCTCCAGCTGTCCTGACTGAGCCAGCCTGGCACCCCGATATTATCTATTTTAAATTTAACTTGAGTACAATAGAAAAATTAACAGACATTCCCCATGCAACATCCAAAGGTATTCAAGTAAGTCATTTTAATAAACATAATCACGGAGGTCAAAGTTTTTAACGATATTTCTGAGGGTCACTTATAGTTTAATTCTTTTATTAACACTCCTTGTCATAATTTCGTGACAAGCAAAACAGAAGATAATTTATCCAAATTAGCTCTTTATTGCCTTCCCCCTCGAATATCTATTATTCTCAAAAGACCAGTCAGCTTGATACTTTTCCACACTTTGAGATGCCTCTCATACACAGGCTTCGTACAAAGTATCCATTTTAAGCATCTGGGGACTTTCAGATATGATCACAACAATGTATGTAAATAGGCACCTGGTATACCCACAGCATGCTTTCTCGGTACCAAACATTCTGTTTAGTGCTTTACAGACCTGATCTTGCCACCCCACACCAGCCCTATTATTCTGTATCATATTGTATTATCTACTCTATTAGGTTCTTATTCTGTTATTCTTCTCGTTTCTCAGATCAAGGAACTGAGTCCCAGGGGTTTTAACAAGCTCTCCAGAATCTGACAGTAAGTAGGTGACAGAGTCGGACTGAGACTGAGTTTCTTAAGTGGCTGTCAGATGTCCAAACAGTCAACCCCTACCCTATCTGATCTCTTAGTAAAGAGATCACTTGGTAGAGGCACTTTCCTCACCTTCCCATTTGTTCTGGGGCAAAGCATACTGTGCCACTCTGTTTAATTTGTTTCATGTTGGCTGAGAGATTGGGATTTGGTAGAAAAGGCAAATGATACTTGGAAACCGGGAAAGTCAAGTTGGGGCTGCTGGCACGGTAACTGACCAGGAGAATTTCCCAATAGTTAGGAAATTGCTGGAGCAAGAAAAAGGTCCCTGCTGGTTAGCAGGCTTGCTTAAGATACAGCAAGGATTTTTTAAGTCACAAAGCTGAAGCTATATGCTAATCACAGAGACTATTCTCAATGTGTTCAATATTTTAGTGCATTCTGAATTTGACTATATCACTGTTGGAGATGATGAGACTACATGCTGTATAAGCTACAGGAGACTATGTAAAGAGTGTGACTAGGTCTTTAACTGGTTGTCTTTATTTTTCAGATAAGAAACAAGATAGAAGGGGGCAGGTGGGTGGTTCAGTGGGTTAAGCCACTGCTTTCGGCTCAGGTCATGATCTCAGGATCCTGGGATCGAGTCCCGCGTCGGGGGGTCTCTGCTCAGCAGGGAGCCTGCTTCCCTCTCTCTCTTTCTGCTTGCCTCTCTGCCTGCTTGTGATCCCTGTCTGTCAAATAAATAAATAAAATCTTTAAAAAAAAAAAAGAAAAAGAAAGAAAGAAGATAGAAGAGTCCAAAGGTAAATTAAATAACATTGAGGAGTTCTCTCAATTGTCTGCAAATCTCAAACTGTTCAGAAAAAAGAGTCTTTAAATTTTATTTAAAGAATCAGCTGCGACCTCACCACCCAGAGCAAACATGTTAATGTATTAATATCTGTACTGAGAAATGTTTTGGCAATGCATAAATTTCCTTTTATTAAAAAAAAGTGATCAAACTATTTGGGACTATGTTTTATTCTTTTTAACAATAGATGATGAACACTGTGTGAGCAATATTTTTCTGCAACCACATTTTTAGTGGTTGCATATGCATATGACTGAATTTATTTAACTACTGCTTCACCGTTAGACCTTTAGTTGTTTCTTTTTTTGTTGTTGTTTAAATTTTTAGAGAGAGAGACTGCAGGGGGTAGGAGATAGGGACAGGAGGGATGAGCAGAGAGAGAGAGAGAATCTTAAGCAGACTCCATGCTGAGCACAGAGCCCAGACACAGGGCTCGATCTCATGATCCTTAGATCATGACCTGAGCCAAAATCAAGAGTCAGATGCTTAACTGATTGAGCCACCCAGGCACCCCTGTTTCCTATTTTTTAATACTAATAAACAACACTGTTTTACAAAATGGAATCATGTCACACACGGTGTTTTCTATTCTGCTTATGTCACTCATAGTACATTGTAAACATCTAAGTTCGTGAATATGATCTACAACACAGGCCCTCATCCACGACTGCATCCAGGAGCTAGGAATGCTCAAAGTTCCTTCAAGCTGAGACTTCATCAGGACCATAAAAGAACATAGAATTGTATGATGAATTAAGTATGGTTTATTATCAGATGAACTTAAGTAGGAATGTACATGAAACAACCCACACCCTGAACACTCACTCATTGGGTTACAACGCTGCTCTCTTCCTACTTAGTCGTATCTCCCTAATAAGAGATGCAGCAAGAACCAGTCTCTTCTCTGGCCCTGGTTTTTTTTTGCCCTGTTTTGGGGTCATCTGCCAATCCTTGTTGCACTCCATCTGTGCCTACAAACCACACCAAACATTATCGGATGGTATCAGAATTTACCTACAAATTTCAAAGAATTTCTAGCCTTTCTGCAAGTACTCAAAGAGCCTGGTGGTGGGTACTAAGGAGGGCATGAATTGCATGGAGCACTGGGTGTGGTGCATAAACAATGAGTCTTGGAACACTGAAAAAATTAAATTAAATTAAAAAATAAACAAACAAACAAAAATGTTGCTATTTTCTAAAGCACAGAATCTTTATTTCCATCATTGGTTCTAACCATGTCTGTGTTTATTTGTTACTCCGTAAATTCTAATTATATGATGGCGTAAACTCTATGGAGGGCTCTGCACAGCACACAGTAATTATTCCATAAGTATTATTGGTTATTGTCATCTATACAATTACTGTAAACACAGGTCTCCTGTGAGCCCACAGAAAGACTGCTCTACAATGTCTCACTGTGGTAGGAGAGTTTTAAAGCCTCTCCTAGCTTTTGGCAGGAAGGAATCAATTTCTGCTCTGTGTAATTCCTAAAAGACCGCCAATGTCTCCATTCTATCGCTGTCAGTTCCTCTACATGTATATTTCATGCATCACAATATCCCTCCCCAGCCACTCTAATTACGGTTAAGAAAACAACCTTTTTGCTGCCTCACCAGGTCCCTTCTGTGGAACATTAATCGTAATGATATGCATGTTGTATTTGCACATCTGAACGGTAAACTTGGTTTCAGATTTACAAAGGTACAAGGAATATGTACATCTATTACACAAGTCATAATCTGGCTGCGTCCTCATTATCTCACTATGACCCGGGAATTACAAAGCATTTGCGATATCTCTGTTTACACAACAACGTTAGAAATATTGAAATAATAGTAATTAAGCTCTAGTGAGCAAAAACCCTCAGACAGAAGGACTCTAGTACATGGCCCTCACTTATTCACATAGGTCTGGTTTTGACACTACAATATTTAGAGAGTACCGTTTAAATACAAGAAGGGAGACATCTGGGTGACTCAGCCTGCTAAGAGTCTGCCTTTGGCTCAAGTCATGATCTGAGGGTTCTGGGATGGAGTCCTGCATTGGGCTCCTTGTTCAGCAGGGTGCCTGCTTCTCCCCCTGCTCTCTTGCTCTCTCCTCTCTTTTTCTATCCCTCTCTCTGACAAATAAATAAAATCTTTAAAGAATAATAATAAATAAATACAAGGAGAGCTGTGTGCATAGTTTGCCACTTCTGAAACCTTGTCTTTCTTTATATTAAAAAAAAAGAAAAAATCATTCAGGGGCGCCTGGGTGGCTCAGTGGATTAAGCCTCTGCCTTCAGCTCAGGTCATGATCTTAGGGTCCTGGGATCGAGCCTTGCATCGGGCTCTCTGCTCAGCAGGGAGTCTGCCTCCCTCTCTCTGCCTGCCTCTCTGCCTGCTTGTGATTTCTGTCTGACAAATAAAAAAATAAAATCTTTTTTTAAAAAATCATTCATATTTCTTTTTCTTGTTTATTTGCTATCATTCTACCCACAGACATCCCAATTCTCGCTTCACTTACAAGTTTCATTGCTATCTTTGTTTTTCAACTTCCCCATGTGGATGCGAACTTCTCTAGGCTAGAGGTTATTTAAATACTCGACCCTCCCTAGCTTCTCCTCCTGTTTCTCTCATGCTCTTCATTCTTTCTGGGATCCACTTCACACGTCTTCATTCTTTCTGGGATCCACTTCACACGGAGCTCACCCTAAACTTGATACTCTTCACTTTGCTTCTGATTAGATGACGTTGACAAGAACTACACCCCCTGCTCCCAACTGAGATCCATGCACGGTGTCCACATGGTGGGGATCCGCTCTCCACTGCGCTCCCCCCGATTCTGGAAAGGCTGGCTGGGCCTGCCCTACCTCTGCTCCTTCCCACAGAACAGGTCCCTGGGCAAATTGGGAAAACAGACAGAGTGGATCCCGGACCCACTTGGGTAGCTCCCAGCCGTTGAAGCCCATCACTGCTCCTCCGGACACTGTGAGATTTTACTGCTCTCCCTTCTGAAAATGTACTGCTCCCATAGTCTTGTCCTGCAGGGTGTTTACCTGACTGATCCGTGCTAATGCGTGAATGAAAAGGGATGGACATAGTAAAGATCATCATACCTTGACAGAACCTTCTGGAGCTAATGTCATCACCCAGAGGAAAGCCTGTGAAGGAGAAATTTTCCAACTATGAAGAGGGCTGCAGGACAGGTGTCTGAAGCAAACAGAGCTTTTAGCACTTCTGAAATCATAGGCTGTAGGTGGTTCTTTATTATTCTTAAGGGTAAAGCTCCTTCTAAGGCACATATGTCCTTGTAAGAAGTTTCACCAGATGCAAAGTGGGGGGACCTGGGGAGTGTCATTCTTACGCAGGAGTGGGAGGTCATCACTAAGAATACAATTTACTGCTTCTGGGGAAGGAGAGAAATGCAATGGACATTTATTGAACCTCAATCATGGGCTAACCATGGTCCTAGGAACAGCATAGGTACGATTTCACGAATCCTAAGAATACCAATCATTTTTTATGTGCTTGTTTTGTGCCATACCCTAGACTAAGAGTCTCAAATATGTTCCTTACTTGAATCTTCTCAATAATCCATAATCAGTCCAATATTCTCCTAAACACTATAAAAGTATTATATAAATATATAAAATACCATAAAAGCCAGGAAGTAAAAAGCTGAGAGAAATCCACTTGCCCAGGACCATGAAGTTAGTAAATGGCAGAACAAGAGTCAAATTTTGATCCAACTAACACAGACCTGTAAGATAGCTATTATGGTTCCATTGTTCATTTTTTTTTATTATGTTAGTTAGGTTAGTCCCATACAGTACCTCAGTTTTTGATGTAGTGTTCCATGATTTGTTGTTTGCGTAGAACACCCAGTGCTCCTGGTTCCATTTTTCAGATAAGGAAACAGAGACTCAGCGAAGTTAAGTGGTTTTCTCTAGACTTCAAAGCCAATCAGCTGATAGACCTTGCTCCTTCAAGCCCAACTCTACCTAAGGATAAAGCCCACAAGCTCCCTACCTGCTAAATCTTGGCAGGAAGTGAAGAGATGCTGTTCTCCCAAAGACCTTTGTTGAAGTACATGACAACTCCAAGATAAATAATGTGGGTGAAAATTTTAAAAATATATATATGTACAGAAAGCCCAAGGACCAGTCCTTAAAATAAAATTGACCTAAATGTTCTGGGGTCTAATCTCTGGGAATATTAGTACAGCAATGTCCAATTAGAAACCAATGTCTCCTCAAAATTATCATCATCATACTTCTGTGTAAGAGGAGGAAGAACCTGGTTGTTGAGGGGAGGCTCCGGATATATTTGCTGCTGGTAACTGCTTATGTTGCTTATTCGGATGAAATCAAGAATGGGAGGTGTGCCGGAGTGCCGAGGGCAGCTATGGGAGTACAGCCGATGTTGAGGTGAAGTGAAAAGCAGTGTGTCTGGGTGCTCACACAGATTATTCAGGAGGCAAAAGTGGGTGGAGGTGAGAGGGACGTGGATCATTGAGAAAAGAGCCAAACGCGGGGCATTGGGGAAGAGAGGAAGAAACTGATAAGAGACGCAAACAGCCTTCTAGCCATTCCATGGTGGGGAAAAGAACACCCCTTACCTCTCTCTCCAGAGCCGTTCGTGAGTGGCCGCTGGTTCTCAACAATCCTCAGAGGATGCTGGGTGGCATTGATCCACACCTCCCTGGTGTTGATTCCATGACCCCCCACTGTAATGAGGCTGGGGCGCAAAGGTAGACAGACCCTCCTCCAATTCTACACAGACATTGGTAGCAGTGGCTGAAGGACCGCATGCGGTAAAGGGTGGTGGTCCAGGAATGAGTATTGATTCCGGGACCAGCAGACTCTCAGTTCAAAACTCAACACTTAACACTCAGAGTTCAGCTTCTCAGGGCCCCACTCTGCCTGACAGTAACAGGGGCGTGCGGGGTCTGTCGCAAGGTTGGAGGAGTAAATTCAAGAATGTGCATGAAACCGTCCCACACAAAACCTGGCCATTTTCTGTCCCTCCCTCTTACCTGGTGCCTTTCAGTGTAAGAACGCATCAGTTAGCCCTACCTTGGCTTTAAATTATGACTCATTGTTTCATCTCCCCCCATAGGATTTATGTGTGGGGGGGAGTAGTCTTCTTCAAACTCTGTATAAAATTTTTAGTATTTTTATGATACCCAAATCTTAAATCTTTTTTTAAAGGATTTTATTTATTTGTTTTATTTATTTGACAGAGGGAGAGCTAGAGCACAAGCAGGGGGAGCTGCAGGCAGCGGGAGAAGGAGAAGCAGGCTCCCCGCTGGAAAGTGAGTCAAATGGGATCAGGATCTGAGCCAAAGGCAGATATTTAACCCACTGAGCCACCCAGGCGCCCGCCCCCCAAATCTTAAATCTTTAATCATGGCCTTGATTTGGAGAAACATCCCCAAATCACTAAGCACCAAAGCAAGTAGAAAAACTATATATATATTTTTAAAGTTTAAAAATATAGATGGAAGGAAAAAAGGAAGGAAGGGAGAAGGTAGGGGAAAAGAGAAGGAGAGAGGAAGACACAAAAACACCGTGACGCACAGACTTTTTTGGGTGACTCAGACTGACAAAATGTTACCCCAAAATCGTGTTTCCAAAAATGGCTACAGCAGTAGCTGCCATTTGGAGTACGAACCTATTTTGAAAGGGACAAGAGGACAACATTATGGGGTATGAATGTCATTTTGTACTTTGGATTTTTTTTTTTTTTTTTAAAGGTGTGCGCTCACACCTTGTAAGCCTCTGGAAACAGGACAGGGGGAAGGGTGGAGTGATGTAAAACGCCCTGCTCTCCCTCGCTCAGAGACCTGATTGAGTCGTGGAGTCACGACTGGTGCCTCTTGATGGCCTTCTGTATACCTCTAGATGGTCAAATACACTGCAATACATTTACTCCTACCGTTTCTCTGGTTTTACAAGGTGTTCTGAGATAGGGCACAAACATCAGCCAGAAACCTGCAGTTACCAGAAGCTAATTCAAATGCTAATTCTGTGTGACACTGAGCATGACTTACCCTCTCTGAGCCTTATTTCAGATTTTAAGGTCTTTTTCGACCAACACTTCCTGTGGTTCCTGCCACTTCCCTTTCTTCCCAGAGAAGCCATACGAATCCCCCCTTCTACAGACACAGAAGTAGGTTTACTGGGGATGTGGGGAAGCTTAAGATTTAGGGCCGCTCTCCTGCGCAAGGCCCTCCCTGGCCTCTGTGAGGGGCAGTGTGTATCTTTTTGCAAATTCGCCCAACTAGATATTTTCATATTCCTTTTCTTTTTTTTTAATTTATTATTTTTTTTTCATAAAAATTTTATTTATTCATTTGACAGAGAGAGACACAGTGAGAGAGGGAACACAAACAGGGGAAGCGGGAGAAGGAGAAGCAGGCTTCCTGCTAAGCAGGGAGCCCGATGTTGGGCTCCATCCCAGAACCCTGGGATCAGGACCTGAGCGGAAGACAGATGCTTCCTGACTGAGCCACCCAGACGCCCCTCATATTCCTTTTCTTAAAGAGGACCTCCACCATGGCTTAAGGTTCGAGCTCTACAAAATCTGTCTCTGCCTCTGTATTTCTTGCCAAACCCAGCAATAAAATACAGAGTACATGGAAAGTAGACAAAATCATCAAGTCCCCATATGAGTCCAGAAGCTGGTTTAAAAAGGCAACCACTCCCAAGTTTCTCTCTTTGTCATCTCCTCTTGGGCTCTTCTGCTGTTTTTTCAGCAAGAAGCTCTGACCCCGAACAGCAAAATGGCTGACCCAAATTTGCAAACGAAACCCACATCATTAACTGCATTCCTGATGACAGGGTGCTGTTCTGTGCACTCCCTCGTCCTGGAGGCCCCCAGCGCCCCGGAAGCACAGGGTCAATCGAATTTACTAACAAGAAATTGCAAACCGCACGGAACGGCCGGTGGGACTGGACCGAGCCAGTCACCATCCCTAGAAGGCCGGCTCTTCAGGGTTCATGGGCACCTCGTGTTTTTCTACATCATTTAAAATAGAGTCTCTGGTGGCTGTGTTTCAGGCACAGCTGAGATTATTTTTACTCTCAATTACAGTGACCAAAATAGCAACTCCAGCACTGGGACTAGAAAACGCGCTGCCATTTATTTAATTGGTTTGCAAGACCGAGTCAGTTTTCATAAAAAAATTGTTTAGTTTTGTTTCGGGTTTTTTTTTTTTTTTTTTAAATGATTTCCCCCAGTTGCTTGTTACTCCTCTAGGCTTGCTTTCCTGGATGACGCCTGCAAAACCCATGCCTCTGCCTTGCCTTTGTGCAATGAAGCTGCCCACATTCTCCTGCCAGAGCCTCACCCGCCATCTCAAGGCTCTTGGCTTTAGCACTGAGGTCCTGGGACCACGCTCCTGTCTGTCTTCCAGCTCGTCTTCTCATGGAGAGCATCAGCAGCGGGGCATTCCATTCCCAGAGGAGTCAGTCGCCACGCGATTACTAAACACCAGTTCTGAGCCCAACATGGGGGAGCCAGGAGAAGCATCCTGGTGGTGGTGGGGGGGGGGGAGGCGGTTAACTACACACAAACATATTTATTCAACTTGTTGGGAATGTAAGCTACTAAGTGATATTTCACAAGCCACTTATGCAATGGTCAGCCTACTTCCCGAAACTTATATTGCTAGTGGTGCGGGTAGGAAAAATCTATCAAGGAAAATTTTCTAAACCAACAGTAATTATCTGAGTATTAAACTCTGCATTCTTTTGTCCTTGCAAATTGTTGTTTTCCCCTATCTCAGCCTCTGACCTGCCCCTGGCTCTTTGCTCTGCCTCTCCCCATGGTCAATATCATCCTCTAGAGACCTTTGTTGTCAAACACATTTAGCATTCATTCAAAAAAAAATATTCATCGAGTGTCTACCTTCCACTAACACTGTGTTTTGAAGGAGAATTGGCTTCTGCCCTCATTGAGTTAAGTGGGAATGCTGGAGACATGAAACAGCACATGAGCACGTTGGAGTAAGTGTTGGGACGGACAGCAAGGTTCAGTCGTGGGGCATCTACATCTGAAGCCGTGCAAGTGTCTTCAGGGGTTACTTCAAAGGAAGGCGCCTTGCAACCATACCTTACGTTTGACCAAAGGAGCTCTGTGGTGATCCAAATATTTCTTTTGAAGAAAATGGTCTACTGCTTTTAACATACATAATTAATACCTGGTGTATTGGTTTCCTATTACTACCGCAATAAATGAACACAAACCTAGCAGCTTAAAACAACACTAATTTGTCACCTTACAGTTCTACAGGTCAGAAGCTCAGGAGATGCAGCTGCTTCGGGTCTCACGAGGTCACAGCCAGGGTGTTAGTTGGCCTGGGCTCTTGCCTGGAGGCTCTAGGAAGAGAATCTGCTTCCAGAATCATCTGGGCTGTTGGCAGAATTCATTTTCTTCTCATGGTCCCCAAACAGCCCCCTCCAGTAATGGTGAGTTGAGTTTTTTCTCATACTTTGAATCCCTCTGCCTTCCTCTTCTCATTTCAAGGATTTGTGGGATGACGTTGGGTTCCTATGTGCAATCCAGGATAATTACCCTACTTTAAGGTCAGCTGATTAGTAACTTTAATTACATCTGCAAAGTCCCTCCTGCTTTGTAACCACAGACCTAAGACCAGAGGCAGACCAGTAACCAAAGTTTGTCCCCATTAAGGGACAAACACATGCAGCCACAACTTTTTACTCGGGCTTTTTTTCCCACTTGTCATTAAATTTCCCTGACTCTCCTCCTTTTGAGAGGCAGTCTGAGGCTTGTTCCTGAATCCTCATTTGCCTGCCTCTGGAATAAACCCTTCCCTTGCAGCCTCCTCCATGGCTCAGTGATTGACTCTGTGGGCATCGAGCAGATGAACTTGGGGGTTCCATTACAGTTTCGGTCTATTACCGCTTCAAAACCCCACCTCTCACTCTCTTGGTCATCTAACTCAGGGACACAGGAGGCCCTGGATAGACTCCACTAAGGACAACTCCTGGGGTACAATCCTCCATCTGTGAACCCATGAAACTAATGACACAAGTTATCTGCTCCCAACAGACAAAGACAGGACAAGCGTAAGGTAACGGTTAAAGGCATTTCTGTTCACAATGGAGAAAAGAAAAGGTAAAAAGTAATCAGAAGTCCAAACCAGGCAGACAAACTCCTTTGGGTTTCAGTGCTTGGAAATCAAATCTCCATGGCTCTCAATTTTGCCATCTGAGTCATCAGATAAATTGAAACAGCACTAACCGTATTCCGGGCACCGTGCGACGGGTTTTATATCTATTGACTCATTTAGTCCTCCAGCTACCCCATGACGGACACTGTTATTAATTATCCCCACTTTATAGATAAGGGCTCTGAGGCATATGTGAGTACAGAGCTTTCCCGGGGTGGAAGATCCAGACTCAGCCCAAGTTGTCTGGTTTCAGGACCACTATACTTACACTCTACTGTCCTGCCAAATCAGTACTAATTTTAAATGTTAAACCACTGAGTTCTGCTCAGGAAAGAAGCAGATTAGAAAGGGTTCCAGGCTTTTCCAGGCTTTTCCCATTATACCCAGTATTACCTCTGAGATGTGTCTGTATGTTTATATGTGAATGTGTAGAGCCCAGCATCAGTACAGGGAATTAAGGAACACCTGGCATCTCTGTGGCAGGAAGACATATGGAAGGAAATCCCAAATCCTGGACTACTCACCTGCAGGACTCTTCTCCAGAAAACATGAGTTTATATGTGTCTTCCTCCCACCTCAAAATAATCTGTCCTGTCTTTTTAAAGAAAATTATCGTAACCCTTTATGTGCATAAAGACAATTATTTTTGAGTTAGCTTTTAGTCTTTTCTCCTGATGGAGGAACGTATTTGTTTACTATTTCCTCATGGGGACATAGGATCCCATTGTGGTTGGAAGTGAGGGCTCAGGGTTTGGACTGAGAGTGACTGCTGGAGCCTTCTTCAGAGCTGTCTAGTACTGTATCACTTCAATTCTGTAAGACTCATTTGTAATACAGAAACATAGTGAACCTATTTTATAGAGATCTGTGATAATTAAACGTATGCAAACACTGGGTGACTAGGATCCAGTAAGTGCTCCACAAATTTTAGTTACTATTATTTTTCTACCTAAAATCATTTTCCTTGTTTTTATTTTATACCTTTTGCAATTCCTTTGGTGCTAAATTGCATCTACTATAGATAGAGATCTGTAGATCAAAGACCCCTATTCTTTTTATTTTGTTTATTTTTATTGTTTGAAATATGTGTGGTTTAGAAATTTTTGCTATAAAAATATTTTCTATTCATTCCACAATCTAATAATGATCTGCACTGAAACACCAACAGTTTCTCTTAAATTTTACATTTTGCATTGCATACTCACTTTTATAGAAGCCTAGTTTCATTGTTGCTTTTTTGGCATAATTCATTGACACACAGTATATTGCAAACCTCTTTCTCTTGCTTAGGTAGACTTTCGGTGTTTCCCAATATTTTGTCTGTAGAATTTTTGTTCAAACACTAAGTAGGAAGTTGTCAGTTAACCCTAACATAATAGATAGCCAAAATTCATGGAAGTTCAATCACAAGAAAGAAGTCTGTGATAGAGAAAATCAAAGGTTTTAAGTTCTAAAACTCACACCCATTAGGATGATTACTACAAAATCATCATCATCAACAACATAACAATAACAGAAAATAACAAATGTTGATGAAGATATGGAGAAATTGGAAACCTTGTGTACTATTAATGAGGTTGTAAAATGGTGCAACCACTATAAAAAACAGTTTGAAAGTACTTTAAAAAATTAAAAATAGAACTATCATGTGACCCAACAATCCCATTTTGGGGTGAATATCCAAAAGACTTGAAAGCAATGACTCAAAGAGATATTTGCATACCCATGTCCATGGCAGCACTATTCACAATTGCCAAGAGGTGGAAGGAACTCAAATATTGATTGAGGATGACTGGAAAAACAAAACGTGGTACACACATACAGTGGAATATTATTCAGGCTTAAAAAGGAAGAAAATCCTGACATATGTTACAACATGGATGAACTTTGAGAAAATTACATTAAACAAAATAAGCCAGTCACAAAAAGACACATGCAGGATGACTCCACTTATAGGAGTTATCTAAAGTAGTCAAATTTATAGAAATAGAAAGTAGAATAGTGGTTGTCAGGGGCCTTAGGGAAGGGACAAAGGAGTGGTGTCATCCAATGGGCAGAGAGTTTCTATTCTGCAAGATGAAAAATTTCTAGAGTTCTCCTTCACAGCAATGTGAATATACATAATGCTACTGGACTGTACACTTAAAAAATGGTTTAATAAATAAAAGTCATATGTTTTTACCACAATTGAAAGAAGAAAACCCCAAAAGCACAGAATGTATAACACCAAGTGTGAACCCTAATGTAAACTAAGGACTTTCAGTGCTGGTCACATGTCAGTGTAAGTTCATCAATTTTAACACGTGTACTACTCTGGTGGGGGATTTTGATAGCAGGGGGAGGTTTAGAGGGGACAAGGGCATATATGGAAACTCTTTATAATCAATTTTCCCGTAAACCTGGAATTGCTCTAAAAAGCTTAATGTGTTTTTTTCTTTAGTTCTGAATTCTCCTCTATGTAAATATGGTAAACATCTGACAATACTTTGAGAAAGATTTCATTTTACGTGCCAACTAAATGGGTGATGATGTCAGTGGGATGACCTCAAAGCCATCAGCAGTGTGTTGTAACACAGGCTATAACCATCGTTAATTCACGCTCATTTGGGACTCCTTTGAAATAGGCAGGGCTCCCTGTTTCTTCATCTGCAACATAAGGGGTCACATTAAATGACCACTAAGGCCACTCTGACCAATACATTACCTTATGAGGCTATGAGTATAGCCCTTATACGTGATTTTCATTGAGTAAAAAGTTGTAGAATAGATGACTTAACTTGGGATTTGTGTTTGTGATTCATGATTATGTAATACTTTCCGGATTCACCACTTAGAGATGAAACAAAAATGACTATTTCTATGAATACCACTCTGCTATAAGTTGAATTACATTTGCAATCCCTAAAAGCAACTTAGTGGTCCTTCTTTTAAAATAATTCCAGCCACAAAATAAATCTCAATAAATTTTTGTAAAGATTGAAATCATACAAAATGTCTTATCCAATCACAGTAAAGTGAAACTAGAAATCAATAGCAGAAGGAAAACTGGGAAATCCACAAAAACATACAGAATTAAACAACACACTTTTAAACAACGAGTATGTCAAAGAAAAAGTCACAAGGGAAATTAGAAAATATCTTTAGGCAAATAAAAATGAAACTTACAAGATGCAGCAAAAGCAGTGCCAAGAGGGAATTTTATAGCAATAAAAACATAAGCTACAAACAAAGTAAGATCTAAGATCTTAAAGTAACAAACTAAATACACTTCAACAAATTAGAACAAGAAGAACCACTAGCCCTAAAGTTAACAGGAGGAAAATAACAAAGATTAAAGCAGAGATAATGAAATAGAATATAGAAACAAACAAACAATAGGACAACAGAAATGAAACAAAAACTAAAACTTGGTTTTCTTGAAAAGATCAACAAAGTTGACAAGCCCCTAGCTAGATTCACTAAGAAAAAAAGAGAGATGTCTCAAATAACTGAAATCAGAAATGTCACAGAAATAGAATTATAAGAGAATATGAACAATTGTATGCCCACGATTTGAATAACCTAGAAGAAATATATACATTTCTAGAGCACACAATCTGCCAAAACTTATTCATGAAGAAAGAGATCATCTGAACACACTGATAATTAGTAAGAAAATTCAATCAGTAATCCAAAACCTAACAGAGAAAATTCCCAGGACTGGATGGTCACACTAGAGAATTCTACCAAATGTTTAAAGAAGAATTAACAACAAATTCTCAAACTCTTTCAAAAAATTGAAAAGGAAAGAATACTTCCACACTCATTCTGTGAAGCCATCAGTAACGTGATACCAAACCAGGCAAAGATATTACAAATCAATACCCCTGATGAATATGTGAAAATTCTCAACAAAATACAGTTAAACATTGAAAAACATGGGGGATAGGAGCACCAACACCCCACATAGTGCAAAATCCATGTATAACTTTTAATTCTCTTGAAACTATACTAACAGTTTACTGTTGACTGGAAACCTTACTTTTAAAAACAGCCAATTAACACATTATTCATATGTTAGGTGTATTATATACTGTATTTTAAGAATAAGATAAGCTAGAGAAAAGAAAATGTTATTTAAAAAGCATAAAAAAGAGAAAATACATTTATGGTATTGTATTTATTGAAAAAAGTCCACCAGTAAGAATTCTTTTGGTTACTATAGCTTTCTAATAATTTTTGAAATCAAGAAGTGTAGGTTCTCCAAATGTTCTTCTTTTGGAAAATCCTGGCTGTTCAGGATTCCTTAAGATGAGATAGAATGATTTACTTATAAGTAAATTTATAAGTATATTTATAGTTATAAATTTATGATTTACTTATCCCTTCCTTGAAGGACATTTGGATTTTTTTCATGTCTGGGTTGTTATAAACAAAAAATATAAATGTTCCCATAAAGGTTTTTATGGACATATATGTTTCTTTCTCTTGGGTAAATACTGAGAAATCATAGGATAGGTGTATGTTTAATTTTATATGAAAATTAGTAAGAAACCATCAGTTTTGCAAAATACCTACAGACATGGTATTATTTTCCCAACAGCAACATGTGAGAATTACTGTTCTACATCTTTGCTTACATTTGGTATTGTCAGGCTTTTTAATTTCAGTTGTTACTCTTGGTATGAAGTGGTATTTCCTAGCAAAGTGGTCTTTCCTCATTTGTTTTATTTCCTTAATATCTAATGATATTGGGTAGCTTTGCATGGGTTTACAGGCCTTTCATAAAATATTTTTTGTTGTCTTGTTGGTAATTTTCTTTCCAAGTTGTGAGACTTCTTTTTATATTGCAAATACAAGTCCTTTGTCAGATATAGATAAATATTTTTAGGAATAGGAAAAATTTGCGATATTCCCTACTTCCCCACTCCTTACTTCCTCACTACCTGGCAGTCACTTTTCTACTCTGTGTTTCTAAGGGTTTGACTTTTTTGAAGATTCTACATAAAAGTGATAACATGCAATATTTGTCTTTCCTCTGTTTCATTTATCTCACTTAGCATAATGCCTTCAAAGTCCATCCATGTTTTGAAAACAGCAGGATTTCCTTCTTTTTCATGTGTGTGTGTGTATACATAGATATGTATATAGATATGTATATAGATATGTATATAGATATGTATGTATGTATGTATGTATACATATATGCACATATATCTCCCATCTTATCTATTCATCTACTAATGGATGCTTAGGTTGTCTCCACACCTTGGCTATTGTGAATAATGGTGCAATGAACATGAGAATATAAATAATCTCTTCAATATCCTGTTTCCATTTCCCTTGAATATATACCCCAGAAGTGGTCTGGCTGGATCAGATGGTATTTCAATTTTAATTTTTGGCTGAAACTCCATCCTATTTTCCATAATGGCTGCACCAATTTCCATTCCCACCAACAGTGTACAAACATTCCCCTTTCTCTACATCTTCACTAACATTTATCTTTTGTCTTTTTTTTTTTCAACAATTCTAATAGGTGTAATGTGGTGTCTCATTAAGGTTTTGATTTTCATTTCCTTCATGATAAGTGATGTTGAGCATCTTTTCATGTACCTATTGGACGTTTGTATGTCGTCTTTGGAAAAATGTCTATTCAGTTCCTCTGACCATTTTTTTTTTAAAGACTTTACTTATTTACTTGAGAGAGAGAGTAGAGAGAGAGAGAGCACAAGGAGGGAGGAGAGGGAGAAGCAGGCTCCTGCTGAGCAGGTGGCCTGATATGGGACTTGATCCTAGGACCCTGAGATCATGATCCGAGCCAAAGGCAGTTGCTTAACAGACTGGACCACTCAGGCACCCTTCTCTGACCATTTTTAATCTGTTTTTTTTTAGTTGTGTGTGTGTGTGTGTGTTTGGTTTTGGGGTGTTTGTTTTTGTTTTTGCTATCGAATTGTGTCTTTCTTGAATTCTGGACAATTCTCAGATATTATCTCTTAAAATATTGTGCCTCTAACATTTTATCATCTTTTCCTCTGGAAATCCTCTTAGCACAATATTGAAAACTGTTAGTCTAGCAGTGGTGTCTTTTAAAACTTTTTCATCTTTTTAAATCTCTTTACCTTTTTGTTCTATTTCCTGGGTGAATTCTTCCTTACTATCTACCTGTGTTCTAGAACTCTCTTTAATTCTACTCAGACTGCAATTTACTGTATCTATTAAAGTATTTGTTTTAGTCTTAACTGTTTTTGAACCTGGCTAGGTCTTCTGAATTTTCTTCTTTTCTCTTTTCTCTACCATGGCTATGTGTTGAAAGCAGAAAAATGTGTGTCAAAATAACACTTCATGTAGTCATCTTAATCAAGATGACTTCTAGTCACTCTTCTAGTTGCTCCCAATAGGGGTCTCACTCCCAGAATTCTGCACTGTTTACCAAGCCTTCTATTTTGAAACTGTCTTTTCGCTGGGCTTCAATGTCAATGCTCCCTCCCCGTAGTCACCCTCCTCCTCCCCCTCCCCTTCTCTTCATTCTCAGCGACAGTGCTCCCTCCTCCTCTTCCTCCCACACATTCATTTAACATCAAGGAAATGAATAACAGCTTGTCAGAGATTCCAATGGAAGAAAGAATTTTTTAGATACTACCATGAGGTAATATGGTAATAGGCACGTTCCCACAACAGCACGTGGTGGCATATCTTATCTATCTCTTTGGGCTGCTGCAGAATTGAAGGTAATAGACAAAGCTGTGATATTTTATGCAAAGACTGGCTCTAGATATTTGAGGAACATAATACAGAGATTTTAAGAAGTGATTTTGTAAGATCTACACGATGGTCTCTGTCTCCCCCAAAGTAAGTGCTTATGATTTGTTCCTCATTCTGCAGTGAGTAAAAAAGAAAAAACAAAACAATAGCATAAATATTAAAGTACGTTTCAAAGTGGGGTTAGTTTTTAGATGCCAGTAAAACTTATTTGTTTGAACAAAACCCTCCTCCTCCTCTTCCCCTTCCTTCTCAGCTTCCTTTAGGTCCCTCTTGCCCTGGTTCTCCCTTCAAATGCTGGTTGATGCCACATAATTCTATCATTCTATCGACAAGAAGTTATCAGAGATTTCTGAAAAGAATAGAATATTTCAGACACCTATGTAAAATGGATTTTTAAAAAACCTGTATAGAAGAAGCTCTTTGCTGCATTTATGTCAGTATGTGTGTATTTCATGCATATATATATATGGGGGGAGAAAACAATAAGCAGAGGAAAACTGCTGCTCTTCTCAGAGTCCTAACCATTCTTCTCCACTGTAGAATTAGCCCCATGAATTATCTTGTACTGATAATTTGTTGTAAATTCTCTCTCCATAGCAACTGTGATTCACCTTGGGATCAGACATGCAGGAATGCAAATGTTGTCACAATAGCTCTTGGCAGAAATTAGGCATAGAACTGTTCTGAAAGGCAGATGCTTCTCTTGGCAAAGCAGGTATCTGAGGCAAGATGAGCACTCTGGCTTGGAAAACTCTGCTACCCAATACTGCTGCCAAATAATAGTCACATGCATCACTCTCTGGGAAAAAGTAGTACCCAGTTCCTCCTTTTCTACCCTTCCAAATCATGAAAGTAAAGTTAAAGTCCAAAGGATTAAAAAAACAAAAAACAAAACAAAACAACAAACACAGCAGACCCAAGATGCACCCAGTTGCCTTGGACTAATACTAACAGTCCTAATAATAATAATTAACATGAACTGCATTTTTAGGTGCCAGGAATTTTTCTGAGTACTTTACATATATTAATTAGTTTATCTTCATATCCTCCCTATAAGGTAAGTTACTATTATTATTATCCTCATTTTACATAAGATAAAACTCAGGAACAGAAAGATTATAAATTTATGATGGATACAATATATCTTAGAGATCTCAAACTGTTCTGCCTCTTTTCTCTCCTTCAAGAACTATCTTTTGCTCTTCCAATCACCCAGAGGAAAGGTTGACAGATAAAATATAGGACACTCAGTTAAATTTGAAGTTCAGATAAATAGCAAATAACCTTTCAGTACCAATATGTCTCATACAATACTTGGGACATACTTACACTTACATTTTTTCTGTATTTTTATTTGCTAAATCTGGCAACTCTACCCAGAGGATTTGTGTTCTCTCTACCTCATCAATATTTTTTTTGTCAAGAAAATTATAAAAAATATATTAAAAAATTAAAAAGAAAATTTTAACTACCTCACTTAGTCTTTGAAAGTCGAAGTCAATTTGTTGTCCTTTCCAAGTGTATTAACAACTTAAATTTCATTTCAAATTGTGGAAAGGGACCTGATGGGATCATCTAGGGCCTCAATGAACAAGTGAGGGAGGATTTAGGGGAGGGCCAGAAAAGCATGTGTTCGTAGCTTCTAGAACCCACTGGAGGCCTCTGTGCTCTGAGTCTTATATAGAAATATTCCAGATAGATATTCAGGGTGAACATCAGGAGGACTTTTGCCCAGACTATCCCTGTCAGGCCAAGAGCATCTATTCTAGGGTTTATCAACCCCAGGACCCTTGACATTTTACCAGACAATTCTCTGTAGTGAGGGGCTATCCTGTGCAGTGTACAAGGGTTAGCAACATCCTGGGCCCCCTCCCGTGAATGCCAATACCACCCACCTCTCCAACTGTGGAAACTAAAAGTGTCTTCAGATATGGCCAGATGTCACCTGGGAGGCCCTTGATTGAGAACCACTGATTTAGAACCATACCAAAGACAGGAACCTCCTGGAAGATAAATCCAAGAAATCTTGGCATGAAAAACATAATAGTCCATCCTATCTGAAACTAATTGAGTGAGCTTATAACCAAGGTTGGTACCGTTGAAGGAGTTGGGTACAGAGGCGTCCTTTGCTGCGTATGCCTCCTCTATCCTCAGTGAGCCAGTATGCGACCCACAGTTTTCAATGAATGGTTCCACCCATATAAATAGATAAGGGAGGGCTGTAGAAATGGCCATATCTAATTATTTTATATATTAAACCTGGGAGAGTAAGTTGGGCTTGATAGACTCTATTCTTAGTTCTATTTTGTTTTCCAGAAATCTCAGCCTAGGCCTTTAGAACAATGGGCACCCCTTAGGAGCCCAAAGCAGTTTTGGTTTTTTTTTTAGAGCTATCCTTTGAAACACAACTGTTTTCCTTATACTTAATTTATATATTGGAAGTTTTTAAAAAAGCCATGCTATCTTTGCTTACAGCAGCAGAGTCCAAATAATAAAGTTTTGATGCAATAAGATAACACCTATAAACGTGTAAAATATTAGTATCTATGTAGCTCAGAAACACTGTCAATTTTTACAGGCTTGGTGCCTCTGGGTCGTGCTGGGCTTCCTCGAGAGCTAGAGTGGTTTGGATTGCTCTAAAACCCATTCAATTCACCTTTCATTCTTGGTTTAAGTTCTGGAAGAAACCTCTACTTCCCATCTCTAGCCAAAATGTTACATCAGATCTCTTCCTCACCTCTTCTTTTCCTTCTGACACACATTCCCCAACTGGGTCTGCAGCCGGCTGTTGGTATCAGAATTCACTGCATAGCAGTCACAGTAGTTAATATTTCTGCAAGCTTATCATGTGTCAGACTCTGTCCAAAGTGCACCACATGTATCCTCACACTTAATCTTTATAGCAAACTTATGTGGCACCATCATTATCCCCATTTTGCAGATGAGATCACTGAGGCCAACAAAGGTAAAGCAACTTACTCAAGGTAACACAGCGACGATGACAGAGTCACCTTTTGAACCCAAGTGCTTGATTCCAGGGTCTTCTCTGTGACCCACTACCAATGTAGGTCCCACTGAAGAGCATGGAGTATATCCTGAAGATAACAAGAGGTCATTGATTATCAGATGTGTCCTTCCAAAAGATGACTTCAACTGCAATGTATGGGGGAAGACTGGAGACAGAGAGGCCAGTCCAGGAGCATCATAGAGATCAGGCAACAGATGAGGGGACCTAAACTAGGACAACGCCTGTGCGGAAAGAGAAAAGATAAAGTCAAGGAGTATTGTGGAGAGTGATGCAACAGAACTTGGAGATTGGGCAGGTATAGGGAAAGAGGGGAACCATGGATGCTGCCCAGATGTCTATTTATTGGTTCACGCACTGATCCAAGGAACATAAGAGTAGGAGGGTGAGGGGGAATGATGGATATGGGCAGGATGTGTTGGAATCACCAAAATGATTTCTTCTGCACAAGCTTCTACTGCAAAAGAAACTTTTAGATACCTTATTAAATGAATGGTACAGGGCTGATCGAAGGGTGAACTAATGGGCAGAAGCATCTGTTGGCAGTGGTGGTAAAGGCGTATGGAGCCCATGACAGAAAGGGGCCTGTTTAAAACACTGAACAAAAACTGAGCCCAATCAGGTCCTAAGAGCTGAATCCCGCATAGGCATGAGTTGGGGCAGGAATCAATGACCCCACTACGGAATTATCCTTCCCTTTCAAAAGCTGGTAGAGGGTCCAGGCACCCGGCTTATCAAAGACAAAAGCCTCCTGAGTGAACATGGGAAAAAGAGATAATGAAGTTCTTGTCCCAGAAGGGGGTCAGAAGGATAAGAGGAGAGGCAGGAAGGAATGCAGATGGAAAGAACTTTTGATATATGGAGGTTTCGTAGGCTTATGGGGGATTTCCATAGAAATAGTACATGGATTCTAAGGCAAAGGTTGAACAATTAGTTAAGCCCTCATCACCCTTTCTAGCTAAAGTTCAATTCCAGAGAGACTCCAGTTATCAGAGAACATCCATTAGAAGGAAGCTCCTTTGCACTAGAACTGCTTCCTAATGGAATGAAAGTTCAGACATTAAGGCAGAAAGGGAGGAGGAAGGTTTGGAGAAGATTAATCATCCAAAAAGCCTCTCAAATTTGTGTAAATAACACCTGCCATATATTACAGCAACATTAATTGAATATCGAGTATTGTGATAAAGCTCCTTGCTCAATGCATTTCATTCATTAACTCATTTAATTTTCAAAATGGCACAGGTACTCCTAAATAACCCCAAATAAGGACACTAAAGCTTAGAAGAGTCAAGCAACTTATCCCATAACATACAGCTAAGAAGACCCAGAGTCGGGACTTGAGCCCAGCTCTGTCTGACTCCAAAACCTGATCTCATAACTGCACTGTTAATGCCTGACTTTACAGTTCATGCTAAGGCTCTTGGGCTGTTCTTTTCACCGTTCTGAGGAAATCAGTGGAAAGCTGCCTTGTGCAGCACTGAGATGAAAGGGGGCTATTTCTTGCTGCAAGAAAATAGCCTCCTTCTTCCTTCTGGCAGAGCAAAGAGCTGCTAGAGAAAATTGAGCTCATTACATTGATCACACCCCTACTGCTTTACAGTTGGAGAATGTGGTTAGGAATGGAGATATTTCACAATGAATATGGCAAGGAAGTAAGATCCTGTTATTAAGGCCCTTTTAAAAGGATTTATGCAAGGGAGAAATGTAGATTTTTAAAGAAAGAATTTGAAAGGACTCTGAAAGTAGTGGGTTCATACTCACCTAGACCAGACCTTTATTTCTTAACCCTGGACTCCAAAAGGTATTGGAATAAAATCTACATATACTCAATAGATTTCACGCAGATTTAAATTAAACTTACAGAATTTATCTAGGTCAATTTCACTTTGACAAAGGCACTCAGATTCTCCAGTTAGTGGACTGAGCCGGTTTCTGGAAGCCAGTAGAAAGAAAAAAGAAAATGTATTTTGTTAGATGGTTACATATGTTAAGAAAAAGCTCATTTAAACTACCACCAAGTGGTGCCCAGGTGGCTCAGTCAGTTAAGTGACTGCCTCTGGCTCAGGTCATGATCCCAGCGTCCTGGAATCGAGCCCCATGTCAGGATGTTTGCTCAGTGGCGAGTCTGCTTTTCCCTCTCCAGAGCTCTGTGATCTGTCTCGCTTTCACTCTCTCTCAAATAAATACATAAAATCTTTTTTAAAATAAATAAGTAAACTACCACCAAAATAGGAGGGGAAAAGACCTTAATGTAAATATTGAACATGACGTCCAAAACTAATGATATACTTATACAGTGGCTAACTGAACATAATACAAATAAATAATAAAAATAAAAGCATCTGAGAGGACCAGACATTCAGCATCCCGAGAATAACTGTGGCCCTGACACAATGAAAGAGATGGGAGAGCCTCCGTTCCTTCTAGGTGTTTCCTTCGCTCTCCTTTTCTTCAGGAGCACACTCCGGCTCCTCCCAAGCTTAGCTGGCAAGGCGAGGCAGACAGGCCGTCATCTCCGGACAGACAGCAGCCCGGCGCTGGAGCACACAGGGGAATCTGCGGAGTTGCTCCCGGGACCAGCAGCAGCCAGCAAACGCTCCCCCTTCGTTCTGTTCAGAGGGACACACAGAATCACTAGGTGGCCAACCTTTCACACCATCTAATAGAACACTGTCTTCTGCCAGTTTCCTCCGTGTCTGCCAGATGCAGAGAACCCTGCTGGCTACATTCAAGAGCAGAGGAATGACGAGACATAGGTCTGGAGCATAAGATGTGTGCAACCTGCTGGGGGCTGAAACATTTATATTGTAACCCAAACCAAGCTATGAGTAAATTTCAGAGTATGTCCACCATCCATGTACATGGATGGTGGACGATTGAAATCCCAGTGGGAATTGTTGATCATGGTCAGAAAGGCATTCAGCGTCCTGCCCTGCTGACCTTCCCACCACCAGCCTTCCTCAGACCTCCACACCTCCGGACCTTCGCAGATACTCTTCCCCCAATCCTGGCTAACTGCTAGGCCTTAATTCTTCCAGAAAGTGTTTTCTTTCCCCTCTAATGTGTTCCTAACCTCTCCTGCCTTTCCCTTCCCAGACCATGTATCACACAGAACCATAATTGCCTACTAAGTCACCTCCCTGATTGGACGAGAGCACTGTAGACTAGAAACAAGGCACATAGCTTAAGGTTAAGCTGATTTTAATTCTGACTCTATACTCGATCACCTATGTAATATTGGATGAGGTTTCTAACCTAGAATTTCTTTTTTTTTTTTTTTGGGGTGGGAGTAGAGGGCTGGAGAGGGAGAAGAGAGAGAGAATCTAAAGGAGGCTCCATGCCCAGCACTGAATCGGACACAGGGCTCAATCTCACGGCCCTGAGCTCATGACCCGAGCCAAAATCAGAGGCTGGACACTTAACTGACTGAGCCACCCAGGCGCCGCTTAACCTCAAATTTCTAAGCTTCCATTTCACGAGGAATAATAATTGTACTTAATTTGAGGAAGTTGTGTCAAGATAGAATGCATGCAAACTCCAGCCGGGGCCTGGAAAGGTTTCTGGAAATGCTGAAAAGATAGACTGTTATAGTAACTGTATTTCAATTTGTTACAATTTAATTCTAAGTTCTACAGGGCTTTCATTCATTAGTTCCTTAGTATGTCAACTCATTCCTTATTGCATTTCAAGGGTCAGGGTAAGGTTTGCTGACACTATACACTCCCCTATTTATTGAATAAGTAAATGAAAAAATGAAACGTTTATCCATGAGACTTGAGCAGGGAACACTATGTCCCAACTCCACTAATTCTGCACTTCTGAGCTATTCCATACTAGGAATGTGTGTGTGTGTGTGTGAGAGAGAGAGAGAGAGAGAGAACATGTGGGGACGACATGTAAAACTGGTCAAGATGCTACTCAAGAAATAGCCCGTGACTGAAATAGTTCAACAAAGTAACAACTGTCCCTTTAAAATACAGCCTAAATCCTTACTTGACTTCAAACTTAGATCTGTTTATCTGAGTCCCCAAGTCTAGAAAAGCCATCATATCACACAAACTCTCATCCACAGTTTTCCTGCCTCATCGCACATCTTAAAATCACCTTCCTATGTTCCTTCTCTGCCTGTGCTCCCACTTCCCAGAGTTTTTATCTTGTTGTATCATTTATGAGCCCAAACCGTAAATACACTGAAATGGGGAACATTCGTTGGTTTGATACGATTTAGATTGCTTTTCAGTATCATATATATTTACAACATCTTATAAATATTTAAAATTATCATGACAATGGCCCCGCTGACTCAAAATAAATTCTGTATTTTGCACAGGAATGATTGCCAAGTTGATAATCTAGAAAATTGGAAAACCCCGTCAAGTTTGGTGACCTGTTGGTCCCAAAAGAATAACTTTCTAATTACTGGAAGAGCTGAGCATTGAATTTAACTGTCTTAGAAACTGATCTTAATAGATAAACATCCTGAAATTTACCTCTTTGGAGAAGATAAGTACAAGAAATAGTTTCTGTTGAAGAATTTGTTCACTGGACTATATCTTTAAAACCAGATAATTTTCAGGAGTTCTCAAGCAGTGTATAAAGAGAAAAATCACAGAATCAAGAAGGGCCTCCTGTGCCTGGGAATAGAGAGTTTCAGGCGTGATGGGGAAGGGAACAGGCGTGTGAGGACAGGCAGCAAATAATGCTGCAGCTGTGTCATGGGAGCCCTTGGGCAAGAGCCTTGAATGCCAGATGAGGAGTTCGGAATTTGTGCCACAGGGTAATGTTTCTCCAAGTGTGACCCCTGAGAACCGACAGCATCCATATCACTTGGGAGCTTATTAGAAATGCAAAGTCTCAGCCCCTGCCAGACCTACTGAATCAGAAACTCTAGGGCTCGGCCACAGTAATCTGTTTTCACAAGCCCTCCAGATGACTCTGATGCCCCCTGAGTTTGAGAATCTCTGCACTTTGGAAGTTTCTAAGTACTTGAATGACAGGATCCGATCTGGGCATGCTGGTGGCAGTTTGAACAATGGGCCAGAGGAGAAGAGACTGAAGTCAGGGAGGCCTGAAGAAAGCAGTGAAGGTATTGGTTCATTAGGGAGATTTGCATGTGATTCTTTCCTATATTTTTGCAAGTCTAAGATATAATCAATAACTAGTCACAGTATTATTCTATTTGCCTCTAAAAAAGGAAAAATCTAGCAATTAAATGAGAACACAATGTTCCTTATCACTTGGAATTTTTAATTTATACTTACAGAACGGGCTCTTTTAGACTTCCGCTGACAAATTTTTATCATCTATCACCCCTACACATACATAAAAAGGGAAATATAAACACAATCATTTGGTTAAGATATTGCTAGCACTTTTTCCCATTCAGAGTCTGACTCTTCGGAAGCACTGTTCCACTCAAGAGCCATGTGGAGTGTTGATGGTGCATTTTTTCTTTTAAGAATGTTCCACTCTTGTCTCCAGGGTCTCCAAGAGACTGAAGCCCATTCTGCAAGTTTGGATACCTGTGCTCACATGGTGTTGTTCACCTCATGACTGCTGCCTGGCCACAGAAACTCGGAAATGCATCCTCATTTGGGAAAGATTAAACGTGGAAGATAGTAATTTTAAAATCGATGGCTTCCCAAGGCCTGAATGAGGGCAGTAGCAGGAATGATAGGAAGGAGGGGGCAGAGACTAGCAACACTTCAGAGACGGATTCTAAAGGAACATGACCAATTATGTCGATGTTGGGGAGAGGCCAATGACTCTGAATTTTCTAATCTGAGTAACTAAATGGATGGCATACCTTCACCCAAGGTAAGAAATTCAATAAAGGGAGTGGGTTTTAAGAGAAGAAGGGAAGAAGAAGGTGAGAGCAAAATAAATTTAGTTTCAACTTTTTGCGTTAGAGGTTCTGGGAGATATCTAGGTAGAAATGACCGGGAGATACACGTGAATACCAATCTATAACTCAAGAAGGTGGGGGCTGGGGGAAAGGGGTCACAGTTAGAGACATATCATTTTTAATCACTAGCATGTCAATGGTAGTTGAAACCACGGGAGTGGGTACTATTTTCCAAGGAGAGAACAATAATGTCCCCTTACCCACAGGGATACATCCCAAGACCCTCGGTGGATGCCTGAAACCACAGATAGTCCCAAACCCTATGCATACATACTATGTTCTTTCCTATACAGACACACTTACGGTAAAGTTTAAATTACAACCTAGACATGGTAGATTAGCAACAATAACTAATAATAAAATGGGACAATTGTAACCATAAGAAAAGGTATGTGAAGGTGGTCTCTCCCTTGCCAAATATCTAACTGTAGGTGTTCATCCTTCTTGTGATGGTGTGAGGTGAGAAAATGCCTACGTTATGAGATGAAGTGAAGTGGATGACACAGGCACAGTGACGTCGGGCTTAGTGACTACCAAGTTGAGACACGCCAAGAGGAGGATCACCAGCTTCCAACTGAGTCCACCACGGGGCGCTGAAACCACGGAAAGCAAAACCACAGTTAAGGGAGAACTACTGTATTCAAAACATTTGAGGAGAGTTGGTGATAGAAACAAAATGGAAGAAGGGACTAGAAGTAAGAAGGAGAATTCAGAGGGAGAAGAGATGGTTAGCTGACATTTATATATCTTGTGAGCTCATCAAAGACAAAAGCTGTCTTCTTCCTACTCTGAGTCCCCAGGGCCATGCTTAACCCAGTCGTTTTAGTTGAGCGAACATGGAAATGGCGGCTCAAAAGCCAAAAAGGGTGAACATTTTAAGAAGAAGGAAGAAGTCAGTAAAACCAAATGTTAACAGTTGATCGTTTTAAAACCAAGGATCCCTGGATTTAGTCCATCTCCTTTAATTTGCAGCACTCTCAGGAGGCCTGGAGACTTGAACCGACAAGGGCAAGGCTAACAGTTGGCTAATGGGCTAGTCAGAGGCGGGACTCTGGTCTTTAGACTCTTGTCCCGGGATAGTTTCTTTCACACTGAGCTTTCCCTCTCGAAGGAGGGTTCTGTTCCCTGCTAATAAACCTCTGGATTCAAGCAACCTCAGACAGGCTCAAATCCACTCATAAAAAATGAACTCCATTTACAGCGCCACATCACTCCACAGAGCAGAATAAGAAATCTAGAGAGAACAGAGCAAACAGTCTGGAGTCAGACAGGCAGCCAGGACTTGCTCTAATATCTGGATATTGACCATAGAGCTTCCCCATGAAAAAAAAAGATTCAGATGTGATGCCATATCGAGTCAATGTTATTCTCTCACAATGTACTCTATAAGAGGTGTGGGTGTTTATTTGGTCGGGATGCTAGCAAGTGCTAAAGTAGCATGATCAGTATAAGCAAAAGGTTTTTAGGAAGTATGGAAAAAAATGTTTTATTGGTTATGATGGTGACATGGTATAGTCAGCTGCCTTTGAAGAGGTCCTGCCTGTTCAGTGTTAAGCGATTAAAAAAAAATAATGGCCTGTTATTCTGACCAGCTTAAAGATGGATTTGCAAATGGTTTTGGATGCAATTAGGTTATGCTATTTGGACAATAAACTCACCTTGACCTAAAAAAAAAAAAAAAAAAAAAGATTCACAGGACTTGGATCTCTGGGTCTTATCTTGAGCCAGAATTTTCTCTAACTCTCCTTCCTTATAACAAGACAGGAAGAAAGACTGCAAGCATGTAGAAGAAAAACAAAGCCAACTTCTCTGCTGTGATAACAGGAAGCTGATACCAGATTCTATACGTAGATGAGCAAACTGATTTCAGTGAAGTGAAAACCAAGTACGGACATCATTCTCTTTCATGATAATTAAGTTCTATTAGTGTTCACACAGCTGATGACGTCCTGAGAAAACGAGAGTGATTTCTCAAGGGTAGTGTTTCTTAAACATCAGAGCACTCAGGAATTACCTCGGGAGGTCCCGTCTTTAGAGGGTCAGGGGTAGCCTAAATTGGCTTGGCCATTAAAGTGTACAATTCTCCAGAAATGTATGCCAAGAGAAATGGCAAACATGACACTTTCCACATGTTAAAACACAAAGGTTACAAAGGTCAGAATCCACAACTCATTTCTCTCTTTGTGAACCTTGTAAGGCCAGAGGGTCTGCAGGATGAGACATTTGTGGTCACAACCCCTGTGGCTTCAGTGTTTCATCAATAGAGACATGTACAGCAGCACAGAGATTTCCAGAAGCCCCCATCTGGCAGAGATGACTAATGGGGCTTTCCCACTGACATCCTAGTCAAGGTGCCAGAAGAATATTGTTTCCAGATTACAGCCCTCAGAGGGCAGTTCCTCCCAGGACATTACCCTGACACATGACCTGTCTTCCTTTTATGGCCTACCTTCTACCCACCTGTGCTACCGACCCGTCCGCGGTGGTGGGCCCAGAAATGCATATCTGACCCGTGCCTCTGAACTGGCCCCTTCCTACATAGTGAATGTCAGCTTTTCTATAAATAGGGAATAGTGCAGTTACTTTTCTACTATGCAGGTTTCAATTGTCACTCCTTTTTTTATCCCATGGCCACAAAAATTAAAGGCAGATAGGGTCTAGCTAGAATTCTAGTCAATCAAAGGAGTTCTACTGGGGTACAAAACATGTGCAAACTCATGCAGTTATTACTGGCCAGTTGCTGGAGATCATCAAGGACTTTATTATAAAGGAGAGGGAAGAAATTGAATGGTGGGTGATTTTTTTTCACTGATAGGCCCTATCTCATCGGTGCTCGTAAAAACACGTTACATTACAAAATGCAGAATAAATTTACTCAAAACCCACTCTCACAAAGATAGGTAAGATCTCAAACGAGAGATAAACCCCAGGTTACCATTGATATTATTCTAGTCCATTAATAATTGGGTTGTTTTCCCCTTCAGTTTGTGAAGAGAAGACAAAACAACAGCCCTAATGAGAAGCAGGTATTGTACTATTGACTGAGTGACCTTGGGAAAGTCACATAACATTTCTGGGTTTTCATTGCCTCGTAAAGAAAACAAGGAGATGGACATACATCACCCCCAAGGCCCCTTCCACCTCTGAAACTATCAGGAGTCTGTAACAGCGAACATTGGTTATCAATGAGTTTCACAAAGCCATGAGGCATGGTGAGGTTATGTCTTAAAATATCAAAATAATTAATCTTCTTTAATTTAACATATAATGTATTATTTGTTTCAAAAATAATTAATCTTTTGGGGCACCTGGATGGCTCAGTCATTAGGCAGCTGCCTTCAGCTCAGGTTATGAATCTGGAGTCCTGGGATCGAGCCCCGCATCAGGCTCCCTGCTCCACAGGAAGCCTGCTTCTCCCTCTCTCACTCCCCCTGCTTGTGTTCCCTTTCTCACTCTCTCTCTCTCTCTCTCTGTCAAGTAAATAAATAAAATCTTTTTAAAAAATTAATCTTTCAACAAAAACAAGAAGGATTTGAAGAACCGTAAACAACCAGGAGCAGGTCCTGGAACCCCACATGCAGATGTGGGTTCTCCCTCACCAAGAATGCCAAACTGTATTCTTTAAACAGCATCTGGCCAGAAGGAGGCTCAGCTGGATATTAAAAGATTTTCTAAATGAACAAAGTTCAATAAGGTCTTTTACCGCAGGTTGCCTCAGAATGCTTCCTGCGCTGCTTAATAGAACTTTCTGCAATGATGGAAATATTCTGTATATGCAGTTCCCAATATGGAGCAACTAGCCTCATGCGGCTGTGAGGCACTTGAGATGTAGCTAGTGTGACTCTGGAACTGAATTTTTTATTTTATTAAAAATTAATTTCTAGTTGAATAGCCACTTGGGGCTTCTACATGTGTGTGAGACAGTAATAGCTTAAACACACACATTTGCAATGTTAACCCTAAGGGGGAGGTAATGCATACAGCATTTCCCATACTTGTTAAGCCACAGAACTCCATTTTCAGAGAGCGGGAATTCCTTGCCACGTTATTTGGGAAATACTATTTTATGAGCCAGCTTGCTGAGTGATTGAAACCCCAGAGAGCACTTTAGCTTTGACATTCCTTTTTTTTTTTCTTTAGATTTTATTTATTTATTTGACAGAGAGAGAGACAGCGAGGGTGGGCATACAAGCAGGCTTCCTGCTGAGCAGGGAGCCCCTCGGGGGACTCCATCCCAGGACCCTGGGATCATGATCTAGGCCAAAGGCAGATGCTTAACAACTGAGCCACCCAGGCGCCCCCTAGCTTTAACATTCTAAATAGCCATCCAGGGCATCAGTCACCACCCAGTGACAAGAACAGGATGTCTTCTGTTCTCTATATGTTGGAATGTCATCCCACAATTTAATCATATCACAATTTACCAAGTCCCGACGGTCACCTGTTGCCTCCCAGGACAGGTTTGGTCCAGAGAAGTCTACCAATTCTTCCTTTGCACCAAACATAAAAACGATGATCATCTCTTGCTACTGGGCTTTGCCATTAGCCATGCACTCTCCCATATACTGCAATATATCATTATTTGAACAACCCAATGAAATAAGTGGTATTCATTTTATAAGTGAGAAAAGTGGAGCTAAGACGGAGAGAAGGACCTCGTTGCTCAAAGTCACACACTTAGTTAATGAGGATAGACCTTCCTATTTGAACTATGTCTCATCAGACATTCTAACAATACCATTTTGAGTTGACTTTCTTCTCAAAATGTCTAGGACCCATTTAAAAAAGTGTTAAGATAACACATTCTCCAAGTACCAAAAAACCACACCTACCTGAGAGCATCAGGGTTTGCTCATATACACTTCCAGAATTATGATAAATACAAGAAATGTTCAACCATCATGGAATAAAAGGACAATATGATTATTTACTAACGTGTATAATTCCTACCCTCCAAGAAAGTCTCCTCTGGACCTGGAATAATCATGTGCTTCTCAACTGAAAATCCACAGTGCTGTGTAAATAAGCAGCTACAAATTTCATTTGGTCAATTCTTTCTCCTCTCCTGAGTACGCGATCAGTTTGGTGCTCCTAAGTGCCATTTATTCAGACCACAATAGCACACGCAACTGCTCATTTTTGCATCTAATTTAGGCTTGGCTCCTCGAGTGGCAGCATGTGGGCCAAAGTCCTTGAATCAATTTATCGTCACATCAGATATGAGTGCATTTGACTTTGACCTACACAATTGCAGAAATCGAGGGCTTTTTCCAGTGAAATAGTGCTTCTTGAACCATCATTTGGCCTTGGAGGAGATTGACTGGGATCTAGAGTTATGCCATGACCCAGAGCTCCAAATTTAGGCATCGCCCAAAGAAGACAATGTAGGCCCCGAAGCAGAATGTCAATGAGGTGACCCTTTACAAATTACACAGGCATGGCCAGCTATTAATAAAGCTCACTGCACTCACTTTGGCTCTCTAGATGAAAATACAATCATTTTCAGTCAGATACATAGCTGTCATTATTTTATCTGTAATATATCTGTATATATTTAATATAATATTGGGTTTTATTATGACACACTCCGAAAGCAATTCATACTATAGTTCAGTTTTCGTTACAATATGGCATGCAGATAGGCCATCTGGGCTCTTCTCAGTGGTCCTGAGGAACATAAAGGAAAGGGAAAATGGTAAAAAGGAATGAACAAGGAACAGGGATATAAAGGAATTCAAAGGCGAAGTCTGGGTCATCGGGAAGAAAGCTTGCATGAAATGACCAGGCACACCGAGAGCCTGGGAAATCTCAGAGAGAAGATGATTTAAGTAGCCAGCACTCTCAAAGTCCCAGTGGAGGAGACAGGCAGGGTTGTGGGGAGAGAAAAGTCTAGTGAAAGGGAAGCCTGGGAGAGAAGAGGAAGACAAAACAGCTCCACACACAAAGCCGTTCATCTAGCTGCAAAAGCTCAGAAGGTCCATGCTCTGGTGTATCATTTCTAAGTCTTACCACATGGGACACTTCTTAATGCTATGAACTCCCAGTCTCTACATTGAAGGCTGGAAATCTGTGTTTTTAAGAAGCATCCCCAGGTGATCCTTATGATAGACAAATTGGGGAGGGATTAGTGGAGAAGGGTATGAACTAAGGGCTTACAGGCTAAAGCTTAGATCCCAACTCGTCCACTCACCAGCTCTGTGAACTCAGAAGAAATACATAACTCTGTGAGTCTTGGTTTTCTCACCTACACAAATAAAAATATAGTTATGCCTGATAGTGATCCTACAAATTAGGCGCTGTTATCATCATACCCATTTTACAGATTAGGAAGCTGAGGCACAGAGTGGTTGGTTGAGTTCTTTGCCCAAAGTCACAGCGCAGGCTTTGTTTCAAACCAGAAGCCACCTGGCTCCCGGCGCCATGCTCTTAGTCGGGAAGATTCTGCCCCTCTTCCCAGAAAGGAACACTGTGCTGAGAGAGACAGAGGGAAACACTTTCCAGAGAGGCAATTTATGTTACTTCTCATTCACATCAGATGATAACTTGATGCTCCATTTACATAAGTTACTCCATGAATGAGCAACGTTCACTCAAATTAATTTTTGAATAAAGCTATTCTTCCCCAAGATTAATAATTTACAGGACTCAAGCCTCAGCTCCACCTGGGAAATGACTCAGGCAGATTGATGCTTCAACAAACTTCATAGCTAATAATAACGCCACAAAGAGTAGAGATCAATATTAAATAAGGTACCAAGTGCTTCCCCCACAACCATGGTCTACAGCGTGGGTGTAGCCTCGGGTCTAGGCTACAGAATGCACCGGTGTGAGACCACCTGACCGAATGGATTCACTTCTACACTGCTTTACACAGGCATATAATCTCTTCAACAGATTCCTTGGCTGGAAATTTGCATTCTCTTTCAAATCAGGCCTTACTGATTCATTTCTGAAGACGCTACAGTCTACATCAAAATGAAGATCTAATCACCTGCTGTTCTGACAGGGAAGATGTATTTTACCAGAATGTGTGAAATGATTGTTTCTCATTTGTCATCATGCTCTGTACTCTGTGTTGAAAGAAGAGGCAGCCTCAAAGATAGGATATGACACTGGAAACTACTTCTGATTTTTCCTGTTTAAAAAATACACATATATATATTGCAGAAGACAGAGGCTATTGGGGGCAGTTTTTTGAAGTCCTACTACTCAACGTTCTGAGGACAAACAAGTATAAAGAGAAGACAGACCACCGCCAAATTTCATGGACAAAAAGAATACAAATTTGTTCAAGCAAAGCAAAATCAGATGAGAAAAGGGCAGGGCTCTATATGACAACAAAAAAAAGAGAATAATTCCAGAGCAAAACTAAGGACAGCAGATAGGAATCTATGAGGTTAGATGTAAAGGACCCTTGCCTTTCTGTAGAACTGATATTTCACCCTAGATATTATTGCTTTCTTTGGCTTCAAGCTATATGCCTCTAGAAGGTATTCTGATCTTTGCCATTCCTCACGTACTTCTTAAAGGACCCATCTCTACCTACTCGTGTGACTTTGTGTGCCTAAACTGTAGCTGACTGGAGCAGGGCTGTACACGTGATCCAATGAGAGTGGATCCAAAGGCTGAGCTGAGCCAAACTGAATCTTTTTCTCTAGACTTATAGGACTAAGAAGCACAGAGAAGCTAATTCTTCAGGAGGGAGTTGAGAGATAAATTCAGACAGAGCCAGGATTCTCTAGTGGTCAGAGATTCCCAGGTGGTGAGAGATGGTGATCTAACCAGGCCAAAACTATGGGGGAGAAGTTGTAAGTAGAGTAGGGGGGAAGCCATCTGAGAAAGGGTAGAGCAATAAAGACAAGTAGAGGAAAAGATCATGTGCCCTAATAATTATAGTGCTGGAATTTACAGGCTTAGCTTCAGTGATTGGCCAATACTTTGTTTCTGGTTGATGAGATGGACCATTGAATTCTTCCCTACATTTTTTTTTTTTTTTAAGTAGGCTCCATGCCCAGCATAGAGCCCAAAGTGGGGCTTGAACTCAGGACTCTGAGATCAAGACTTGAGCTGAGTTGAACTCAGGAGTGGGATGCTTAACTGCCTGAGCCATCCCAGTGCCCCATCCTACAGCTTCTTTTTACTTAAGTTTGACTCCTGGGGTTTTATATTCCTTGTCACCAAAGAAACTCAACTAGGTATAAATAAATGTAGCAGATCTTGACACTAGTGGGGAACTTACATCTAGTGCCAATGCCTCCTCTTAAATCCTCACACTTCCCCCAAGGATCTTCGGGCCATATTGAAGGAGAATAATGCCTTCCTCTCATTTCTTCACACTGGCAAAGGTCCTGCCTTCCAGAGGTTTTACAACATTCTGCTTAAAATATTTAAAGGAGGCTGCCATGTTCTGGAGTTTTAGGGTTTTTGTTCTAGTATTTTATTTTATTTTTTTACTGTATCCATTATTTTTAATGTCCAGCGTTTATAATACAAGGGCCAGCTCTCTCTCCCCACCTCAAGTTTATAAATTTTCGGTTGGCTTGTGAGGCCAATAGAGATTCTTCTTCTTGTCTAATTTGGTTTCTGGGAAGGCTTCACTCATGTCCTCAATGGTCATCTGATCAAACGGAAGTATGTTCCTTAGCCTTCTCCAGCTGTTTTGCGTATTGCACAATCCTGGCCTTTGAGACAGACAAAAACTCAGCACAACTTTTCACATCTTCTTTTCCTTCAGCGTCCACCTGAACAGTGTATTTATCCTCTGGCACAGGAATCCTCAGGGCATTGAACTTCTTCTCAAGGTCATCTACCAAATCAGCCTTCACCACATTGGCCTTGTAGTAAGCCCAGTCAGTGACAGGAGGTTTCTCAGGGAAAGTAGCCAACTCGGAAGTAAGTGTCTCGTTCCAAAATTTCAGGGAGTTAGCAATGACCTTCTGGTTTCAGGGTATGATCTCCCCAAAAGCTACCCAGTCAATGATTTTTAGAGCAAGTTTTCACCCAGCCGTCATGAGATCCTTCACCAACCCTGGCTGCCCAGAGTCCACAGCAGCAGGGAACTGAACTTTTTGTTCTAGTTTTAAGTCATAACAGATATTCAGACCAAGTGTAGTCGATAATCTAGTAGAGATACATAGAAGATGAATGCAAACACCAAACAGGTGTTCAAACTAGGTCAGATTCTAGGATCTTTCTGGCCTTTATAGTCAGGTTGCAGATACCCAAATCTTCCCTCATTCCTCCCACAACATGTTCTCTTATTTTCACACCCTTTTCGGAATGTGTCCCTATTTACCAATGTTCCTCTTAAAGGACGGCCCAGAGAACAGAATACACATGATCTGACCAGTGCAGAACACCCTAGAACCATTACCTCTTCAATCAGTACTCACTTCTGTCAATGCTGCCCAGCAGAGCACATGTCATTATTAACACCAGCCTGCACTGGAGGTTCCAGTTGAACTCAGAGTCATCTCAAGTATCCAAAGAAGTATCATCTTGGACCCAGCATTTGATAAGAAGCCAAGGAAAAAGGCCATCTGTGCCACAGGTTTGGACACCACTGAAAACTCATTACCTTTCAGAAATGCACCATTATCTTGGGAAAGAGCAGACAATAGAGGGGAAGGGAGATGAGAAGCTTCCAGAGGTAGCTTTCATTTGGCAGTTTTGCCTCTGTTCGGCCCTGGGAATTCAGGACCATAGAGACAGCCATCCAAAACCTCCAGAAGAAAGTTTTCACCTGCCTTCAACCTAGATAATACCAAGAAACATCCTCCCAACACTTCTCCATATCTGCACATTAAGGTTTACTGTCTGAGCTTCCTGGAATTCTGGATGTCTAAAGGTTCCACCATGGAAGCATTTTATGATTCAAGATCCAGACTCACAGAAAAGGGTGCCCGAACACACACACAAGAGGTGATCCCAGGGTATAACCTGGCAGAATGATGGAGTGAGGAAAGCTTCTTTTAAGTCAGTTGTGTCTGCTGCTTCATTGCAGAATAGTGACAGGATCCAATTTATCACCCCCCCACACACATACATACGCAAACACAAAAAATACTCCTACTCATCTCGTATTGTATGTGTGCGCATTAGGGCAGACAAGGAATTTCTGCAGATTCATAATCCCTATGTTAAATTCAGCCCAGCATCCAGGAATGATTGGTCAAGTAATTTTCTTGAAAATTATCCAAAGGGATTCTACTGGGGCTTCTTCCTCAACTTCAGCCCAGGGACTTCCTCAAGCCCAGGCACACTTCCATTCATGTATGTGCACGGGGTCAGATCACTTCCCAAATTCCAAAAAGTGCAAAATTCATCTCTTGGTTCATTCATTCAAAAGTACTCCACATCTACTACAGGCTTTCCCTCCAAAAACGCACCCTGTACCCAGGGTCGCGAGATGTCTCTGTATTAAATTGTTCTGTCCAACATAATACTTGGCAAAGGAGTTATAAAATCCTAACCTCCTGCAGGAGCTTAAGGGTGAGGAAAGCTGAGGTTTCACCAGCTATCACCTCCTAAAAACCAGGGGATCTGAACTGGGTTATGAAGTTTCGATCTAAGACCCAGATGACAGGGGACTGGAAGAGGCTGGTGACCATTTCCACTGCCAGCCTGGAAGGTTGCATGGACCCGTGATCATCATTGCAAGCCTGAAGAATTATGTCTTGAGTATTCCCGGCAACTCAATTACGGCATGCAAATTTTCCGCAGAGTTGACTTCTCGGCTTCAGGAGCCACGCACACGCTCCTTTGGGCTTTTTTGCACGAGGAAAACATTGTTGGGAAAGGAGCCTGAGGACCAACCACTGGAAAGTGCACTCAATAGCACTTTGGTTGAGATAATTGCTGTGTTTTTTTTTTTTTTTTAAATTGTAGGCTTCAGAGGTGACCACAAGCAAAATTTGTGACAGACATTTGACACTGAGAAACTGCCATGTACGGGTGAAACTTTTCACAGCCCCCCCTCCAAGACTGGTTTATTGACTAACATAAGAAAATCATATAAAACCACTGGAGTACGTTGGCCAAGTCTTCTTTTTGTTGTAATGCTCTTTTGCTAGGCACTGGGATCGTTCCTCACTACAGTCATGCAGACTCTCATCCAGGCAAGCTGGTTCGAGTTCACTGCATGGCGGGTGAGCAGCCCAGTGCACGGTGCCGCCATGTTGCTCTGTGAGCACAGACATGCAGATTGCAACGAGCCCCCTCACCCACCATGGGTTCAAGGGACTTTAGAGCCCCACTCAGTTCCTACAGAGTAGCTTCCTTATCCTCTGGGCCAGATGCTCTCCTTTATCCTTTCTGCCCGGAGCAGGCTCTGAAAGAAAACTTGCCAAGGAAGCGGTCTGGGAGATGGTGCAAAGGACAGAAGTCCATCAAATAGAGAAAAAAAAAATAGCACAATCCAGGGAAAATAAAAGACAGAGTTTGCAGAGGCGGTCTCCCTGCCCACGGTCATCAGGATCCTGTGATGTCAGTTAGTATAACAAGGATATAATCAGAAGAATGAAAGGAGGACTTTAGAAAGACACTCGAGTGGCAGGTCTCCAGCCCCAGCTGGGGCCATGGGTCCAGGCCAGAGGGTGGGAGCGGGCCAGCAACTTGCACAGTTATGCCCTGAAGCACATCCAGCAGGTTCCACGGCTCCTCAAGCCAACTTCCTAAGCAGGCTTTCCTCTCTGGACAAGAAAGCATCCCTGCCACTTAGCCTTGATAATCCTATTCTCGCTGTACAGATGTAATGCCATTTCCTGGTGTGGGAGACGCCAGGGAGGCTCTTAGTGTCTTAGTCTCACCACCTAAGAAATTACGATGAAATTTATCTCCTTGGATCCTTGGGAAGATTCAACAAGACAGTGGAGGTGAAAAAGCCTCTTGGGGCACCTATCACACAGTTTTGCCCTAAATGAGAGTTAATGTACATACAAACTACCCTTACAAATGAATCAGCACGTCTGGGGTACCTTCCATGCACTAAACAATGAGGATGACAGAAACGGACAAAGCATTTTTTCCCCTCAAGGAAATTACAGACCAGTTGAGGATATGAGTAGGCAAAGATGAGTTAAACACAGCGACCAAGCATTCAAAATGGATGTACATGGTGTTTGCCATGAGAATATTGAAGAAGAGACAAGGACAAGCAGGAAACCTGCAGAAAGAAGGATTTTAGCAGCACAATGAATGCTGAGGAAGACTTCGATGAGTCAAGAAGAGGTCCCAGATGGAGAAAGGCTTTCAGGCTTTCATGAGTTGACACAATAAAAGTTGGTCTTCCAAGAGCCCAGTTGCACTCTAGATCAAGCCTCATGTATTAAAGAAAAAAAGGTATCTACTTACTGTCTCCTCCATGAGGCTGATTCAGTACAGGAGAAAGCATATCTATGGTTTTCCAAATCCAGGAAGAGAACAGAGACAAGAAAAAGACAGCAGAAAATAAAGCAAGTGGAGAGATAACCATCTGTGTTTGCTAGTTTAGTCTTCCTTCAAATGTGTAATTATGATTCCAAGGGCTGTGATAGCCACTTGGAGAGACGATAGTCCAGGTCAAGCAAATAACGCACAAGGAGACAATCAACCTATAGGCAACAAACTGCATGTGCATGGTTTTTCTCTTAAAGATTTGTATCTGCCAACGGAAAACAAGAGGCTTCCTCCAAACATTTTGATTTCATAGGAAACATCAAATTCACAAGTCTTCAGCAAAGTCTAAAGTGGTATCAACCACCTCATCCCTAGAATAAAGCATAAGACTGTATTATTTTCATTTTGTAAGAAACATTCAAAGTTCAGGGCTGGAAAATTGTGTGTGGGCTGATGCCTGATAGTGCAGCCTGTTATTATGGAGTGACTCACGATAAATTTCCAGAGCCACCACACCTTAAAGTCAAACTCACTCAAGCCAGACAGTAAACTATTAGCAGAGATATTTTTGTAACCATAATTTCTAGTCTTTTAACTAATTTTTTTTTAAACTTGCAACATGGCCAGTTGTATAAGAGTCATAGAGCTCTCTTTTCTGGCATCAGGGTCTTGGAATATTTAGTCCTTAAAAAACAATACAAAATAAAAACATGCCCCTGGGGTATTTTAAGGAATTTTTCAACTGACCAACTTGGTCAACCAGCATGATCCTGGAGTACTGGCTCCATCATGTCAGCCAGCCCTGTCTCCTCACCACAAGGAAGACTCAGCCCAGGACTCCTGTGGTTGTGGCCACATCTGCCCCAGGTATCCAAAAGGAAGTCTCTCCATGGCGAACCCAAGCTGGGGATAGCACCATGTAGGGAGAGTTGCTGACAAGACCGGGGTGCTCTGCAAGAGGTTTGCGTGTGGACTAGAATTTGTCAGATTTGTTCTAGTACCAAGTAAAGCAACCAGTAAAACACTCCTACCTCAGGTAAAGCTCTCATCCCTTGGCCCGCATCCAGTTTTGGTCACCTGCCTTCACACACTTCATACTCCCACCATGAACCCACATGAGCAAGTCACATCCTGTCAATGCCTGAAGGCCCAGAGTTGAAAGCTCCCATCTAATGTCAGTGTGTGTTCTAGAACCCTGGAAGAGGCCCAGGACAGACTCGGGCTCAAGGTTTCTAGACAGCAACTGAATCGACCAGCTTTTCTCCATGTATTTTTAATTATCTTTAGGACACACTATCAATTAAGTGATGGAGGGAGTTCTCGATGGTGACTGTGACAGGTCGTTTGACTATTTCTGAGCTGGGTTTCATGTGAGGAACCCACTGTTAAATGGGAATGAATGGAACAGAAATAATAATGTCTAATGTGTGCTGTCTACCTAGTTCCATCTCTGACACCGCTGCAAGGATTTCAGATGTGTTAGGAAGCTCTTTCCTAGGGCAATATCTCCCATTCTTGTTACACACTAAATCAGTGGAGTGAATGATTAGATTTTGGCCTCCCCAGAGTCTCCCTGTTTGGGGGCAGGGCCAGAGAAGCAGAGGGAAGACCTTGATGGCGTGGAGGCCAGCCGAGGCTTCCTGCCCACGGTCAGCCTGAGGAACCACAACTGGCAGGGCAGAGGCTGGGAACAGGAGACAGGGGGAGGATGCTGACGCACCACAGACAGCTCGGAGGTTTTTTCCTTGGTTAGGAACACAGACTGTGTGCACACCTCAGTCATCAGCCCTTGAAAAGGGCAATTGGATGGAGGGGTTTGACAGACACGGAGAAGGCAGAAAGGTGAAGGCAGAAACCACATGTGTCCCTTCACTCTTTTGTCCTGGCACTGGCAGGACGTGTCATGTGGCACGTAGGCACTGAATGAATGATACGCAGCAGAGTTTGTGCAGGAAAGGCCAGGACGGTTGAGGTAATGGATTGTACACCATGAGGAGACTGACAGAAGGGACCAGTCTCCCAATCCAAGGTGTCTAGACGGAGAGGGGAGAGCATGTTCCCTTGTTCTGTGTGCCCGCTTTCCTGCTTAAATGTCAGTCGTGGCTAGGACTGGTCAGTGCAGGAGACCTTCGTAAGGCAGCAAATCCCACTTCCTCAGCAGGCTTCTTCTGATCCCAGCCCTCTGTGCTCTACATGGGTCAGGACCTGAGGTCTGGGGTCTCCCTAGAAGTCCAGGATTCCTTGCCTTCCTTGCATACCTCGTGGGCAGCTTCTGGTTAAGAGACGGTCTTCACTCACCTCTTTTTCATCCTCCTACAAAACCACTTCCTCTCCTGTTCCATCCTCCCAAACCACGCCCGTACTTTGCCCCCAAAGACAGTTTCAGTGTTTCTGTTCCAGTCCATATTAAGATTCAGGGGTCCCTTCATAACATGACGCACAGAAGGAAAGAACAAGATTCTAATCTCAAATCAGCCCTCCTCCTCACATCTGCTTTGCCTTACACACTCATTTCTGTTCCTTCTTCCCCTGCCACCCCTCCTACCCCACAGAGACTCACTATGGTTGGATTGTGTGGGCCTGAGTCAGAAGCTCCACAGCTTCTGTCAGGAGGTGGCAAGCTCTGACGTTCCCCGTCCTGTCCTCCTCACCTTGAATTTCTAGAACATCTACCTGTTCTGCAGAGGCTTCCAATTACACAGAGCACACACATTGTCTCATTCATCTATGAGACATTTTCCCTTGTTGTTTGTACAATCTTGTGCCCACTGACTCGTTCTAACTGCTGCTTATCTTTTCCCCAAGGCAGGGAGAAAGTGTGGTCTGATGACTGGAGAAGATCCCTAGAAATTGGGAGACCCTGCAGACTGGGGAAAATGACTTTGACTCTCTGGGAAACTGGTGTTTCATCAGCCTTGGGTGAGTGGACAGAAAGCAGCTCGAGTGTCCAGAGAGGGACATCCTCAGTTGCTGGCCCTTCCTGCAGGTAGGCACACAATACTTCTGGTCTCTGTCTGGTTCCAAGAACAAGCAGATGCCCTATTACATGGTCCTATTCCTCTTCTCCCTGTCCCCAGTTTTGACTTTAGCTCTTCCTGCTTCCCTTGATCAAATAAGTTGACTTCTTGGGCAAATCAATGTTTGCCCAGTAAACCTCATGAACTGACACCCTGGGTGGGCCCCGTAATGAAGCACACGGCATCAATAGCTTGGGCCCAGAATGGGTGAAATGCATACGTGAGCTTTCCATCAAGATTTATGATGAATGACTTCCACTCCCAACTTCTATGGATAAGGATGAGGACACTTTCCATCTCAAGGGACAAATTAGCGAGAGCCAAGAAAGAAATCCAGGAGTTTACAGACTTGGGTGCATTTGAGGCAAATATATCAGGCAGAGCTGGATATAAGGTCTGCAATAATGTCATCAGAGGTTGTTATCCCAAAAGGTAAACAATGACAGCTGTTGGTGAGGATGTGGTTGGGATACAGGAATGTGGTTGGATGAGGTGTTGGTAGGAAGGTAGATTGGTGCAGCTACTATGGAAAGTCATCCCCACTCCCCAAATTAAAAATAGAGCTACCAGGGGATCCAGCAATCCCTATTCTGGTGTATACCCAAAAGAAATGAAATCAATACCTCCAAAATATGCCCCCATCTTCATGTGCATTGCAGCATTATTCACAATAGCCGGGACATAGAAACGAACTAAGTCTCCATCAACAGATGAATGGATAAAGAAATGTGTGTCATACACATGCATGCACACACACACAAACATACAGTGGAATATTATTTAGCCTGAGAAAAAAGAGATCCTGTTATTCACAACCACATGGATGAACTTAGAGGACATTACCTAAGTGAAACAAGCCGGCCACAATAAAAAAGTACTGCATGATCTTACTTACATGTGGAATCTAAAAATGACAAATATGTAGAAGCAGAGAGTAGAACAGGGGTTGTGGGGTGGGGGGATTTTTGTCAAAGGGTATGAAGTTGCATTTAGGTAGAATGAAAAATTCTAGAGATCTAATATGCAGTATATTTATGGGTTAACAATACTGTATTAAATATTGGAAATTTGCTAAAAAAATGGATTTCAGGTACTCTCACCACAAAAAAAGAAGAAGAAGAAGAAGGAAGAGGAACGTAACTATATAAGGAGATGACATGTTAATTAGCTTGACTGTAGTAGTCATTTTACTACATGTATCAAGTCATCATATTGTATGTTGTACATCTTAAATATATTCAAATTTTATGATAAATAAATTTGAAATAAAAATGTAAATGTCTTTTTTAAAGGTTTGTTTTTTTTTTTAAGAGAGTGAGAGAGCATGCAGAGGGTGGGCATAGGGAGAGAGAGTGAACCCTCAAGCAGACGTCCCATGGAGCTTGACATGGGACTCGATCTCACAACCCCAAGATCATGACTTGAGCCAAAACCAAGAGTCCGATGCTTAACAGTCTGAGCAACCCAGGCACCCCAAAATATAGATGTCTCTAGAGAGAGCAGTGCCTATCTCCACCTGTTGGACAAGTGTTCTCCAAAAGGTTGAAGATGGTTACCAGCACAGAGCTCGTGGAATGAGAGTATTTTCCAATTATTCCAGCAAAAATGTCCTGTTTGGGCCACATATCCACTCCCAAATTATTCTTGGATCATGTGGCTTCTTCTGTGGCAGGGGAGACCTGTCTCAGGTTATGGAATATGTTCTCCATAAGAGAAAAGCATTCAGTTCCTAGAAGGATAGAAATGGATGTTGGACAAGCAAAAACATGCTATGTCTCCTGTACTGCCTGCAACCAGCTAGGAGCCCAGACTGCAAAAACTTGCAGCAAACCGGGATACCTAGTGCACCCAGGGCTCAGTCTTCTAAACTTCATATATTTCCAATAAGGGCGGAGAGCTGAGGTCATGTGCTAGAAATATGGAACCATAACAATGTGGCACTCTTTTTTTTTTTTTTCCTGTAGTTGGATAAGACTCTTCCAGCTTGTGGAAAGTCAAATACAAATAGCCATCGGCTTTGCTGCCATCATCAAAATATTTCTATGACTCACAAGATAAATGAGAAAAATACACAAAAGGAGTCAAAGTTACACTGAAGTTAGATTGTAATCACACCCTTGAGTTCTGACAACCCACTGACAAAATTTCCTGCTGAGAGTATATTACTGACTTATTTTTCTCCACAGAAGGTACCTGATTAGCCTAAAGCAGATTATCTGCTCTATGGATTATCTGAGATCAGCTTTTCACACAAGCTGCTATCCCATCAGCCATCATCAACTCCTGTCCCCACCGCTGAGTTGCCCAATGAAGATAAACACTGACCCGCGGATCCAAAGACTCCAGTTTAAGGCTACGAGTCATCCGATGAAGGACAAGTCAGCTTACAAGACATCACTCTTTAAACACTGACACTGAAGTCTCTTAAGTGGGTGAGGACAGCTTCTCTACAGTAAGAGGATCAGGACTCTCTCCAGTATTGAGGACACTTGAACACCCTGATGGTCCGCCAGGAAGTCGGGATTTCTGAGGTAGACTTTCTGTTCAGAAAAGGAAGATTTCAAATGCCCAGTGGAGTATGTGAAGCCCAGTTCAACATGCAGAAGTTTCCCTGACTTGAGCTTTCTTATCCTCTGGCTTCTGTGTCTCCACGAGGTCCACATCTCAGTAGCAGCCAACCATCAAAATTTGGGGATTGCCTGCTATGGGACAAGTATGGGAGAACAAAGACAAACCGGAAGGGCGCACTTCCAGGCAAGATGCTGTTGTGAGCTCGAGTTGAGAACTTTCCAACTCTACCCCAAGCTCAGCAGTGATATTTGAAACAGTGATATATGTCCTGTTAAGGACAAGGACAGACCTGCTGGATCATTTTAGATGTAATTAGAACATCCATGTATACGAAAAACATATGGATGACTTACCAAAAAAATTAAATGTATGGTTTTCAAAACAATGGAGAGAAAGAGGAGTTGTGGAGAAATAAAAATACATATTTTTAAGATAGTAGCAGTAAGTCCAATTATGAAAATACCACAATCAGTAACAACATATTAAGTTTATTTATTAAAAGACAAACTATCAGGTTGAATTTTTTTTTAAAAAGCTTATGTGTTTTAGAAAGTTCACTTTCCTGCCAAAAGGGATGAGAGAGCAAAACCAGATGTCAGGGCATCAGGTAGAAAGTCATAGCTCTTCCAGATGAGAAGCAGGGGCCTCGCTTAAAGCAGCTCTGGGATGGGACTGAGGAGGTGCAGGGACATGCTAGAGGGAGATCTGATGGGTGTGGTAGCTGGCTAGAGCAAGCTGAATTAGAAGGACTTCATGAGGAAGATCAGCAATTGTATGCTGGGTGTCGTCTATATGTAGGTGGGGGTTAAAAGTGAAGAAATCAAATTACCTAAAAGGATGGGAGAAAGATAAGCATCGAAACCTTGGCAACACCAGTTCTTGAAGGACACACAGAGGAAGAGAACCCAACGAAGGATCCTAAGACAGATTAGATCGATTTTGTCACATAGCCACTGGAAAAGAAGACTTTGGAGGGGGATGTCCCCAATATCAGATACTTTCTTGCGGTCAAAGAAAGCCAGAACCAAAAAACACATGTTGGATTTGACACCATGGAGATCGCTTGAAAGCTTTGCCCTCATTAACCTCGTGGGTTGGAAGGAAGCGTCAGCTTGAACATGAACAGTGATCCCTGCAGGTCCCTCCACAGTGTTTCTCTAGGTGACCTCGGGTGTTAACCAGTTTAATGCTCATAATAAAATGTCGCCATCCAGTACCCAGGATGATGCTGTCTTCTCACCAGGCTTCTTCAAATTCTACAAGTTTCCCAATACCTATCTTCCATCTCCTACAAAGCAGCTGGCTCAGAGCACAAATCTTCAAGTTCCATTCCCTGACTTCTCTCTTCCCTTTTCAGGATTTTCTCACTTCTTTTCCTTCAAGGGAGGGACAGATCCGCCTTCCTTTGGAAGGTAGAATGGATCAGCCATCCTTCTTTTATATTCAGGGCAACCAGAATTTACCAAGTAGCTTCTGCACGCCAGGCACTGAGCTAGGCACTTTCACATTTTTAATTCACTTCTGACAGGCCTGTGGTGAGGCAAGTGGTATCACCTTATTTTGCAGAAGAAGTTATCCAGCAAAAGGTACAAATGCTGCCTCTTCTTAGCTAAGGGTAAACAGGAATGCTCATTCCTGGGTCAAAGAAGTTCTACTACTGTCACGTTGAACACAGATAACATCCTATTGGTCCAATGTCATGAGCCAAATGTGGGAATTATGAGTAATTTTTTAACACCTTTGATATTAGCGATGGTAGTGAAACTGCTCAAGGAAGTAGGCTTTGGAAGAGAGGTGTCTAATCTGCTCAGGCTGCTGTAACAAAATACCATAGTCTGGGGGGCTTAACCAACAAACATTGGTCACAGTCCTGGAGAATAAGAGTCCAAGATCAGGATGCTGGCCTGGTCCAGTTCCAGTAAGGCTCCAGTTCCTAGCTTGTAGACAGCCACCTTCTCACTGTGTCCTCAGATGGCCAACAGAGAGCTCTGGTCTCTTCACCACCTGCTATGGACACCCATGTCATCATGGCGGTTCTGCCCCCATGACCTCATCCAAATCTAATTACCTCCCAAAGACCCCATCTCCAAACCACCACCCCATGGGGGTCAGGGCCTCAACACAGGAATTGTGGCAGAATACAAACACGCAGTCCGTAGCAGGAAGGAAAGAGGAAGGAAGAAAGGAAGGGAGGGAGGGAGGAAGGAAGGAAAAGAAAGGGGAGAAAGGGACAAAAAAGAAAAAAGAGATCGTGGGAGCAACAGAAAAGATTCTGGTGCACCAGGGACTTAGGCCAAGAAGGCACAACCACCACAGGAAATTGTCCTCAGAGCCCAGGCAGCATCCGGGCCAGGAAGAGGAGACAGCTCACACCTGGCTTTAATAAAGAGCCCCTCCTGTCAACCCTGTCTCCGTCTTTGCCATGGTCATGAAATGCTGGGTTTTTTAAAACCCAAAATGCAACTTGCCTGGCACTCTGCCACTTGAACTACAATCTCTGTATTTTTTGGAAGCAATGGATTTATTTCTGCCCCACTAATTAACATGCTGTTTGAGAAAGAAAAAAAAAAAAAAAAAAACCTCTTTCTTGGTTAGGATGCCCAAATTGAAATCTCTTCTCCAAAGAAGAGAATGCAGGTAGAGAAGCTCATCGATCATCAATTTCTCCTTGTTACCCAACACGTTAATTTTTCAGCGGACTTGCAAGTCAGACAAACTTCCCACTCTGTTAGGTTCTGCTGACACAGGCACTCACAAAGGACACTTTCACGGAATCTCTCTGCCCTGGCTCCTGGCAGTTCTGTCATCAACACCATTTGAATATTTTCTATTTTATTGTCTATTCTAATTTTACGGGCTTAAGCAAAAGCCACTTTCATACCGGTTACTTACGGCTTTCTTAACTTTGTGATTAAGTCAGAAAAATTCGGTTTGAAGCTGCCTATAATTTAAGGCTTCAAGATCCAACCATGTATTTCCACTTGCCTGTGGTCCAAAATGATTTCAGTGTTTCTCCTCATCTTCAAGGCTCCCCAAATCAGTAGATATGACCTCCCACTGCCCCACAGCAGCAGCCGAAGGAAACTGGGGAAAGGCTTTTTCCACCTAAGACCACAAGCTCTGAAACCACTTCCTCTCCTCATTCTCCTTGACCTTTCTTCGGCATGAGGCTCCATTAATCACACCTTCCTTGAAACACTCTCTTTGTATGCCTGTGTAAGAGCAAAGGTTTTGCATCAACAAATTAGGTTGATTGTGAGTTGCCATCTGGCACTTTCTAACTGCCAGACATTGAGGAAATTACTTAATAACTGTGAATCTCTGTTCCTACATCTCTGAAGGAGGGATGAAAATCACTCCTTCATACGAGTGGTGATGAAGATTACATCAGCTGCTTGTAAAGTGTTTGCAAAGGAGCACGTCTCCATGAGATGACAAAAATGGCTGATGTTCCCCACCTCCCAATTGTGTCTCCTTTGCTGGCTCCTAAGTAATGATTTCCCCCCAAGCCGCCTCAGTCTTCAGCTGCCTGCTCATCCTTCTCTACCTTTGGTCTCTGCCCCTCACCCCGACCCTACCAGACCTCACCTGGGAGCCAACAGACTAGCCTAGCATCTTACATGCACAGAGTCTCCCTTGGAGAAATGGCTTCACCCCTGGGTCCCAGTCTCCATGTTTATAAAATGAGATGCTGAGTGGGTGAAGGATAAGGCAAGCTTCCCTCTTGCCCCTTCCTAAATATGTGAAGTAATTTCCCCTGCCTCTTCCCCAGTTGTCCCCTTGTCCTCTCCTTTTTCTCCCCCCCCCCACTTCTCCCTCATGTCTAGAACAGAATTTGGCTAATTTACCAGATTATAACAGTTCAGGCTGGAAATATCTAGTAGAAGTTTCTATCTCTAAGCTTGTACTCTCTCCCTCTCTCAAATAAATGAATAAAATCTTTTTCAAAAAGAAATGCAGCTTAGTGAAAGGCATAAAATTAATGAGGATACTGAGGTGTTCCCTCTCTCATTAAGCTGAGCTACATATGTTAATAAATAATTTCCATGAGAAAGTAAGTTTGTTCAGCCATCTGGAAAGCAATTGACAGCACTTAAGCAAAGTGACTCATTATACTCTATCATCTGGCAGCTCCAGGGCAGATACAAGGGTATTAAGTATGAGAATGGTCACCGTAACAGAGATTTGAAAGCAGTCTTGGTATCCACTGGGTGAACAGATCGATAAAATAGACGGTACACATCCCGCTATACTATGTAACAAGAGAAGATAAGGGCTAGATGTGCATGCAGCAGCATTAAGAGAGCTGAAAAACAGCACCGAAAAAGGAATAAACAGAATGCAATACTCAGCACACTACCATTTATATAATTAACAATACCTGCCCACAGAATTGGTCGCCTCTGGATAATTCAAGGAAAGCAACACGTTCATTTTGAAAACTGGTAGATGAGAGGAAAGAATCAAGCATGTAGTCCGACTTTCCTCTATGAATTATACCATGGATAACCAAATAATATATCCAGGGAAGTTTCTTGTTCTAGGAGTGTTCTGGCTAGCAAACAAAGAAGGAATGTTAGAATTAGAACATCACCATTTTGCAACATCTAATTGTGGCTGACTCTAAGGCAGCCCATTTATCCCTGGTATTCATGCCCTTGGGTAATCCTCTCCTCTGGATGCTGGGTGGGACCTGGGACTCGCTTCTAATCCATGAAATGCAGTACAGTGATGGGCTGTCTCCTCCATGATTACATTACATAAAACTGTACTTCCGTTTTGCCAGCAGACCCACGATTGAATGTCTCTTTTGCTGGTTTCCAGGACGTAAGCTGCTATATGGAGAGACCCAGGTGCCCAGGAACTGAGGATGGCCTCCAACCAACAATCAGCAAGGAACAGAGACCCTGTCAGACAAGCTCAAGGACCCGAACTGCTCTATAACCACATATGCTTGGAAGTAGATCTTTTCCCAGTCGAGCCTGAAATGATATCAACCCTAACCAACCCCTTGTTTTCAGACTTCTGAGAGACCCTGAATGTAAGGCCACAGCTAACTCATGCCTGGATTTCTAAGAGAATGTGTGTGTCAGTATTGTCACCCACCGATAGCTGACTAATATATACTAAGAAGCTGACAGGATCCGAGGCTTGGGTCATCAATGGCCGCTAATATCACACACAAAAAAGCGACAACCAGGGTGCCTGGGTGGCTCAGTGGGTTAAGCCGCTGCCTTCGGCTCAGGTCATGATCTCAGGGTCCTGGGATCGAGTCCCGCATCGGGCTCTCTGCTCAGCAGGGAGCTTGCTTCCCTTCCTCTCTCTCTGCCTGCCTCTCTGCCTACTTGTGATCTCTCTCTGTCAAATAAATAAATAAAATCTTAAAAATTAATTAATTAATTAATTAATTAATTTTTTAAAAAAAAAGCAACAACCATATATTATGGGCATCCTGATGGAAGGACACAAGAGAAACCATGAAACAGTCTGATCCAAAAAATTAAACATCTGATGAAGTCCTTCAATTCAGCTACTAGATCAAAGAGACTACAGAAAACAGAAGTCACACCACCACAATGAAGCCATCAGCAGAATCACACTATGGTAAATCCTATGGACAAACAACCTGGGATTGTCAACAAATAAATTACAAGGGGAAAAACCCATTTCAGTGGGAAACCTACTGATTAAAAGAAACTTAAAGGAATAACGATCAATCACTATGTAGGTATACTTATGTGTTCACTTATTTGAATCCTGAGTCATATAAATAAACTGAAAACAAATAAAATTTATAAAAGATGAAAATTTGAGCACTGGCTCGTCAATGAGATTAAGGAAATGAGATTTTTTTTAAGTTATTGATAAGAATATTGTGGTTCTATTACCTTGCAGAAATACACACAGAAGTATCTATGGATGAAATGATCCGATGCCTGGAAGGAGGGAGGTGGATGGGGTGTGGAAAGGGACAGATTGGCCATGGACTGATGGTGGCTGAAGATGAAGAATGGACTCAGAAAGGTTATTTTACTCTTTCACCTCAAATTCCCCATAAACAAAAGTTTTAAAAATTACATGCTCGGTGGCTCAGTCGGTTAAGCGTCTATCTTCAGATCACATCGCGATCCCAGAGTCCTGGGATCGAATCCTGCATTGGGCTCCCTGCTCAGTGGGGAGTCGGCTTCTTTCTCTGCCTCTGTCCCCCACTCATGCACCCTCTCTCTATCCCAAATAAATAAAATCTTTATTTTAAAAAATTACATGCAGACGAGAAAGCAAACATTTTGTAAGAACACTTGCAAGCAAAGGGATATAAAATTAGACTGGTTTCATAGAGAGAAGGAAAGAAGACTGGCAAATGGGGATAAAAAGAAAAGAGTAAAGCAACCCTACTCTTCAGTAAATATCAGAAGGAAATGAAATCGAGATTTAAAAGCGATACCAGCATCCCCATGTTCATGGCAGCATTACTGACAAAAGCGAAGATACGGGAGGCATCACTGATGGATGAATGGATAAAGAAGGTGTGGTAGGATATACAATCCAACATCATTCAGCCATAAAAAAGAAAGACCTCCCACCACTTGTGACAAAATGGATGAACCTTGAAGCATTATGCTAAGTGATAAGTCAGACAGTAAAGAAAATATACTGTAGGGGCACCTGGGTGGCTCAGTTAGTTAAGTGTCTGCCTTTGGCTCGGGTCATGATCCCGAAGTCCTGGGATTGAGCCCCACATCGGGCTCCCTGCTTGGCAAGAAGCCTGCTTCTCCCTCTCCCCCTGCTTCTGTTCCCTCTCTGGCTCTGTCTTTATCTGTCAAATAAATAAATAAAATATTAAAAAAAAAAAAGAAAAGAAAACATACTGTACATTCTCACTTATATGTGGAATCTAAAAAAGACAAACTCATAGAAACAGAGAGTCGACCGGTGGTTACCATGGGTTGGGAGGTGGGGGGAGAGGGGGAGAAAGTTGGTCAAAGAGTACAAATTCCCAGTTATAAAAGGAAAAAGATCTGGAGAATCTAATGTACAGCATGGTGACTATAGTTAACAATACCTTATCATATCCTTGAAAGTTGCTAAGAGTAGATATTAAATCTTCCTACCACACACACACGCACACAGAACAACAAAGCAACAAAAAATTATGTGAGGAGATGGACTGTTAACTAACCTCATTGTAACACTGCACAATACCTACCTGTATCAAATCATCACTTGCATACCTTAAACTTACACAATGTTTTCTGTCAACTAAATCCCAGTAAAGCTGGGAGTGGGGGACTGTGAGTAAATAAGTCACAAAGTAAGGAGGGCGCCACCCGAACCAGTGACGACTGGCAGCTTATAAACAGAAGAGAAGGAGTCACTCTTTACTCACTGAGTTCAGGAGGACAAAGGTTTTCCCAGGGCTTTTCCTGTCAGCCTTTCCTATCCGGCTTTTCTCTGGTGATTGACTCTACGACTGTATTTCTCTCGGTCCCAACCAGTTTCCTCCAGTGTCTCTAGAATCCTTCACCAGGCACCTTCCCACTGCCCGCTCCCACACCCTAGTCCCACCGAGCATCACCAGGGTCCTTCAGTGGTCTCCTGTCCTCATGCTGCAACATTCTCTCCGTGCAATCCTCCTCGGCCCCCAGCACCCACCGACTGACTCTACGATCCATCGTCATCTAATACAACCGCATCACTGCTCTGCTCAAAATCCAACAACGGTTTTCTCATAACCCAACCAATACCATTAACATTCTCTTCCCAAGATGCAAAGCCTTCAGCTATGGGCTGCAACCTCTTTTCCACCATTAGCTCCCACCACTTCTCAATATGAACTCAATCCCACCTCCCCTCCCTGCCCAGCACCCCCATTCCCCAGTTCAGCCCAAACCGACCAAACCAACCCACCACCAGCCCTGAAGCAAGAGCAAACAGTGCTTCCCCGGTGACTTCTAACCCTCTCTTCAACTGGGACACAAACCCCACTTAGCTCCCCTCCAAGAGGTGGGGCTGCTGAGATGATTGGGATATATTTGCGATGCCTGCTCTAGGGGCGTGTGGTCTGTGGTCCTGGGCCTGGTCTCTGGTGCTGTGGCTTCCCATTGGCTGAAGCCATTTGCAGTATCTGGAGCTGCTTCTCCAGGGTAGCTAAGTCCCAAACTTGCAGGCCAAGGGCTTCGTTCATCTCTCACCTCTGAGACAGCAAGGGTAAACGGAGCTAGGCCAACCCAACCATCTCTCTTTCCTCTGTCCTCTCTCCTGTGTAGGAGAAGGGTCAGTTTCACTTAGACTGTGAGCCAAAGCAGGTCCGCTGCTCGGAGAGCCAGAGAACACCTACAGATAATCAAAACAGCCTGATTTCAGATGACAGGGAGTGATTGCAAAGCTTACGTCAGCACTACAACAAGAACTACAAATAGTCAAAATTACCCTTGAAGCTTACTTAAACTGTCGCTAGAATAATGCCTGGAATAGGAGGCTCTGTATACAATCCTGTGTCCATCCTCCTAATTCTTTGTTGGTCCCTGCTTCTTGATGACCTTTAATTAATCCTCCAATTTATTCATTGAGGGTGCCAAACCCTCTGTCATCACCCTCAGCCAATCCTCCTGAGCAAAGTGCTTCCTTTCTTGGTTGGGAAATTCATTAAAAAAGCATTTTAAGAAGGAAAAGGGAAAATTAGAGTAGGGCGGGAGAGATCAGGGCACATGGGGAGCCTCTGAGGTTCTCAGGTGTGTTCATTGTATCATAATTAATCAGCCTGAAACCTTGTGATTGGCACACTTTTCTATGTACATATTATTCTTCTGTGTGTGTGTGTGTGTGTGTGTGTGTGTGTGTGTGTGTGTGTGTATTCATTTATTTTTTAAATACACATTATTTCTTTGTATTTTCCAGCAACTCTTGACTGTTTAGGCTTGATGCTCAGGACCTATATATTCAGCAGAACAGGCGAAGCTCTTTCTCTCTCTCTCTCTTTCTCTCCACACCCCTCTCCCTCCATCTCCCGTTCTCTGTTTTCTTTTACCAAATAGTTGAATTCTAGTCAATTAATTGAGGAAGGATGAAATCAACTAGAAGAAGTTCCTTCACTGACTTTCTATACACATTCTGGCAAAATTGCTTAAGCTCTCAGACCACACCTTGCTTCAGAGTGAGGGTTATAACATGCCTACTACATACTACTTCACAGAGCTATAAAAAGAGGATTAAATGACGTGTGTAAATAGCTTAGAAGAGTGCCTGACACATAGTTAGCACTCAGTGATTTTAAGGTTTTTGTCTTGTTTTAATTTCCATTTGTCACTTTTCCCTGAGCATATATTTCTATCAGGAACCTCATCAGGAGGAAGAGTGCAGCATCCAGACAAGAGTCATGACTCTGAGTCCCTTGAGCCAACACCATCAAATACGACACAAACCCTAAGAATTCTTCCAACACCCAAACCTTTCCCCATCCGAACACCCCTAGTCTTCCAGATCCTGTTGCCATCCACTTCTTCAGGAAGGTTTCCCTAACCACTCCAGCCCCTGGGCTTTCTCCCTCTTCTGAGTGCTCACTGGATCTTTGGGAACCCCTGTGGCTCACCAGCTCTGCTGGAAAAGATTCTGTTCCCGAATCCCCGGGGAAGCAGTTCTTTACCTGCAGCTGCATTCCATGTCCTGTAGGACCCAAAGACTAAGTCAACAACCTGAAATCAACTGTTTGCCTCTGGTCCCAGCTTCTTTCCTGAATCATTTCCCTTCTCCTCAGCTTCCCACTTCCACTCCTGGCACATACCCAGAAACTTCCTCCATCATCCTACCAGACCATCAAGATATTGTAGCTACTCATTCACACTGCTGGCTGTCTACTTACACCTTGACCGATGTTTGGTCACACTCGCTGGAGACCTCAGCCAGATGTTCATCTTTGAAGCCATTATTATCTGTACTTGAAGTCACTTAACTCTATATGTAGACAGCTTTCTTCCCCTTTAAAAAAGTTCAAACATCAGTAGAGTTAATAAATTATTTATAAGTCTACCCTGAAAGTGATTTATTCTATTGGTGGACATCCTGAACTAAAAATAATTTGCGTTTTGTTGAGCCCTTACTACATGGCACTCCTGTGATGCTTGGGATGCATTTACTAACTTAATTCTCAATCAGTGAGATGATAGTTGGTCCCGTTTTATAGATGAGAAAACTGACACTTGGTCACTTACAATGACCAAACCATACAGTCAGAGATTATGTCTCATGGAATGAGATCCAGATATATCTAACCCCTAAAACTACCCTTTCTGTGACAACTATCATATGATCTCCCTGATATGAGGAAGTGGTGATGCAACATGGGGGCTTAAGTGGGTAGGAGAAGAATAAATGAAACAAGATGGGATTGGGAGGGAGACAAACCATAAGTGACTCTTAATCTCACAAAACAAACTGAGGGTTGCTGGGGGGAGGGGGTTTGGGAGAAGGGGGTGGGATTATGGACATTGGGGAGGGTATGTGCTTTGGTGAGTGCTGTGAAGTATGTAAACCTGGCGATTCACAGACCTGTACCCCTGGGGATAAAAATATATGTTTATAAAAAATAAAAAATTAATTTAAAAAAAAAAAAACTACCCTTTCTGAGTGACTGTGTGGGGGGCAGCTGGAGGCCTCTCCTTCTTATCCCATGCCCAAATATCTCTTCTCTCACATCTCCCTGGAGATATCCCTCCCTGGAGAGCTTCCTGGGATGCTAGAATTGGGAAACCCTGTGTCTCTTGACTTCTGGGCAGCCCTGGGCACATGGCCCAGATTTCTTCTCCAAACCCTCCTCATACCCCTTTCTCCTTTCTCCATGCTGTGCCCTTTCATTTATTTACCTATTCAATTACCATTTATCAAAAACCTACTATGTGTCAGCTGGTAGCACTGAATTAACAAGACAGATGCAGTCCTTGCCTCATGTTAACCCACAGTCTCGTCCTTGTCATGACTCTACACAGTCCCCTCCATAAGAACATATTATTGTACTTTGGTTTCTTGCACTTTGCAAATATTGCATTTTTTAATGAAGTGAAGGTTTGTGGCAATTCTGCACCAAGTAAGTCCGTTGATGCCATTTTCCCCACACCTTTGCTCACTTCTTGTTTCTGTGCCATGCTTTGGTGATTCTAGAACTATTTCCAACATTTTTACTACTATTATATTTGTTATGATGCTCTGTGGTCAAAGATCTTTGATGTTACTATTGTGATTCTTTGGGGGCTTCACCAACCACACCCATATCTGATAGCAAACTTAAGCATTGCGTGTGTTCTGACTGTTCCACTGACCAGCTTTTCCCCTGTGTCTCCCCCTCTCCTTGGGCATCCCTAGTCCCTGAGACACAAAAATATTGAAATTAAGCCAGTGAGTAACCCTACAATGTCCTCTAAGTGTTTAAGTGAAAGGAGGAGTCAGTCAACGCAGCCAATTTCATTGTTGTCTTATTTTAGGAAACTCCCACAACCACCCCAGCCTTCAGTGAGCACCAGCTGAAGCAGTCAGCAGCCATCAACAAGGCAAGACCCTCCACCAGCAAAAAGATTGCAACTGACTGAAAGCTCAGATGATGGTTAACACTTTTTAACAAAAAGGTATTTTTTAATCAAGGTATGCAATTTGTTTTTTAGACATAATGCTATTGCACTTAATAGACTATGGTATCGTGTAAACATAATTTTCATATGCACTAGGGAATAAAAAAATTCGTGGGACTATCCTTCGAAGTAGTTCTGGAACCAAACCCGTATTATCTCAAAGGAATGCCCTATATCCGTAATTCCCCGCTCTTCCTCCCCAACCTATTCCCAGCCAGGCAAACTCCTACTAACCCACAAGATCCGGTTCACAGTCTTACCTCTTCTTCCACCTTCCACAAGTCCCCAGGGGTGACATTCAAAATACTTAGCAACTAGTTTAGTAATCATAATGGACACCAGCTGTGAGCTACCAGTCTACCATATGTCCAAGCTAAATTTCTGCCCTGCCACAACCCTGGTCAGAGTTAGTCACCCTGTCTGTGGAGCTCTTTGGCACTTGTTCCACACAAATATCGATGTCTTTTATCTTTTCCATAGAGGAGTCTCCTGCCTTACGCAATACCAATACTGCACTCCCTACTGCACTCACACCCACAAACACACACACATGTACCTGTGAGCTTCCAAAAGGAAGGAATCATTCTTTTTTTTTTTTTTAAGATTTTATTTATTTATCTGACAGAGAGAGATCACAAATAGGCAAAGAGGCAGGCAGAGAGAGAGGAGGAAGCAGGCTCCCTGCTGAGCAGAGAGCCCGATGCGGGACTCGATCCTAGGACCCTGAGATCATGACCTGAGCCGAAGGCAGTGGCTTAACCCACTGAGCCACCCAGGCGCCCCGGAAGGAATCATTCTTTATCAAGACTAGCAAAGCTCAAAAATGTACCAGGAGCTCAATAAATCTGTATTTAATAAATATGTTGGGATAGGAAGTAACCTGGCCTTTTTCCTGGAGAAGTTCCTAAAATATCACCCCTGTTCAGATCAACCACATTTCTTACTTCTTACTGAAAAACAATTTAATGTGTATTGGGTTCATTTTCCTCTATTTTAGTTAGCATTTCAATAATTTTTTTTAGTCTGATAGCCCTTATATAATGCCTTGGAATGACTTTCTATGTTTCTTATATTTCTACTTATCAAGTTATAACAAAAGAGTACTGTTAGGGCTAAATTATGTCCTCTCCCAAATTCGTATGCTGAAGTCCTAACTCCCAGTACATCAGAACATGACTGTATATGGAGACAGTATCTTTAAAGAGGTCATTCCATTTAAGTGAGGTCAATAGGGTGAGCCCTAATTCAACATGAGTGTTGTCCTTATAAAAACAGGAGGTTAAGGCAAAGACACAGAAGGAAGAGCATTTGAAAGCACAAGGAGAAGACATCCATCTACAAGAGAAAGAGCGAGGCCTCAGAAGAAGTCAACCTTGCCAACAATTTGATCTTGAACTTCTTCCCTCCAGAACTGTGAGAAAATAAATTTCTGTTGTTTAAGCTACCCAGTCTGTGGCATTTTGTTACAACAGGCCTAGCAAACTAATATAAGTACAATCTCCCTTGCAAGTGAACTATTGCACTAATAAATAACACAACTTTTCACTGTGTATATACTATTTCCAAGTAAATTGGAGACTTGATGTCAATGAATATGATTTTTATTCTCAGACTCTCTTATAGAACCTAACGCCATTTCTATATGTAATTGATGGTCAGCAAAAATCTAGAAGCCATTTCCTCAACCACAGAATATATGAGGATATTTCTTTGTCTTCATCTATTCCCAGTGTTTTCAACCTCAGCCTTACTGACATTTGGGACTAGATGATTCTTAGCCGTGGAGTGCTGTCCTGTGCGCTGTGAGTCTTCAGCAGGATCCCTGGTCTCTACCCACAAGATGCTGGTGGCACACACACCTCCCATGTTGTGACAACCAAAAATGTCTCCAGATATTGTCAAGTGTCCCCTAGGATTCAAAACACTCCTGGCTGAGAACTATAGATCTATTGTGAAACTATCAATCTCCTCTTTCTGGGTATTTTGTTGTACTATCCAAATCTTGGAATTCCCTAGAGAAACATGCCATGAATCAGAAGGATAACAAGAAATGGGGCCAAGCTTATTGGTAGATGGGGGGAGGGCGGGAAGAGCAACAGGGGACAGCTGGCGCATCTCAGAATATGGGCTGGTAGAGATGTTTTGTTAGATTCGGCCTGTAGGAAGAACAGTCCCTGCAGTAGGACAGGACCAAAGAAGAGGCTAAAAATGTCAGATGGTGGTTTTTGCTGAGTCAGAAGCCCAGCCCTCCATTCCCAAGATGTTACCTCCTGGTCGCTGGTCACTAGCTAGGATCAACATAGGGAGTTATTTCTATCTGCAGTAGGATTGACTATTTTAAATGAACTTGTGGTTCCAGGCCATCTCTTAGTGGACAAATCCCCACATCACAACAACCACCAGAGAAATTGCCACTAATCAGCATGCTTGTTAACGAGCTTAGGAAAGAAGGCGGCAGCTAAAAGGGCTGGGGCCCCAGAATGCGGTCTCTCCTCTGAAGCTGGCCTGGCACAAGGGGGCTGCAGCGGGAAGTGAGCAGAGAGCTCCGTCTCTTACTTCCTAAATCACCTCCTTCCTGAAGAACCATCTCAGTGTCTCAGCATTTTCCTCTGGACCCCATTGGAGGCTCTCCTGAGTATAAAAATAAAATTTTGGTGGGGAGGGTCGCGAGATCCGTCTTATTTATTAAGAATCTGAAGGAACAACGGGTCATGCTCCAAAAACCTACCCTGATGGTTCTAGGACCTTTACCATCTGAGATCACATCCCAGGGCAGCAGAGGGCAGAGGCTGGAAACAAGGCAGCCTTGGAGACTATTAAAGGACTCTTGTGCCAAAATGAAGGAACTTACATTATTTCTGGAATCATCGCCATTTTGTTTTATATCACTAGGTGAACCACAGATGGTATTTAAGACACGGTTAACTCAGAGCACAGGAAGTCCCTGCAATCCCTGTGCTACTAGAATTCCCAGCAATACACTTATTTAAATAACTATACCATGAGACAGTAAAAAGCTACCTGGAGAGAAGAAGAAAGCAAGGAAGCAATTTTTGATACGAATCCCAATAGCAAATCCAGTAACATTTTCTATTTCCACTTTCTGAATGACTCCCTGAACTGTTTACCATCCCAGGTGTACCAAGGGGATGGGTGAGACAAAAACGAACCTGCAGTTGACTTAAAAGGAAGTCCGTCTTGAATTCTTACTGTGGTCGCACCTGCTCCCTTTCCCTCCACCCCACCCTGGGTGATAGATGCAAATCTTCTGATTTGAATAAAGAGCGCCCATATATCTGGAGTTTGAGTGAATACCCACAGCCCACAGGCTAAATAAGTCAGAGGGAATTTCAGATGCATCCGCACAGCTCCTCCATTCCCTTTCAGTTAGGAGCCTGATGCACAGGGGTCTGTCTGTGGGATGCAGCTGGGGGGCTGGATAAACACAAGGGAGTACATCTCTTTAGGGAAGGGTAAGCCCAGCTGCCATCAACCATAGTCTTAGTACAAGTCACGCGTATTTACCTCTACAGCGTGCATCGTCCCAGATGCCAATTTCCAGGGCGTGCTGAATTCCCAATGCAAAAGTCGTTCTTCCCGTGGAGTTATTTCCTATGGTCCAACTTGTCTAGAAAGAGAGGTCAACAATGGCCACTTTACTAGGTGCTTAATGTAGATTTACCCCTTCTGGGCTAGGTTATCAAAGCCATGGCACAGTCATTTTCATTTCTTTCCACAAACAACAGGAAAAAAATGAAAAGAAATGAAGGTTGTTGCAGATGTTGAGGACACCTAATAGGCGACAAGCACTGGTGAGAGGAGGTGGAGCTTCACCCGCTACCTCAGAAAAGAGGAGAAAGAGGTTAAAGGATTCTTCTTTTTTCCCTTTTAACGCCTGCTGTGTCTCACAGCTTTCATCCAATCGGATAATAGCTGGGCGTGGAAAATTTAGAACACACCTCCTAATGAAGGCATAGCCCAAGCTTCTGAAGGACAGCCACTTCTAGAACCAAGAGGCCCCTTGAGCTGAACAGAAGCGTGTTTCCCTCTCATAGAGGAGTGCGGAGGTTGTGGGCAGGGTGGGGCAGGAAACTGACTCTGCTCCATGGGATCTTTCAGAAATCCAAGCTCTTCTGTGTCTTTTCTTTTCTTTTTTTTTTTTTCTATGAAGGCCTAATTTACCGAGAGTCCAATTCAGTTTTTAAGTGTCCCTCCTACACTGTTCCCAAAGCATTGCTCTCATCTACAATAGGAAAGCAAAAGAGAGGGCAGACCGCAGCTTCTTTCTAGAGGGCAGCTCATGTCCCACCGACTAGAATTTAATGATATACCTAGCTTCCAGGGAGCCAAGGCAATGGGGTCTGTGTGCCCAGCAGAACATGGGAGAGTCTATTATTGACAGGACGAAGGGGAAATGAATATAATTAGGGGACTGTGCTATGCATCAAATCTTAATGAAACTAAAAAATTGGGTTATTTTCCAATACCTTTTAATAAAAGAGGTTGGTGGAGTAGAACACAGTTTACAAATCATCAACAAAGCCAAGATTTTGTGTGGCAATATCCATCTCTGGCATCCTCCTCTGTTGCTGGTTTGTTTTTGTTTTTTTTTTGTTTTGCCTATCACTTCCGTTTTTCCAAAGATCAGTTAAATTGATCTTTAATTGAATCAATTAAAAGCATGACATTTTCTGTCAAACACAAGAGAATGGTACCACATAATGTCTTTGTTATTTTCCTGTAGCACAATCAAATTCACTTTCAATGACTCTGGTGATCATAAAGTGAGGAAATCATTGGCCCAAGAGTCCTTTCAAGTCCAAAGCCATTCTGCAATGCTTGGTGAGTAGCTATGGTTCAGAGTATCTGGTGACAACAAGAAAAATATCCTGTACTGTTTTCTGAATCATATGTTTCCTATGTCGTAGACTGTGTCTCTGATTGGATCTTAATTTTCCATGACAATTATGAAAATACAAGGAGGATGATTTTCCGTAGACTGTCAATATTCCTTTAGGTAGTTCATTGTTTTTGATGAATTCATGACTCGTTGTTGGCAGAGAAAACTTTGACCAAGTAAAGGAAAATAAAAGATGTTTGGGGTGCCTATGAAATAAATATATAATGATGTCAATGCCAAATTATCAAGGCAGTAGCTGATAGTTGATAAGATGTCTTATCTGTTCAGAAAATGTCAATGCCTGGGGGCAGTAACTGCTCTGGTCCATTGGCAATGATGTCTCCTACTGAGTGGATGGCTTATCAGAAGGCAATACCCTTCCAGCCTCAAAAGTAGTAATAACACAAACAATAATAACAACAATGATAGTAGCTATGATTTCTTTAGTTCTGCTACTTATTGGCCAGTCTATTAATTACTTTTTAAAAGATTTTATTTATTTCTTTGTTTGTTTATTTATTTAGACAGAGCCCCATCAGGACTCGATCTCACCAGCCTGAGATCATGACCTGATCTGAAATCGAGAGTTGGTCGCTCAACCGACTGAGCCACCCAGGCACCCCTATGCTAATTGCTCTTAATGTACTCTCTCTTTTAACAGTTGCTGCAATAATATTGCAAAGTAAATACAATAGGCAATATTCTTAGTTAGCTCAGCCTGTGCTCGTGATGCTGAAGGTAATAACTAACATACCTTGGGTGCTTCTTCTGTGGCAGACCACGTTCTAAACACAGGGAAGCAGAATTCGTCCCCATGGCGTCCTTGAGTGGGACTTCGCAGAAGGAGATTTCTATTATCAGACAGAAGGCGGTGAGTCCCAGCCACAGCTTTAGTTTGCTGTTTGCAGCCACTCACATTGTCTCAGAAAGCGTAGCTTCTGGGCATACTAACAAGTCCACCAGTGCTGTGGCTCTCTAAAATAAATCTGACCATTTATGGTGATGCAACGCATCACACGTGGTAGAAGTGGGCGGCAGCAGGCAGGGCAGAAATGCTGGGATGGCATGTGTGGCTATCAGCAGCTGACCTTTAATTCAGATCCCCCAAGTTCATCCAAAGTAGAGAATCATGATTTTCATCAGAATGGTCTGTCCTTATGTCCTCAAATACTCAAAAGTGGGGGAAAAAAAAAAAAGAGAGAGAGAGAGAGAAAGAGAGAAAAAAACATTTAAAGGAGGAAAATTTGAATCAAATTTGCCATGAAGAGAGATTCTGTGTCATTTCCGGATTCCTTCTATACCCAGCACAGTGCACCTTCTGTGATAGTGCTCAGTAAAGCCTGATAAATAGTTGTGATTGGCTCATAAGCAGGAGACTACCTTGACCAGGCAGGTCACTTGAGAGTCTTTCTCTGCTTCCTCGATTTTATTATTTTTATTTCTATTTTTTTAAAGGTTTTATTTATTTATTTATTTGACAGAGAGAGAAAGACAGCTAGAGAGGGAACACAAGCAGGGAGTCTGATGCCGGAGTCGATCCCCAGACTCCAGGGACCATGAGCTGAGCAAAGGCAGATTCTTAACCGAATGAGCCACCCAGATGCCCCAGCTTCCTGGATTTGAAACAATTAGATTTAAAACTAGTAAATTTAGCAAAGAAATTTGCTTGGCTGATTGAAAAACTGAGACGATGGTGCCTACAAAGGTAGAAGATTTTTCTGCCTTCTTCTTCTGACTTCCATTAAGTAGAAATAAAGACTTTCTTGCTGAAAAATTGTTTTTATTGCAAGAGCCTGCATTCAGTCAACTAAAACGCAAGCTTCTGCCTATAAACTGTGTTTTAATAGTTTTTAGAAAATCATGACACATGGCCAGGTGAAGACATAGTATAGCCACAAGTTATACTTATTGTTAATCATTTTGGATAGAGCTGAATTTTAAATAAACTTGTCCAGTTTTGTTAGTCTTTATTACTATTAGCGGTAGTGGTTGTTATTTATCTGAATCCTGTCACTCCATGTCTTTATTGTAAAAAAAATTTTTTTTTAACCCACAGAATTTTTTTTTAAAGATTTTATTTATTTATTTGACACATAGAGGTCACAAGTAGGCAGAGAGGCAGGCAGAGAGAGAGAGGTGGAAGCAGGCTCCCTGCCAAGCAGAGAGCCCAATGCAGGTCTCAATCCCAGGACCCTGGGATTAGGACCTGAGCAGAAGGCAGAGGCTTTAACCAACTGAGCCACCCAGGCGCCCCAACTCACAGAAGTTTTTATTTGTTGAAATGGCTGTTACAGTTTTGTTCGCCTCCTACAGGAGCTCACCCCAATAACAGGCACTAACCAAATAATAGTGCCTCGGACAGGATCTGCCTCTAAAAGTTCATGCTTCAACGTTCATTCGTCATATGACAAATGACATACGGTCAATCTCCACCCAAACGAGGGGACTTTGGAGGGTAGGGTCTCCATCTTATAAGACACTGTGTCTTTTTTTGGTTTTTAATAGATTTTATATTTATTTGTTTGACAGAGAGAGAGAGAGAGAGAGAGAGAGCCTAACCAAGCAGAGCAGGAGGCAGAGGAAGAGAGAGAAGCAGGCTCCCTGCCAAGCAAGGAGCCTGTAGCCAGGCTTGATCCCACGTCCCTGCGGTCATGACCTGAGCTGAAGGCAGACTCTTAACCTACTGAGCCACCCAGGCACCCCAAGACACTGTGTCTTATAAGACACCCTACCACAGCCCCTGTAAATGCCCACAAATTTTTCTAAAAAGAATAATCAACTTAATGTGTCAATCCCTTGAAGGGAAGGACTTCATTTTTTTTTCCTAGCAGTGACTGTGAAGCTTCTTTTTCAGGTTGGATGTTTGATCACTAACTTTGATAAAAAGAAACAGAAACCAAAGCAAACATGTTAGTCATCACCTGAATTGATAATCAAACTGAACATGATTTGAAGCAATAAAATACTAACAAAGGCAAGTATTTGGATGTTTTATATTTCCAATCACACACAGATTTTGAAGACTACATCTCCTGAATCAGGGATTTGTGCCCCTATATTTAGGGTCTACTTTGGCCATGTGTAGCTTATGAAGCTGGTGAAGAAGTGCGCACAGACATTATTCGTACTTATTGAACACCCGCTAACCCCAGCACTACCTTGGGCACTAGGAGAAAGAGGGAAAAAAATAAAATAAAATTCTCTGAAGAAATGGTTACTAACAATTCAAGGTAATCAGTCCCCAAATTAATGGTGTATATAGTCTTGCTTTGTGTGGCCTTCTAACTTTTCAACTTAGGACCCCTTTACACTCTTGAAAATTATTGAGGACCCCAAAAATCTTTATCTATCAGTTAATACCAAATTAGGAATTAAAAACTAAAAAATTGGGCACCTAGGTGGCTCAGTGGGTTAAAGTGTCTGCCTTTGGCTCGGGTCATGATCCCAGGGTCCTGGGATTGAGCCCTGCATTGGGCTCTCTGCTCAGCAGGGAGCCTGCCTCCCTCCGCCACCTCTGCCTGCCTCTCTGCCTCCTTGTCATCTCTGTCTGTCAAATAAATAAATAAAAATCTTTAAGAAAATAAAAACTAAAAAATTCTTTAATATATGTGAATTCTTTTAAAATAATAAAACAACCCCATTGCATATTAATATAAATAACATGTTCTTAAGAAATATAACTATTTTTCAAGGAAAAAACATCAGTAGGGAAAAGAGTGACATTGTTTCACATGTTTTGCACACCTCTTTTATGTCTGGCTTCATAGAGAAGAGTTGGGTTGTCAGACCCACCTGTGTATTCAATCTGTTCCAGTGCTTTCGGTTGAAGTATATAAAGAAAACTCAGCCTCTCAGAGATGTGTAATAGCAAAAGGGGAAGAATTTTAGTGGCCATTTTAGATCACTGTGGCTGTTCTTTGCTACTACATCAAACGTTAACAAGTGACAGTTTCTCAAAAGTTCACTTCAATGTGAAATCTAAAACCATGCCGTGAAAGCCCATCAGTCTTTCTTGCAATTCAAATTTTGTTAACACCATGAATTGGTCTTTTGAAAAATAGCAGCAGATCTTTGAAATGTCAACACTTCAGTTATACAAAGCAAAAACATGAACATTTGCTCATATCGCTACTGATCTCACTGGAAAAGCCATTAAGTACTTAGAAGCCATTGAACTCATTAATTGTTGAACTAATTTTCATTTAAAAGCTCAAATTTTATCATCGGCAATAAGTACTGCCAGTTGTTTCCCTCGAAGGGTCAGACTCAAGTTCCTTATTTTTGAGAAAAGTGAGAGCCGAGGACATCAGGCTGTCGATCGCTCTCTCTGAGAAATCTGGTGTTGCTAGTTGCTAGCTAGCAGCTAGTTGCTTGCAACTCGGTCGAAAAAGTGCTCCAGTTTCTCAAAAGCCTACATTTAATCATCTAAAATGTAAATTTCTGGTTTGTAAAACAATTTTTAAGTAACTGGGGAAAGTCGGTGACAGGTGGGTCAGGACAGGACACAATCGTAATCAGAATTACCCTGCCAGTGCCTGATAAGGAAGAACGCCATGACTACTGGTACAGCTCAGTGTCACTGCCCGGACTGGTCCTAAGGCTTGACCAATTTTATCCACCATCAGTGCAAACATCAATTTAATGAAATGGGCAAATGATGTCCTTAAAATATTATGAAAATGGCTTTTCCCTTGCTGTCCAACCAAAAGGGTATCAGGACACACCCCCACCCACCCACCCACACACACACACACAAAAAACTGTTGAGGGAAGACGCAAGCACACCCAACCTAGATGGAAGATTTAGGATTTGTTGTTGTTGTTTTAAGATTTTATTTATTTATTTGAGACAGAGAGAGAGAGCGTGAGCACAAGCAGAGAGGGTCAGAGAAAGGGGGAGAAGCAGGCTCCTGCTAGCAGGGAGCCGATGAGGGGCTCGATCCCAGGACTCTGGGATCATGACTTGAGCCGAAGGCAGAAGCTTTAACCCACTGAACCACCCACGCACCCCAGATTTAGGATTTTAATGTCCCTTGACTTCAATTAGCTGCACGAGTGACTATGAGCTGAAGTATATACAGTGATGTATTTAATATGTCCTGATTACAGAGCCAGCCTTCTGTACCATGAAGATCATAGAGGTTTCAGCACCAGGTGATGTATGGAATTACTGAATCACTACATTGTATACCTGAAACTAATACAACACTGTATGTTCACTAACTGGACTTAAAAGATAAAACAAAAATAATAAATAAATAAGTAAATAAATAGATAGATAGATAAATAAAATCACAGAAGTATCTTTTGTAAGTGGTCACAGCAGCTACTGTTAGGGGAAAAAAAATCCCATAACCAATTTTCTTTGGTCCTTAAAGGTAAAAGCATTTTCTGACCTTCTTTCTCCAGATTACCTCTGGCAGATGGCTAGAGAGATGAGTTAGCCTATCTGATTTCAGCAAGCTCCACAAAGGCGATCAACAGGGAAGAAGAGGGTTACATGTCACCAACCCCGCTTACTAAGATCAAAAAGTCTAGAGCCCCAGCAATTCAAAGCTTTTTTTCAAAACCTTTTATCATGTAGGCCCATGTGCTTGCCACAGATTAATTTAAAAGCGAGAGTGTTTGAAAATAGGTCAGAGAATTATAGCAATGCCAGAAGGAGACTCTGACTTGGGTTTTAGCCCTGTTACCTTTTTCTTTATATGGCAAAATATGCCCAATGCAATAAGTATTTTTGAACATTTTATATAAAAAAGATAGGTTACACTATTGTCAAATATTTTATTGCATAGGAACAAAAAGGCTTGAACATTCTCATTGTAAAGAAAAAACCTGGAACAATATGCTAAGGGTTAGCTTAGACGAAAGGTTATAAAAGGGGCCCAGGTCATAGCAAGATAAGAGAGTTCATCTTGTCTGCTGCCAGTTCAGCCCAGTCTGTATCTTCCCATACCCTGTTCCCTCTATAGAAAAGCAACATTTGGTCAAAAAAACGAGTGGGCCAAATTAATAGGCTTTACATTTCTTAGAACATTTTCAGACTTCCAGAAAACCTAAGCAGATAACATAAAGAATTCTCCTATACTGCCCATCACCCGCCACGCGCCCCGCCTTCCCCACCCCGCCACACACACAGCTTCTCCCATTACAAACATCTTGCACTGGTGTGGTACAGTTTTTACAATTAATGATCCAGTATTGATGTGTTGTAATTACCTAAGTTCAGAGTTTACATTAAGGTCTGCTCTAGGTGTCATATAGTTCTATGGGTTTTGACCCATGCATAATGTCTTGTATCCATCGCTATAGTGTCATACAGACTACTTTCACCACCCGAAAATCCCCTCTTCTTCACCTGATCATCCCTCCCCCTTCAACCCCTGACAACACACATCAAAGCAAATGGTATACTTTCTTTTCACCAACCAAGGAGACACCTGGTAATTTTCTGACTGCAACACAATAGCATAAAATAAGATCTAAAAAATATCTTCTTGAAAAGGAAAACTTGATCTATTTAAATAATTCTTCGGTCAAAGGGAACTAAAACTTGTATTACACATTATTTAAGGATTGATGACAATAGAAATGCAAAAGAAACAAGCAAAAGGAAAAGAGAGAGAGAGATGAAACAAGACACAGACTCTTCACTATAAAGAACAAACTGATGGTTACCGGAGGGAAGATGGGCCTGGGTGAGAAGGGTGATGGGAAAAATAGGTGATGGGGATTAGGAGTGCACCTGCTGTGATGAGCACAGGCTGTCCATCCTATTAAGTGTTAAATCACTATATTGTACACCTGAAAGTAATATAACATTATATGTTAACTAACTGGAATTAAAATAAAAATTAGAAATAAATACATAAATAAGTACATAAATACATAAATAAATAAATAAATAAATTCAAGATTAAGAAAGGCCCCTGGAAAGCTGATGAAATTCAAATATTAGTTTAAAAAAGTATGTGGGGAATAAAAAAAGTCTATGATCCTGCCAAAAAAGTGAAACATGAAGTAATTTCTGAAACAGTTCTGTCAGACATCTTTTATTCTGAAAACTGGCATGGAGTTTCATTACAATGTAATTTGTATTAAATCTAAGATTGATTCACTTAAAAAAAAAGAATTAGTGACAATATAAATACTCCATAGAAAACTCAAGAAATATAGCCAATGTCATTTTCAATAGAAAATCCATAACCTTAAACATTATTACTAATTCATAAGAAAAATTTCAATTAAATGAAAAAACAATTCAACTTAAGAAATTTAAAAAAGCATAACAAATCAAAAATAGTAAGAGTAGAGAAGGGACAAGTATTAAATCAGAAATAAGAGATTTGGGACGCCTGGGTGGCTCAGTTGGTTAAGCTTCTGTCTTCGGCTCAGATCATGATCCCAGTGCGGAGTCCCGCACTGGGCTAGCTGCTCAGTGAGGAGCCTGCTTCTCCCTTTGCCTACTGCTCCCCTTGCTTGTGCTCTCTCACTCTGACAAATAAATAAATAAAATCTTTAAAAAAAAAAAAAAAGAAATGATTTGGAAAGAAAATAAAAGCATCAGAATGAATAAGATTTATCTGTGAACAGATGCAAAGAAAACTAACCTATGAGAGAGAAAGCACAACTCTGTAATACTAGCAAAAAAATTTTACGAGTTTACAAATCATAAGTACAGATCAAAATTTTTGTCCAGAAACACTGTAATAATTTATAATTGCCATAACTGTTTTCTAGAGAAAATGAAATTAACAGAATTTATTTCCCCTCCAAAAAAACTATTTTTTAATTGGAAACAGTTAAAGATGTATCTCTAGAAAGTAGATAAGACCTGATTAGTTTTATAGATAAGTTACAGCAAGCCTTCAAGGAACAAGTAATACCTCTGGTACCTATTGGTTCCAAACAAACAAAAAGTCTGGAAGATTTCCATTTCTCTAGACTTGCATGGCCCTGATCCCAAAATCTAACCAGCACTACAAAGAGAACTGACTGAGGAAATCTATTTACAAAAATGTCTTAGACCTTTCTCGGGCTGCTCTAACAAAATACCAGAAAGTGGGTGGTTCATAAACAACAGAAATTCAATCCTCACAATTCTGGAGGCTGGGAACTCCAAGAGTAAGTGCCAGGAGGTTTGGTGTTTGGTAAGGGTCCACTTCCTGCCGTATGGCTTTCTTTTCGCTGTGTCCTCACTTGACAGAAGAGGCAGGGCAGAGGTGAAGAGGTTCTCCGGGGTCTCTTTTATATATTTTTTTTCGGGGTCTCTTTTATAAAGGCACTAATCCCATTTGTGAGAGATCCATCCTCATGACCTCATCACCTCCCAAAGGCCCCACCTCCAAATACCACCACCTTGGGGGTTAGGATTCAACATATGAATTTTGGAGGAACATATTCTATTATACATGTTATATATATACAACATATATATTGTGTATATAATGAACATTTCTATAAATTCCAAAGACTTTTGATAACTATTTATTGATCAAAATAATCAATAAAGTAGAACTAGATGGATACTCATTATCGCAATGCTTATCTCTCACCCCATACCACCCCACCCTGTGTGGGTTTGTGTAATCTAGACATATCCTAAATCGGGAACTAGAAAGGTGTACTTGATCAACATTTATATTTAATATTGAACAATCTAGTTAATATTTCTCACACCAGCAAGGCTGTAATTTTTCTGGCAAAAATCAGGTTCTGCTGCTTGACCAAAGGATCCTGCCCTTCCTAACTCCTCTATGAACAAGGAATGCAGTGGAAGATGAGGGTCCCTCTCCTGGTGTTCAAACTCCAGTACATCCTGCTCTTGTCTGCGGATCTATGGACATCCCACCAGTCCCGCATCTGAAGCCTTCCTCACAGATTCATGGGAGCCTGTCCCAATGTCCTTCTCCAGGCCCTTTATGTACTGGTTAGGATTTGATCAGAATCCTAGATCCCAGATCCCAGATCACAGAAGAAGAACCTCTGTGAGTGTTAAAGATAAGGAACTTATTACTCCGATTAGACCTTGGATAGTTGTGAGGTGAACTAGGAAAGTAAAGTTCTGGAAAGGATCAGAGAAAAGTCACTAACTAGCCCGGGAGTGGGTAACTGAGTCAGCGCCAGAAGGAAGTTAGGCACACCCAGCTGCTGGAAGGCTGGGACCAGTGGAGACATTCAGTGAAGGTGGGTGGCTCCTCGTGGCTGCCATCTGTGTGAGTTGCAACAAGGAATCTGGTGGTGCACGTGGAGTTACCGTTAGTCAGTTGTCAGCAATGAGAAACACCATGTGGTGTTGGGAGAAGCAAAGACAAAGTGGAACCCACCAGCACCTTGGTCTCTCACCAAAGATGACCTTTGGAACACAATAGCCGCTGATTCATCTCTGACTCCCAAACCTCATGCATACTTCTCCTGTGGCCAATCCTAACCTGGGTCAACAGGGGAAAGAATTCTCAGAAACATAGATCTTAATTAGCTACCCTGAGAGAGAACAAAATGCTACAGTTTGCCGAATGACCAGAAATAAACTCCATCACCAATACATTGGATTTATATGTAAAAAATCTGAAACATAAAACATTATTGAAAGATATAAAAGAAAAGATGAATAAATAAGAGGTATTGATGGACAAAAAGAACCAATATTATGAAGACATCAGCTCTAAATTAATCTATAAATTTTGTGCAATCCAAATCAAAATTATAGTCGTTCAAGAATGCTTCTAAAAGACTATCTAATAGATAGACAAAAAAATATCAAATCTGAAAAATAAGAGAAATTAGAGGTGGGATTGACAATACGGAGTTTGTCCCCACTATTTAAAAGCACATATAATAGTAAAAACATATATAATAACATATATAATAGTAAATTTAAAAAAACACTTATAGGGACTCCTGGGTAGCTCAGTCAGTTAAGCCGCTGCCTTCAGCTCAGGTCATGATCCCAGGGTCCTGGGATCCAGTCCCACATCAGGCTCCTTGCTCGGCAGGGAGCCTGCTTCTCTCTCCACCTCCGCCTGCTTGTGCACACTCTCTCTCTGATAAGTAAATAAATAAATAAATACACATATAATAGTAAGTTTATGTGAGTCACTATCACAGGAATGGATAAACAGATAAATAGAATGGAAACGTTGAACAATCTAATAACTCCAGATATGTATAGAAAATAAAGATCACATTTAAAATCAATAGGGAAGGATGTCTGGGTGGCTCAGTTGGTTAACCGACTGCCTTCAGCTCAGGTCATGATCCTGGAGTCCCAGGATCGAGTCCCACGTGGAGCTCCCTGCTCCACAGGGAGTCTGCTTCTCCCTCTGACCTTCTCCCCTCTCATGTTCTCTCTCACGGTCTCTCTCTCAAATAAATAAATAAAATCTTTTTTTAAAAAATGAGTAAAAAATATAATCAATAAGGAAAGATGATCTATTTAAGAAAGATATTGGAAAACTAAAAAAAATTTCAAGTGGGAAGAAAAACATAGCAAGATCCCTACCCATTTTCTGTACTTGAGCTGGTTTCACGCCATGTCCATCCGCTGGTGCTCACGTTTGGACAAAAGCTGGATGGGCTGCAGACTTATTATTCCGCTAAGTCTTTCTGATAAGAAGGAAGTTAGGGGCCTAAAGTTACTCCCATCCTGTCTGTCAATATTCTTCTCATGTAGATTCTAATTTTCAGTTCAATTCCTCAAATATTTACTAAATAAGGCAGGCGAAGTCACTATGCTTCGGAATTCTAAAAATAAACAACTTAGTCCCTGTTCTACACTTTTGTTAAAAGAAATAATAGTTCACACGGATTGAGTACTTCCTAGGCGTTGTTCTAAGGGCTTTACATATATTATTTATCTAATCATTGCAACTTGTCAGCTAAGTGCTATTATTATCTGTTCCACAGATAAGGTGGAGAGATTTACTTCAGAGGACTCCGCAGCCCCGTGGCAGAGCCGGGATTCAAACACAGGAGATCTTCACCAGAACACTGGCTCCACACCACTGTGGAGAGAAACCAACAGGTAAGCAAATAAATTCCATCTCAATGGGCTTCTCCATGCCAGTAAAATCTCACCCTAACCCCTGAATCCAAATCTCTAGTCATCAGGTCTAGGCATCATTACATGTTAGAAGTTACACGTATGACACGGTGGTGTAGGTCCGGTTGAGAAGCACCAGACCTCACCTCCAGACCTCACCTCCTCCCCTGAGAGGGACCGCTCAGTCCCTCTGCTCCCGACATGATTACTCCCTTGCTATTTCCAGACCATGCCAGCCACACTCCTGCCTGGGGTCTTCATACTTCCTCTTCCCCTGTATGGAACCTTCTTCCCAACATACGCACGGAGCCAGCTTCTTTCCTTCCTCCAGTGTGGGCAGAAATGTCTTCTTATCAGAAAGCCCGCCAAGACCACTGTACCTAAAATAGCATGTGTGCACACACAAATCTCCTTCCGCCCCTCCCTATCCCCTTATCCTGGCTAATTTTCCTCCCAGAACTTAGCAACAAGATCAGATACGTTGTATAGACATAGACACAGACACAGACACAGACATAGACATAGACCCAGACACAGACAGATATATATATATATAGGTATTTTTTTAAAGTTTCTGTCTTCCCTTCCCCCACTTCATAATGAAAATTCCATGAAGTAGGGACTCTTTTGGTCATAGCTACTAGTAGGTGCTCAATAAATAATTGTATACATGAACAACAGATGAAAAAACCCCTACAGCAGCACCATGTCCAAATTCGAAGGGGAAAGGAGTGGGAGAAGTGTTCTGGAAATCAAGAAAGGAAATATTCAACTGTTCATGTTTGTGGGCCCCGCTCCTGGGCTCCCAGGGAAGCTGTGCTTTAACATTTACCAAGGTCAGAATGACTCAGCAAAACCTCAAAGCATGGGCTCTATTTCTGCCCAAGCACACACTGTATGTCTGCTTCATTAAAAAAATATAAATACCCAAAGAGGAGCATTCCAAACATAAAGATATGAAAATAAACCCCTCTGGTTCCCATAAGGTAAAAGTCATACACCCTTGTACATACTATAAACATAAGATAAAGTCTGTAACTTTCTAGGATGTCCCTCATCATGCTGATCTGCAATTCTTTATATAAAATTCTTTATATAAAAAGTATAGGTAGCCTTGCACCAAACATTGCTTCTCCTGAGCACTCTCTTTTGCAAGACTGTGTAACCAGGGCAATTGTCCTAATTTGGGTTGGAATAAAACCCTTTCCTTTCTCTTTAAAATTTTAGAAAAGTGTTCTTCACTGTGCATGGGCACAACATTTGTACTTGTATCAGAAAAAGCAAAAATTCTGCCAGGCCCCCTGACTTCCATTTGAATACTTCCTTTGAGTACATTGTCTCCCCCCAGCAACAATAGCAAACAAGAGAGGGCTGGCTAGGAAGGCGAGTATTTACCTTTTACCATCTGTCAGTGGAGGCGCCCAAGGGAGAAAGGTTAGGAATGGTGTTGGATTAGCCAAAACTCAGTGTTGTCACAAGAGACAAGACTAATTGAAACAAACCGGAAAGGATTGCTATATATTTAGAAGAGATAAATTCTGCAAAAATACCTAAAATGTCTGTAAGGTTTAAATTATGCGTATCTCTTCTTCCCACAGCCATCCATCCAGGACTGGTAGCCTGGACACGAGATAACCAATGGACCAAATGACCCAAACTCTGAGGATACATTTACCAATGAAGATGGGGATCAATAATTGGGCTGGACAAGTAGATTTGGGGGAACATGGGGAGCAGGTAGCCAAACACTCCCATTTTATAGCTGAGGAAACAGTCCAGATGGTTATACAACTTACTCAGAGCCTCCCAACTAAATTAGATGTAGATAAAAAATGAAGTTTAAATCCTACTCCAAGAGTATGGGTGGGTGTCTTTGTTTCTTACCTCCACTGTAACAGATGACCAGAAACTAACATTACATCGTATATTACCTAAGGAATTTAAATAAAAACTTGAAATAAAAGTAAATAAACAAATAAAATATGAAGATGATTGTTTCACATAAAAAAAAGAAACAGGCTCATATCATTTCATAAATGTAGAACACAGTCTGTACATTACCCATCCTTCAGTATTTCTCGATGGCTTCATAAATGGTCTGTTGTCTTTGTGGAACTTCTCTGGTGTCCCTCTTCTAATGTGTCTATGTATGGGTCTCTCTATATTTTGATATGGGTCTTTTTAACCCATTTTTTTCATCTGTAATTCTAGGAAGTTAATCTCCTTGGTTTCTCCAAACAGTTCTTCTTCTCTTTCCTTTGGTTGACATTTTTCTCTTGAAGGGATTCCTATCAGATGAATAATGGCACTTACGCTTTTATCTTCTGGGTCCTTGGGTTTGGCTTTTCTTTTAAATTTTCTGTCTCTTGACCCTCTCCTTCAAGGAGAGCTCCTCATCTGACACTCTAACTCATAAACTTAATCTCGGCTGTACTCTTCCCAGGGTCTATCCCCTCACGATGTTGTTGATCTCAACTAGTCAGTTTTTCATACCTGCTTCCATTTTGTTGTTTTTTACTCCGTGGTCTTGTTTTGCAGTGCCCCCTTCTCTCTCCAGGTGCATTTAATTACATGCCAATGTGTCAGTGAGAGTTCAGGATGGCGGATGCTATCTGACTTGTCTTCAAGGCAGTTACAGTGACTAAGCGCTCATTTCCCTGGGGACAAGAGGTCCTTTTTCAGGGAATGTGTTTTGGGGAAGAGCCAAAAGCCCTAGTTTGTGTCACTGTGGGTGAATTTAAGGGGAAGAGGGATGGGGCCCCCGCAGGGAGCCCCAGACACCACAGAAGCATGGCTGGCCTCTCCCATTTGCTGCTGCTTCACCACGCAACTACTCTAGCCAGAATTTGACATTGAAATCCTTAGGGAGGCACAAAGCTGAGAGGGAAGGCTGGAAGTCAACAAGTGGGTCTGCACCTGTTTCCTGACTCCTCAGTCCCGTGGCTTCTGCATTGCCCTGAGGTCACACGGGGGCGAGGTATACCACTTTCTAGTTTCCAATTGCTGCTGCCACAGCTTACCACAGACTTCATGCCTTAAAGAACAGAAATTCTCTTATAGTTCTGGAGAGAGGTCAGAAATCCTAAACCCAGTTTCACCAGGCTAACAGGTCAAGGTGTCAGTAGGGTTAGTTCCTTTTTGGGGACTCCAAGGGAGAATCCATTTCCTTGACTTTTTCAGCTTCTTGCTCCCCCTTCTTTCTTCAGAGTACAGAGTACAGAGTACAGACCTCTGCCTCTGTGGCTACATCACCTCCTCCTTCTGACAGAATCCTCCTGTGTCCCTGTTATATGGACTGTTGTGATTCCATCAGGCCGAAAGATAATCCAGGATAATCTCCTCATCTCCAGATTCTTTTTTTGAGTGGCGGGGGAGAGAATTTTTTTCTTAATTCAATTAATTAACATATAGTGTGTTATTAATTTCAGAGGTGGAATTCAGTAATTCATCAATCCTATATAACACCCAGTGCTCATTACATCCCATGCCCTCCTTAATACCTGTCACCCAGTTACAACCCCCCACCTCCCTTTCCTCCAGCAACCTGCAGTTGTTTCCTATGAAGCAACCTGGGTTGAAACAACGCCTGGGTGGCTCAATCATTAAGCATCTGCCTTCGGCTCAGGTCATAATCCCAGGGTCCTGGGATCCAGCCCCGCATTGGGCTCCCTGCTAGGCGGGAAGGCTGCTTCTCCTCTCACACTCCCACTGCTTGTGTTCCCTCTCTCGCGGTCTCTCTCTCTGTCAAATAAATAAAATCTTTAAAAAAAAAAAAAAAAAAGACCCTTATGGTTTGTCTCCCTGGGGGAGAAAGAATCTTAAGCAGGTTCCATACCCAGCATAGAGCCTGACAAAGCTCTATCTCACAGACTTGAGATCAGGAGCCGAATCAAGATCCACCCAGCTGCCCCAGCTTACCTCAAGATTCTTAACTCAGTCACATCTGCCAGCTCCTCTTGCCATATAGATGTGCTATTTACAAATTCCAGGGATTAGAATGTGAACATATCGGAGAGCCATCAATCCACCTACCTCAACTACCCAGGTTTATTTAAGCTGAAGGAACTTAGATTACAGAAACATTTTGAAACACCTACTAAGTACAGAGTGTTATGCTAAACAGGAGAGAGGTGTTGGGAAGCACAAAATTTATACATACGCATGAGATTGCGTGTCTCCCTGTTCATGGTACAGATGTGGTACAGAAGACACACATATGGAAAAATAGGGTGTAGGCTGCATAGGCAATCAACCTGCTTCATATTTCAAAATTGCCACATTTCAGCTCTCTTGGTGGCATGGCCATGTGAGAAGGACTTTCAGATTCTAGAGGATGGGTACTCCCCTGGACTTCACATGAGGCCGGGACACTCTTCTTGCACCATCAGTCTTCCTTATTGGGCAGATTCCAAGCACTTGGTGGTGTCCAATGGGTAAAGCTTGGCTCCTGGCCTTAAAAGCCGTTCGGGCTAGTGAGAGAGACAGACACAAATGGTGGAGAATAACACCGAGCGCTGGAGCAATGTTGTCTGCAAGGGTCAGGGAGAGCTGGCTAACCACCAGGCCCCAAGACCAACGAAAGCTCCAGGGGTTCCCGGATGAGGAAGGAGATAAGGGAGGCCCCGCTGGGAGAACCACAACTGCAGCGAGGCTCGAAGGAGCAGAAGCATCCTGCAAAGTGTGCGCTGCCAGGTGGTCTGGGCCCTTGCAGAGCTCTCTCCGCCTTCTGGGCTCTGAAGGAGAGATCAGTATCAAAACCATCCCTTGGCCGCCCCCTCTGACCTTCCCTCTTTTCCGTCCCTTCTTCTCTCCCGGAGACGGTACAGATGATGATAGTACCTTCCCCACCGCCCCCGAAATAACTCCTTACGGTACAACACACCGAATGCCCGAGGGCTTGGCAAGACGCAGGAAGATCAGGTGTGCTGATGCTGTCAGCCTTCAAACGGCCTCCTGACCATCATTTCCTCTCCAGAAACTTTTATCTCACATTCTCACAGCACCTGCCTTCAAAGGCCCAAGAGCCTCCCAGGTGCTATTAGGCCCCTTGATCATCGCTGGGGCTCAGGGCTCTGATCTTCCCTCACGGCTGGGAAAGGGGGCCAGCGGGACCCCAGACCTCCTGTGCAGGCCCTTCCCAGAGCTGCCCAGTACTCAGACCCCAAAACGCACCTGCCTCGGGGCTGGGTGCTGCCACATCACAGAGGACACTTAAACTATAGCATTTGTTGTTACCAGGCAGGATCTGAAGGCAATAAGGATTCTCCAAGCGGACTCTCCCCGAGGGCTTTTTTTTTTCTTTTTAACCCCACCCTGTCGTTCCAAGGGAAAGAAAGACTGAAAAAAGCACCACCTCGCTCCATCCTCCTCCACAGTATTATTTTGACAGCAAGACAGAGGAGAGCTCATTCAAATTGCCCAAGCAGGGGAAAATTAAAAAATGACTATGATATGATACAGATTGGGCCAGATACATCACCAGATATCCTAGACCATAGAGAGTGTGTCTCCTTCGTAAACACTGAATCAGGAAATCCACAAAGACCAAACTGACGTCATAGTTCCTTTCTGGCTAATAATCATTCCTTAACTTGACAGAAATAAACAGCACCTACTGCCTGAAGCTAAGTGCGTGTGAACACCCCCTCCCTGGGAGGACCTTGGCAGACTGACCCCGTGAGCTGCTTTATAGACCGTTGACTTTGTGCACCGGGTGAGGGTAGTGAAACATCTGCTGCACCCCTGCCTAGACCTATGGGCAGTATTCACTGAGGGGGACATAACACGAGGCTACCCTTGCTCCGTGCATGTGCTTAGGGCATTGGCCGACCAGGGCATTGGCGGACCAGGGCCCGGGGGCCACGTGGATTACCCTAAAAAGAGCTGGCAGGCGGGTCAGGGAATGACAGCACATTGGCTGGGATTCAAGCCCCGTTCAGAAGCACGGCTACGGAAGAGGGGACTCTGGCAGATCTCCCATTGTGGACTGACTGGTGGCATTCAGAAAACCACCATCGCGAAGTTGTTATGGTCATCTATTCACAATTTCCGTGGCTTGCTTGAATGGGTTATATTTGCTCCGTGAGTAACACAGAATGCACTGCCATGTTTTTACCCCAGATGTGGAAATAAATCATCCTACTCTTTCAACTATCTATTTCCTAACTTTAAAAACAAAAAGTTGGTTGTATCTCATCAGATAAGCCTGGAGCTTCCAAGGAGTCCGTAATTCTCGAGCATTTGATCTGGATACGTTTGTAGCATCCAAGGAAATGCTGGGACCAGATAATGTGAGAATCTCTAAGAAGGTTGATTTTTTTAAGCCTGTTTTGCAAATTGTAAGAAGCAAATTCGATGATTTTTTTAGTCCATAGGCTTACAGTAAATTAAGAAAGAATTAGAATAAAAACTAATTTGTGCCCTCTATGAGGGCAGGAAATCATTCCAAACTGCAATCGGCATGCTTTTCTTAATGAACTTAACCTAATAGGTATGAGGTAAATGTACTGTCATTCACTTATTCACTCAAAAATATTTTTTCAGCTCTTATAAGCAAGACACTGCTCTAGCACTGAAGACACAACAGAGTACAAAAGAGCCCCAAATCCTTGCCTTGTAGGTCTTATATTTTAATACTTTCCAATTCACCACCAACAACACAGAGATGAAAGCGCTGTGACCATGGACTCTGCCTCCTTTGGCCTCACAACTCTTCCCACCAAATGGCTGTGGGTGGGGAGGTGGTGCTGGGGAAGATGGGCAGGGCCTGGAGGCTAGGGGTTGGGGAAAGGGGCTGGGGCTGGGGGTGTCCGGGTGGAAGGAAACTTAACAGGGAGGCAGGTATCTACTGCAGCCTTTACAAGGCTTTGTAAAACAGGTTACTGCTCCTATTGCCTAATCCTCCTTCAAGAACCTCTGGATAAGTTCTTTTTCTCTGCACTGTATAAATATAAATTTTTAAAAATCTATTTCAAATAATGCACAGTAATTAATCTTACTGCATGAATCATACTCTAATGGTCAAGTGAAAGAACCTTAACTCAAAATATTTAGGGAGGAAAGGGGAATGCATTTGCTTGCATGATTGGGACATCTAGGGGGTCATGCTAGCGTCACGCAGGTTGGATCCCCAAAGTTCACGAGCTGCCTTTAGGCTGCCAGCTCCTTTTCCCCATCTTTCAGCTCTGCCTTCCTCCCTGCTGGCTTCATTCTTGGCAAGCTCACTTCACAGAGTGGCAAAGATGCCCTCCTGCAAACCCAGCTCTTTGCGATTTTTTACCCCTCTGATGTCAGGAATAAAAGCAGCCTTAGAGACACTGAGGACTCCAAAAATGTAATCAGGTCATTCCATTGCTCTGTACCCATGCCACTAATCCCAGCTCTGCCTCTCCCTGTGTGTCAGTGTGCTATAGGTACGCTTCTCCCTGGCGGAGGGAGAAGGGCCATGCCGGGTCACAGATAGTTCCAATCTTGCACAATCCCAGCTCAGCAACTCTGGAGGACACAGAGAGTTTATGATTTCCATGTTCATGTGAAATCCCTGGAGAAGCCCCTGATTGCTTTGACTCAAGTATTAGACTATCAGCCCATTACCTTGGCCTTGGGGATAGGTACCTGATGGCCAGATCTGGGTCACGTACCCATTTCTATAGCTGGGGCAAAGGCTGGCAGCACCATCAAATTCAGATGCATTCTTCTCCCCACCCCCAATGGATTTGCACTGCTCTCAGGAAAAGGACGCAAATCTCTCACAGCCCCATCTCAGTTGCCCTTGCCCAAGTGCAACCTTCAGGGGCTCAGTAGCCACCTGTAACCCTGGCTTACATGGACAACAATATGTAGACTCCTGGTCTGACCTCTCTTTTACTCTGGGGAGCTCAAAGCATTTGCTTAAATAAGCAAGCCTTGTATTAGTTTACTAGTGCTTTTGTGCAAATTACCATAAAGCTAGTGACTGAAAATGAATAGAATCTTATTTTATAGTTCTGGAAGCCAGAAGTCTATAATGGGCTCCACTGGGCTGAAACAAAGGTAGAGGCAGGGCCATCTCCCTCCAGGGGCTCTAGAGGAGAATCTGTTTGTTCACCTTTCCCAGCTTCTGGTGCTGCATTCCCTGTCTGTGGCTAACTTCCTCCATCTTCATGGCCAGATCATAGCATGTTCAAACCAGTCCCTGCTTCCATCACCACGTTGCCTTCTGCTGTTTGTGTCAAATCCCTCTCAGCCTTCCTCCAGTGATTACAGTTAGGGCTCATCCAGATAATCTGGGATAATCTCCCGACAGGGAGTCTAGGACCAAACCTTAAGAAACACCAACACTGGGGTACCTGGGTGGCTCAGTGGGTTAAAGCCTCTGCCTTTGGCTCGGGTCATGATCTCAGGGTCCTGGGATTGAGCCCTGCATAGGGCTTTCTGCTCAGCAGGGAGCCTGCTTCCCCCTTTCTCTCTGCCTGCCTCTCTGCCTACTTTTGATCTCTGTCTGTCAAATAAATAAATAAAATCTTTTGAAAGAAAGAAAGAAAGAAAGAAAGAAAGAAAGAAAGAAAGAAAGAAAGAAAGAAAGAAGAAACACCAACACTGAATGGCTGGATAAAAAGGGAATTTTTTTTTTTTTTTTTTTTAAGCCTAGAAGGAGTAGCCACAAAGAGCAGGCTGCATTACCAAGGGCAAGGGAAGAGTATGTTTCAAGAAGGAAGTGCTCATCAGGGTCATCTGGCTGTGAGAAATTAAATAGGATGAGGGCTAACAATCCCCCATTGGTTATAAATGCGGCCTCTAAGTACGAGAGACTTCTAACCTCATCACCACCAATAATGCACATGCACACAGCACCTTGCACACAGCCTGTCTTCACCAGATACATCCATCACCTTACCAATATGCACTGCATGGTAAGACACTGTATGGTGTAGGGGAAAGAGGGTAAGCCTCAAATCCCAAACCATCCACCTGCCAGCTCTAGTGTTTGACACAGGTCCTCTCTGAGTCTTATTTCCTCACCAATAAAATGGATCTGGTAATAATGGGTTTAGCATGGATTCAAGAAATGGTGACTATTAATAATACTTTATTCTTCAAGGTATTTTCTTGTGCATAATATCGTTTGATCCTTAGAACAACCCAGTGACTTTGGCGAATAATAGGTTAAGCGAGGAATCCAAGGGCCCAGTGCTGCTCTGTTGCCACACCAGGGGTTCTTGAGTGACTATCTAGTGCTTTTATAAGGAAAATGCTCTCAGGATCTCAAAGTTGTTGCTTTTGACTCTGAGAGATGGATGGTTACTCAACCATCTCAACCTGGGTACCTGATGTGACAGAGTCACTCCACCTGAGTGTGGAGCTAGAGATTTATAAAGATGAGGTAGATAGTTTCTGCACCCTAGAGAGTCATGGTCCCATGAAGGAGACAGGTACTATAAATAAATAGTTATAATATCCCATGACAAACTCTCAGTGGGGAGCCTTAAGGACAAAGCAGTGTGGGAACACAGTGGAAGGCACGGTGAACCCTGGAAGATGGAGGAAGCAAAAGAGAGATCTGGGAAGTCATGGTAAGTAAGAACAAGGCTTAAAAATATATGCCAACTTGTGCTGTGATCTTCTCTCTGTTTTTCTTGGGAAAAAAAAAAAAAAAACATAGAATTTCAGAGCCGGAAAAGATCTTCTGAATTATCACCTTCTTATACCAAAGATGGCAGACTGGAAGACCAGAGAGGTAAGATGATCTTCCAGGGACAAGAGCTGGAAAAATATCCAGAAGTCCCAATATCCAGCTCAAAGTTCTTTAAGCACAGCTTAAAGTCGGGAATGGAGTCATCTAGCAGAGAAGGCTCTGGAAGCTCTGGGATGGACTGGTCAGCCAGTTCAGGCAGAAATGGACTGCCCTAATCTGAAAGAACCACTGGAATCATAAGGGCCAGAGCCTGGTGGCATTGCTGGGCATTCCCTGGAAGGTGGTAAGAAGAATATCATCATATGTCTATGAGAGACAAACTGTGATTTCTTTTCTTGAGTAGTTTATGCACTTGGTGTTAGAAAAAATGGGGAAAACAGCAGTATGGTAAGGCTTTGCAGAACACTCACTAACACTGGGGATAAAAACATGCTGGAAATATGGACAAAATGGCTACTGACTCCATCTAGATCAAAGGTGGAACTATTGTGACAAAGTTCCCACATTAAAAAAAAAAAAAAAAAAGGACTGAAAGTCAAGACCCATCATTTCAAGAATATTTGCTAAATAAATTCAGAAAATAAAGTCTTAAAATAAGGTATTAACCTCAATAATCCAGACCCATTTAAGTTCTAACTTAAGGAAGTTAAAAAATCTGACTTTGAAAAGCAAAGCAAATGCGACCATTTCAAGTAGACTAATAGAATGTTGTTAAGTAAAGCCCTTGGACGTTAAATAAAAAGATTAGCTGAATCGCTAATGTTTGATACCACCCACCATTTGTTTGTGAGCGGACACCTGTACCAAAACTCAATGACTCTTCAGAGGTTTATTTCCAGAAAATTCAACCTAAATCATTCACTTTGTAAACCTTATCTTAAACATGGTAAAAAAAAAATAAGCTTCTATCGGCCCCTTTCTGAACTGCAAATTCCCTGTGGAATTCAAATAAATTAATTTGGAAAGTCCCTTGAATTCTTTGGAAAAGAATCAGACCTGTGGGTCGTTTATCTGAGTCTTGCTATGGCCACTGTCAGTATTTTACAATGAAGCTTTCTTAAACAACTTGAATGAAGAGGGAACGATCTAATCCAAGACAGTTAACGGAGCAATAAGCAAACAGATTTGTCTTAAGATAGAATTTTTTAAAGCATTTAAGCAGACTAAATACAGCAAGGCCTCATTCATCCAGCATTGCTAAGCGATGAATTTGCCAGTATACGTGCATTTTCCAAATAGCAGCTGATTTCCCCTTGATGAAGATTATTTTAATATGTACTACGCACTTCCTCGCTAGATTACTTGTGCCAATCTATTATGCCTTTCCTAAGCCCTTGTATTCAATGACTCAAGAACTTCAAATGTTAAACATTTCTTGGGTAATACAATGAGTCCACAGGATTGACTGGAGTCCCTAGGTTTCTTCTGGAGACCCAGCTGTTATGCTTTCTTAATTCTTATGCGACCCTCTTCACTGCTGGTCCGCTTTTCTCACAATTACCAGTATGCCTTCTTCCAGCAGCCTTTTTCCCCTTTTAATTTGATACTTTAAAAAATATGTCTTGGAGCACCTAGGAGACTAAGTCGGGTAAGCCTCCGACTCTTGATTTTGGCTCAGGTCATGATCTCGGGATCAGCCCCTCCTCAGGCTCCGTGCTGGGTATGGAGCCTGCTGAAGACTTTCTACCTCCCAGAAAAAAATGAAACAAGATGGGACAGGGGAGGGAGGCAAACCATAAGAGCCTCTTAATCCTAGGAAACAAATCGAAGGTTGCTGGAGGAAGAGGGCTAGGGTGGCTGGGTTATGGACGTTGGGGATGGTATGTGCTATGGTGAGTGCCGTGAATTGTGTAAGACTGCAAATGATTTACAGACCTGTAGGCCAAATAATACATTATATGTTAATGAAAAAAAAATTTTTTAAAAGGTTTTCTACCTCCCTGGGTGCCTGGGTGGTACAGTTGTCCAATTGTCCAACTCTTGTTTTCAGCTCAGGTCTTAATTTCAGGGTCGTGAGTTCAAGTGCTGCATTGGGCCCCAGGCTCAGTGTGGAGTCTGCTTGAGATTCTCCCTCTCCCTTCTTCTGCCCCTCCCGCTCATGCTTTCTCTCTCTCCCTCTCTCAAATAAATAAATCTTTTTTTTTTAAAATGGAAGTATGCCTTATTTCCTATTTTCAGTTATGAAAATAACACAGGCTCATTCTATAAAACTTAAAGAACTATGAAAATTTTTTCAAGTTAGTGGAAAATTTAAAATAGTCACCGACTCATACACAGATGTCCCTTCCTTGTCTTTTTTTTTTTTTTTTTAACTCATGGATTTGTTTTAAGGTGTATTGAGGAAATAACAGATACCATAAGAACTGATAAATGGTGTAGGTGTATTCTGTTTTTTGTGCTACATATAACAAAATTCTTTCAAAAGAAACATTTTAGAGGTAAAAATATTCCATCAGAGATATTCCTTTTAATGAAAAAAAATTCTCCTTATACCTTACATCTGAGCCACCTCTGGTTTTTCTCTACCACCTTCAAGGCGCATACAACACTTCATATCACATCCCCCGAAGTGAATCCATCTCACAAACCATAAGCGGAAAACATACCACACTGAAGAGTTTCTGGAAAGAAGGGAAGAATGTACTTCCTAAGTTACTATCCACCAAAAAGAAAATGTATTCAAATGACCATTAGTACTTTGTCTGTAACACAGACAGTGCACTATTCCATTTATAAAAGTCTGGGTTTAGGGGCACCTGGGTGGCTCAGTAAGCCTCTGCCTTCGGTTCAGGTCATGATCTCAGGGTCCTGGGATGGAGTCCCGCATTGGGCTCTCTGCTCAGCAAGGAGCCTACTTTCCCCTCTCTCTCTGCCTGCTATTCTGCTTGCTTGTGATCTCTCTCTTTGTGTGTCAAATAAATAAATAAAATCTTAACAACAACAACAAAAAAAGCTGGGTTTATATATATGAAATGAAATACTGTGCTGTCATTTAAAAGTTAAGTAGTCCATGTTGTAGATATGGAACAATCACAAGGATACATTATAAAACTATAAGGTATAAAGGGATACATGTAAGTGTGTATGTGTAAAGACACATGCACACACATATTTCAGATTCAGAAAGAGAGGGTGGCACAAACACATATTATATTCTAGAAACTCCAAAGGATTCTAGAAGGATACAACAGCGACAGCCTCAGGCTGGCGAGTGGCTGGAAGCCTGGAGACGGGGGAGTTTCATTTACTGCTCACTTGTGCTCACAGAGAGCAGTGGTAGTGGTTGTTGCTTCACTGTGGCTATGTATTACGCTTTCAGTTCTTTCCCTAACCATGTGAATAATTGGTTTAATTTCTAAAAGCATAATAACAACAGCAAAAACTTATTATGTACTCTGTGCCAGGCAGTGAGGGCTTTTCCAGGTATAATTTCTTTGATTCCTTACAATAACCCTGAAAGGTGCATACTTTTATCTCCATTCTATGGAAAAAGAAATGAAGAAACAAGGGTGTCAAGTACCTGGCCCGCCATCAGATCAGGCCCCCCAGCCTGCCTTCTTTGGCCCCAAAAGATACAGGCAATGAGCACAAAACAAAAATAAAAGGGATAAAGCTATTTACAAAGTCAAAACAGATTCAAACAAGTAAATTATTCATGTGGGGGCAAAAAAAATTCCACACAGGTACAAGAATACCGGAACATACTGTTTTCCACATCTTCTAAAAAGCTCAAAATCGGAGGCAAGAGTGTGCTGGTGGGTATAGCTGCCTTCCCCCTGCAGAGAATTATGCCGGATATCTTTAATGTACATAGCAAGTACATTTTGTATTATTATCACAGCATAATGGAAAAACGCTCCTTCACTGTGGAAGCCCCCAACAGCCTCACTCCCATATCCCCTCCGATTCCTCCTCCCACATTTCTCCCCAAGTGCCACCTAGTTATGCGAGGGGCCCGGGGGACATGCCCTATGCCTGTGCTCTGTTCTGCCTGAGCCTTTCTTTCAATGTATATTCCTACCAGCCAGAGACCTAGACATCTTCCAAGGTCACGATCAAATCCACCTCCCGCGAGAAGACTCTCCTGATCCCCTACCTGAAAGCCCACCTCTCTTTTGTCTGGACCTGTCTTAATGCTCCACTCATTGGAAATACAGGCACAGATAAATAATGCAAAGGAAATGTAAATTATGAAAAAGTCTATCCAGCAGATACCTGCCCCTTGCACTGTGGGTCTCGGGAGAGCAAGAACTAAATCTTTCCATTATTTGCACTACCACCCTCACACTGTCTGGCACAATATTTGACTAACTATTCAATGAAGGTTTGCAAGAAATGAACACAGGGAATGGCATGAGTCATCAAGAAAAACCGGGCGGATGGAAACGCGGGAAGTCTGAGCAGTCACCACTGGGCTCTGGGATGTTAGTTACTCCTGCTCTCTCTAATGAGATGAAGGTGTCCCTCTCATGATAAGCAGGAACTTGCTGCCAAAGGAAGGGCATGTTTTGAAAGAAACCGAGGGCACAGGCATCCTGCTTTAGGGAAACCTACATAACGCTGGCTCCAAAACTAGAGATGGGAAGCCTCAAGGCCACTGAGGAATTGCCAATGGGAGAAGATGAGCCTCTGCTCACACTCACTCTCCCAACCTCACCCCTAGTTTGTGTGTTGTGTGGGTTTAGGGTGGGAAGGTAGTGGCAGAAGACGCATCAGCTTTGATATTAGCGAGGTTTAAATCTCGCGTATACTTGGCTTGGAAGAATCTCAGGGATCCAGGGTTAATGGAGGTTGTCCACACTCAAACAAGAAGAGAAACTAGCCCCACTGCAGGAGGAGGCAGAACCCTGAAGGGAGAGATGGAAAGGGAAAATGGACAAAATGCCAAGAGGAAGCGGAACTTCTGGAAGCCTGTGCAGGGTCGGCTTCCCTTGTCCATAGGAAACCCCAGACGAGCCCCAGAGACATGCCTGAACCACCTGCAGCCTCTGGGTGTGCTTCCAGTTGGTCACGAGGAAGATGGGACCCTTTTGATGATGGACCACGCCAGCCTATGAGCTGTGACAGTCATCGAGGGGTAGGACCCAATAGCCAGTTCTCAGCATTTCATTGCTTAAAAGCCGGCTTCAGGGAAAACTAGAACCTGCCTTAGTATTCAGTAGCATTCTAGATGCTCTCTAATAGTTTGGGAAGAAGAAATGGGGAAGGGGTTAGCACAGAATCCCACTGAGACCTCCCAGAGGAAGGCAATGAAGGAGGTCACTGCAAGGTCAGTGCTGGGTGGCTGGGAGCCCAGATGAGAATCCGTGGGGAACAGACAGGAAAGTACCTTCTCAGTGGGGGACAGGCCTGGAGAGGAACTGGCTAGGGGAAGTGCAGCAGAGCCTGGGGCCAGAAGAGAGGGCCCAGGAGAAAGAGGTGGGGAGGCAGATCCCAGGCAGGAACCCTGGGTCGCCATCCTAGAGACAAGACCCCGAGCTCCACCTAGTGCTTTGCAAATCCGCAAAGACACACCAAGATCTTTTTTGGGGATACTAGCCCTCTTGTAATTCGACTGTTGGTTTATTCACGTGGCTTCTCCAGTGAAGGAATCGTGGGACACCATTAGGAGTTTCATGAGTTTGAAGGAGAAAAACAAGAAAATCCTTATCATCAGTTTCCTCGGCTGTACAGTGGGGATGTACGTCTACCCCGTCGTGTCATTGTGAAAACTGAGTTATGTGGAAAGATTATTTTGAAGCTAGACCCCATTCAACTGATGTAAGTTACCTTACTGCTGTGGTTGACATGACTTATATCATCATTGTTCCAGACCCTGAGTAGAAGCTCAAAGGGAAAGCTTCCCACCAGCAGAGCCTAAGGCACAGAGAATCACACACATTATGGGTGTCACTAGAGCCGCCAGGTTATAGGGAGTAGCTGGAGTGTGTGGGCGCGCACTTGCATTAGATCATTTCAGATGTGGTTCTTTTTCCTCTTTACTTCAGGAATGAGATGACACATTCCTCCCAGGGGGCAGCAAAAGAATTAAAAGGACAGCGCATCTGCATTCCTGCCTCAAATGGGAAAAAAAATAAAAGACCGCAATCCCATTTCCAGTAAATCTCTGCCAAAAACTCAAGCCCAGCAACAGATGGGGGAAAAAGCCCTGCGAGACAATATACAACATCCCCAATCTCCAATAAAAATAATCAATAGCAGTGGCAGCGCTAATGCCAGCCAGTGTTTCCAGAATGCAGTAGAAGTGTGCCAAGAATCATACCTGAAGGGTGGCTGTTGCCCGCGGTGTAGCCTGCCAGAGGAGGATCAGCCGCAGGAAGCCTGACTTGTCCTCCACAGCGTGGTGGGGGGGGGGGGGGATGTGCGCAGGACGAGGGGGGCAGGAGGAGCAGCATTTGGGTAAAGAGGGAAAAGAAGAATCAAAATGGACAATATGGGGGTATGTGTAATAGCAACAGGTCAGCAACTCCCAGCCGTGACATCAGGCATTCAACCGTTTAGAATGCCCTCCTGTCAAGGACTCCATGTCATGTGTTGTTACCGCTGATTAAAAACACTACCAGCAGCATTCTGAGAAGGTGAACAGATGTTCAGTCACTGCAGAGGAGCCAAGGCAAATATGGAAACCAAGGAAGAGCCAAGAAAAGCAGGGGCTGGTTACCTTCCTGCTGAGATGGTTCTGTGTGCCTAGGTTGCGTTTTCGTCATCACTGTGGCAGATTAACAAGAGTTTGAAGCAAGGGGCGCCTGGATGGATCAGTCGTTGAGCGTCTGCCTTTGGCTCAGGTCATGATCCCAGGGTCCTGAGATCGAGTCCCGCATCTAGCTCCCTGCTTGACAGGGGGCCTGCTTCTCCCTCTCCCCACTTGTATTCCCCCTCTCACTGTCTCTCTCTGTCAGATAAAAAAGTAAAATCTTTAAAAAAAAAAATCTGAAAAAATTCAGCTCAGGTCGGTCCTGAGATGGAGCCCAACGTTGGGCTCCTCGCTCAGTGGGGAGTCTGGTCGATCATTCTCTCTCTCCCTCTGCCCCTCCTCCTGCTCGTGCTCATTCTCTCTCTCTCAAACAAACAAAATCTTTAAAAAAAAAAAAAATAGGTGAATACTAGACGTACACCCAAAGATTTGATGTGTCCACACAGCGTACCCATTCTGCAGCAACTGGCTTTCAGTCTAATCCAGGGATAAAAGGTCAAATGACAGTGACGAAGGTAGGTGGAAGAAATGTTTCCCTACATGTGTGCAAGTCCACATGGACACACACACACACACACACACACACACACACACACACACACACTTTTGATGTCCTAAGCAAACTCAGAGTCCCTCCCTTCCCATTCCCACAGCACGGACTCACCCATAGTCCCACTGTTCCCTCACACAACCCCTCCCTGAAGGATGACTCTGCCCCAGTCTACAGCCAGCCACTGGGTTTGCTGTCCACAGGTCTGTTCTGACCTTCCCTCTCATGGAAGTCACCAGAAAGTCCCAAAGAAGCAGCCGAGATGGTTCTAGATCCTCTCTTACAGGGATTGGGCTAGCTCAGGGCAACGGCTACCCTCACCCAGATTTGTGCCTGTGGCTGAGGAGCCCTGCAGCTCCCTGGAAACTTTCTTTAGGGATGATTCTCTCCAGATAAATCCTTGACTCTTGACTGGGCTTGAATAACGGCTTCTTTGTACATGCCTTGGTTATAGATGTTATAGAATAAATTGAGAGAGATGTTGAGGATACAAGTAATCCTATTAGTTTTTTAAGAATGACTTTGTCCCACATCCACCAATAACCAGGCCATTTGGAAACTTCTGGTTTTGATGGCTGAAAACAATAAATCTTGAATTTTAGAATGTGTTGGAGCCTGGTGAAGATGTAAATTCTTGGTGCATCTTTCAGGGGCAGAAAGTCCCAGAGTGCCAGAAAAAAAACCCACAACAATGGGGATATAACAAAGGGATACAGTGAGTACTAAGGGATACAGGAGCCAACTGAAAGCGTTCCCCATGGACTAAGCTGGAGTAATTTGATCAAAAGTAGTATTGGTTTATAACCCAGTATCCTTGAGTCTATACTGAGGTAAACAAATGATTGAATCGACAAATCTCCCATGTGGAAGAATTCCGAACGGTTCTGCAGCTCCTCTCCCCATCAAGGTGGACAATAACTCCCCACACCTTTAGTGTGGGTTACCCACAATGACTTCCTTGCAAAGAGTACAGTGCACAAAGAAGAGAAAAGAGAGCAACTTTACAGTGGACAAATATGTCAAAACCATCTCTGTCAGGGGCTCAAGGTTACCATCAACAGTGAGTCATGTTGATAGTACAAACCCATGAGGTGATGTGACAAGAAGGGCACTTTACCTCTGTGGTCTTCCTTCCAGAAACCCAGAACCCTAGTCTCACCGGGAGAAAAACATCAAACAAATCCCAATTGATAAACATTCTAAAAAAAACCAAAAAACAAAAAAAAAACCTCTCTTGAACTCCTCAAAACCCTCAAAGGTCATAAAAAACAAGGATCTGAGGTGATATATCTCTATGACAATTCAACATAATGTGGGACCCTGGATAGGACCTTGTAATAGAAAAAGGGCACAATGCGAATAAAGTGTGGACTTTAGTTCATAATGTGTCGGTACTGGTTCATAATTACAACAAATGTACCACACTCCTACAAGATACTGATGAAGAAAACTGGGTGTGTTATGAATGGAACCTCTCAACTTCGCAACTTTTTTGTAAATCTAAAACTATTCTGAAATAGTTTTAAAATGAAAAGGTCATTTAAAGCAATTGGAGGGGCGCCTGGGTGGCTCAGTGGGTTAAGTCTCTGTCTTTGGCTCAGGTCATGGTCTCAGGGTCCTGGGATCAAGCCCTGCATCGGGCTCTCTGCTCAGCTGGGAGCCTGCTTCCCCCACACCCCCGTCTGCCTCTCTGCCTACTTGTGATCTCTCTCTCTGTATCAAATAATAAATAAAATATTTTTTTTAAAAAAAAGAAAGAAAAAAAAAAAGGAATTGGAGGAGGCCAGGGGACAGGGTGCCTGGTGGCGCAGTTGGTTAAGTGTCCGACTCTTGATTTCGGGTCAGGTCATGATCTCAGGGTCATGAGATAGAGCCCACGCTCCCTGCTGGGCGTTGAGCCTGCTTAAGATTCTCTCTCTCTCTCTCTGCCCCTCTTCCCCTGTTATCACTCTTTCGTGCTCTCTCTCTCTAAAAACAACAACTACAATAACAAACAAACAAACAAAAAATAAAGCAGCTGGGATTGCTGGCTGCCCCATCCCCAGAGGCTGTGATCCAGCAGGTCTAGTGTGAGACTCATCAACTGGGATAGCAGGCGAAGCAGATGATTCCACTGCAGGTGCCTACACGGTTTGTTGAAACGCTACAATCCAGAGACATCTGTTTAAGCAGAAAAACGGATGGCCCCTGAACTGTCTACCTCTCTCTACACGGGAATGTCGGTGGCTTCCAGGACAAAAAGAACTGCTTCGTATCTGTCCGGCACATGAGTAGCATTCCCGGTGCTGGGCCGATCTGAAAATGTCATATTATTCTGTGGCCATTCACCAAAGGCCACATTTTCTCAGGTTTTGACAACCCCCAAGTACAATCGCATCCACAAAGATAAGCTTTAAACAGTGATTATGATAACAGACTGTGCCACGGCCTCTGCAAGCTAGCAAAATAAAGGAAATAAAAGGGAAATGAAGACAGGGCTTCCAGCGGCTCTTCAACGGAACATGACATTACATGGACAAAAGCTATTCACTCATCACGTGGGGAGCAGGGGAGGGGATGTGACATGCACATCTTCAAAGCTGGATCCAACCGTGCTTAGTCATAGTACATGGGCTACTGGTATTCTCCAGAACTCTAAGACATTTAGTCTGTATTTAGTGAACTAAAAGAAACATAATTGTAACTAATGAGTGGTCTTCAGTTTCAAACCAGAGACTTGGGACCATTACAATGGTTTAGTTGAAGAGGATAAACATAGATGGGTATTATAAATCTTACCCATTGCATTAGAATAGGTGGTTAGAGGTTATTAGGAAATAGTTGGATTGTGTCTTTATTATTTTCTCCAAGCCTTGACCTCTTCATGAACATAGGCTGGTTTTTTGGCCGCCATGTTATTCATTTCCTATGCCTGTGCGTTTTCCCAGTAACGGGATGGTCAGTCACTGCCAGGCGATATCATTTGTCTTAACTTACAGACTTTCTTGAAGCATCAGGAAAAACATAATTCTGCCTCTGTGTGTGTGTGTGTGTGTGTGTGTGTGTGTGTGTGTGTGCATGTGTGCAACCAACCAGCCCTGCAGTCTGCTGAAGACAGCTCTGTGAGCGGGGCTGTGAACATGAGCACAGTCTGTCTTCAATTGCCAGACTGTCGGTACTTTCTCGCTGGTCACACACCCCATGGCTCAGCATCAGGGTCAGACTAATGAGCTTGGCCTGTGTACCAGGCAACAGTCTCTACTGACAACACTGTCATTACTAACTCACATTTGGGCTCCTGGAAATAAATTGTGGCCCTCTGTTTTTGATGAAAATGCAGTGAATTTTGAGCCTCACCCACCTCGGAGAAGGGCTGACTGTGGTGGCTGACAGGCTTGTCGCCCTGCAGACGGCCCATGTGTAGGCCTGCCTTTGGAGAACAGCGTAGGGATGGAGATTGTTGGTCTGAAGTAGAGAACCATGGAAAATAATTCATTGAGGAAATTCAGCCCAAATCCACGTTGCCAACCTCAAATTATTAGTTTCCATATAGAAAACAAAAATAAAGACAAGGACAAGATAAAGTTTATTCCCCAGACTGTTCTGCTACATGAATCATCCCAACCCAGTAACCAGGATATTTCCGTCCACAATACCTCAAAACAGACTCAAATGGCATTGAAATCAATTGTATTTCCCCATTTTTAATGGCATGAAGTTCATTTCAGTTAAGCGAATGACATCATACAGGGAAAAATAACCCGCAACATTTACTGCATATAACCATGCTGGACACTCAAAATATGGTTAGGTGGGGCCCGTGATAACTGTTGAACCACGAATGATCCCACAAATGTCAAAGTCAGGGCTGCAGCCAAGCAACAGATCAGTGACCCAAATCCTGTGCCAGAGTCATTTGTCTCTGAGGCAAATTATTCGTGGTATTTTTTTAAAAAAATTATTTCTAACTAGAGCCACTAAATTATCCTTCCAGGGCTCTGTACTGATAAATACAAGCACGTACATACCTCTTCACGCAGGCACATTGGAGGAAACCACAGGGCAGCTAAGTTGATCATGAGGCAAATCAGAGAACACCCAGAAGTTCAGATGAAGAATTTGTCTCCTGATTCTAAGCTTAGGCCATTTATCTCTGCATTACTGAGAAATTGCCACTGAGATAAGAAATACGTTGGATAGAAATCACTCCATGGAATGCTTCTTGATTTCTGGGCTCGGACGCTGAGCCTGCCGTTTGGTTTCTAAGTCATTTTGATGTCTTTCTTCCCTGCAGATGTTAACTAGCTCTGTCCAGAGGTAAGGCTGGGCAACAAAGACTGGTCAAAATGGGAAAAAGCTGTTCATTGCATCCTGTTTTCTGTGAGACCATAGTTTCTGGTTCTGTCAGGACTATTGTTCAGGACAAGCATATCGTCTTGCTGTGCCTCATCAGAACACCTCCTAAGGTCAGCAACATCAAATGTGTGCTCAGCAAACAAATAGGGAGCCTCTACCAGTCACTCTGCTTGGTGCCGAGTATATAAAGACCCATAGGACAGCCTCTCTTTCAGTCCAGGACAGGAAGGAAGACACAAGAAAACTTGACCTTTGCTCTTGGAAGCCTCTCCCTGGTGATTCTCATCACAGCTCCCCACTTGGCTGGAGAACTCTCTGCCCTGAAATCAGCCCCCTCTGTCCTTCAGTGACATTTCATAGCAGCGCTGGCCAATCGGAGTATAACGTGGGCCACAGATACATGTAATGTAGTTGAAATTTTTGATTGGTCATATTTTTAGAAGTTAAAAAAGAACAGGTGAATAATATTTCATTTAAATAAATATACCTAAAATCATGCATTCCAACATGTAATTGAATGAATAAATTGTTAAGGAGGGTTTTGTTTTTTTTTTTTCCCATGCTACATCTTTGAAATCTATGTGACTCTACACTTAGAGTACACCTCAACTTGAACTAGTCACATTTCAAGTGCTCCGTGGCCCCATGTAGTGGTGGCTCAGCTCTAGACACTAGGCCTGGCCTCTCTTCTTTTCCTCCGGGGAGCTCAAAGTTTTCGTTCAAACAAGAAGGTAACGTATCGGTTTCCTATTGCTGCTGTAACAAATTACTACATGTTTAGTGTAGTAATTACACAACACAGATTTCATAATCTTACCGTTCTTTAGATCAGAAGTCTGACATGGGTCTCGCTGGGCTAACCTCAGTGTCTTCAGGACCACATCCCTTTGGAAGATGTCAAGGAAGAATCCATTTCCTCGCCTTTTCTAGCTGCTAGAGGCTGCCTACTCTCTTGTGGGCTCTTGGCCCCTTCTTCCGTCCTCAAAGCCAGCTATGTGGCCCTTCTCTAACTCTTCCTCTCCACTCACATCTTCCTCTGATTACAGCTAGAAAAGAGTCTCTCACCTTCAGAAGATTAGATTGGACCCACCTGGATAATTCAAGGTAATCTCCCTATCTTCAGGTCCTTAACTTTATCATATCTACAAAGTCCCTTTTGCCATGTAAAGTAAAAAATTCTCAGGTTCTGAGGATAGGGACTTGGACATATTTGGGAGGGCCATTGTTTTGCCTATTTTGGTTATCACTTTTTTTGTTTTTGTTTTTGTTTTTTATTATAAAGAGAGAAGAATAGACATTGAAAGTTGGGAACTTGGGAGAATCCATCAAGGTACTGGAAAGGCACTGCCTTTTGTCCTGCAGCTCATTTAGAGTTCTTCCCTTGAATAAGAAAGAACCACTTTCATGAAGTTCTACCCTCAAGATATGAATATTTTCTCTCACATGTCACTGACCACTCATTCAAAAAGTATTTTAAGGTTTTCTAGATGTGGCAATTCTACCAAACAACCACAGCCAAGTACTAAGAGGAAAATCATGGTATAAGGTGATAGTTCTTTATCCAAAGTTAATAATAATAATATTATTAATATTAATAATATTATTAGTATCAATATTATTTATTCTTATTTATTAATAATAATATTATTATTAAAAACCTACTTACCATGTTGGAAGCACACTAAGAGCATGCCATCCTTCCCAAAGTAATGTTACTAATTTTCCAAAATCAGGAAACTATAGGTGTGTCTACTATAGGATACTCTCAACTCTAGATAATTGGAAATTACTAATGAGAAGAAATAACATAGTAAAATCCCAAATGGGGAATGAAAATTTGGAAAAAGAAGCTTTGTCAGAAAAATCAGAATCCTTAATACGTGGAGCCAGAGACCAAAATGGGAATACAGGCAAAGACCAATACATACAAGATTTTCTTAGGAAAATTATCTTTTAAAGACTTTAAGATTATGAAACAATTATGTGTTTATGCACATATATAAGTGCATCTTTTGATGCTAGGTTAGTATTTGCAGTAGTTTCCTACAAAGAATGCATGACGCTTGCCACCTAGTTTATGGCCTTGGCTCCTTCGGAAGCATTTTCATAAAACCAAAACCATCAAGGCCGGAGAGCACGTCCGATCATGAAGTCCTTTTACAGATTAGGAAACAGGCCACACTGGGAGATCAAGCAATGCAAGTGACATGTGACTCAACTCTAGACTGCAAACTCCTAATACACTGCTTTTGCCACTGACTTATTGGGAATGGCCAACCCCTGCCCATCAGTCCACCCATCCACCCCTTCATTCAGCAAACGTTGGCTGAGTGCCCACTGTAGGCCAGATATGGTTCTAGGGCTGAGGACACGGGAGAAGACAAAACTGGTGAAGTCCCAGCTCTAAGGGAGCTTACACTCTGGGGGCCCAACAGGTGATAAATACTTGCTTCTCTCAGATGGAAAAAGGGCTGAGAAGAAAAATCGAGTGATATTTCAATAATAGAATGTAAGGGGATAAGAAGTGACGGCAGGTGCAGACCGTATTGGTAAGGCACCATTTTGAACAGAGACTGTATTGGGATTGGTTTTTAGAGTACACCTAGAATGAACGCTGATTTTAAATGGCGTAGACATGATGAAATGCTAATAGAAAGTTCCCTAAAAGCTCATGAGGAGTGACCGAGGTGGGTGGGAATGGGTAAGGTAAGAAGGAAGGGGGTGGCCTGAGCACACAGGACCGCTGGTGGGGAGCGTCTGCAGTCTGACCAGCCGAGCAGGATATGACTGTCTGGCGATCCCCATGGGCGCATGTCTCCTATGTGCCCAGCACACTCTGGGTTGGGAGGACAGGCCCCAGGATCACAGGGTAACCATTCTGACCTGAAACTGGGGGGCAAACCTGGGCAGAAGTGACCTAAGAATTGAGAAAATGATCCAGGTTCTGGCTGGGGCTCAAAGAGGATGGACCAGCAAGAAAAGACCTTGCGAGTGAGGCTAAATTAAGAGCCAGGCCAGCTGAAACAAGAAATGCCTGCAAGACTGAGAGATGGTTCAAGCAGTCAGGCTAATTGTGCCCAAGGAAGCTTTTCGCAAAGCTTAACTTCAGATTTTCGCCCGCCGTAGACTGTGCTGCTGTACCACCTTGAGGCTCAAAGGAACACTGCAGCTTTAAGAAAGCAGAGAGGATCATCTGAGTCTGAGCTCCGGAGTTCCCTTTGCAAAGGCTCCCTCTCATTGTCATACAACGCTGTATGCCCCTGGCTGGTTTTGATCACTGCCCTGTGTGAACCCCGTGGGAGAAGCTGTGTTATGTTATCCTCTGTGGAAGGGCACTGCGTCCAGCCCTGCAGCTCTCTGACCAGTCCAGTCGGCTTGTGGGGTGCCTGGGGACCAAGGATGACCGCCTTAGACCACTGCAGTGCTGTGGTCCTGTTTCAAGTGTTGCAGGTCCTATTTCTTCAGCCTGAATCACAGGGCAGTGTCCCAGGAGGCTAGTATTTTCCCATTCATGGCTGGGGACCACAATGGCCGGCCGGGCTGCAGCTCTACCCTTTGAAACATCCTCCTGGCTAACCGGCATCCTTCCCTTTCCCCCGGGAGGGACTCCTGCTGAAGACTCTGGTTTAAAGCATCCTTGCCTCCTCTGCCCACCTCCCTCTAGCATCTTCCTCTGATCCAGTCCCTCTGCAAGTGTGGGTAATGAAGCTTCTGTTAGGGGATGGGCTGGGAATCCACATGTAGGAATACAGCCTGGGACATCCAAGACAGACCCAGAGATGAGACAGGCAATGGTAATAGCTTCCTTTTGACTGCCTCCATAGACAGCGGTCTCCTCCCTCACCCCGACCCACCCCAACTTTCAAACGCAGGCAGACAGAAAACCCAGGTTGTATACCTTCTCAGGGTGAGGAGGCAGGAAGGTGGGCATTTCAGGAAGCACAGAAAAGTGTTTTTTTCCTTAATCCTCAGTTTGTGCTCACATATCATTTCTCTTCTAAGTTCTTTTTCAACATTTCTAGAAACTATCTTTAAGGTACCCCAGAGCCTCCTTTGAATGAATTTTGTTGAGTAATTTATTTTAAGTGAATTTTTATCATTGTGGAACATACCACACATTAATATTATATCAAGGATGTGTATAATTTGAAGGAAATAAGTTTGAACATCCAAGGACTCACCACTCATAAATGGAATATGACTGGTGCTTTTGGAAACCTCTGTTTCCAAAATTTCCCAATTGCCACATGCAAATCCTTGTTCTGAATTTTTTATTAATTTTTCCTTTGTATTTTTATAGTTATGTATGACTCCAAAGGGATATGTGTATTTGTGTGTGTATGTATATGTGTGTGTATATATATGTGTGTGTATATATATATGTGTGTGTATATATGTGTGTGTGTGTATATAAAATGACATAGTATATGATTTTGTCTGTTTTTTAACTTTATCTAAATAGATTCACTTTCTTGTATTCTTCTGTGACTTGCTTTTTTTGCTGTTAACGTTTTTGCAATGCACCCATATTGATGTGTATAGCTGTGACCTTTTGCTGATGTTTTATAAAATTCTATTGGATGCCAGGCCCCTGGGTGGCTCAGTCAGTTAAGCATCTGCCTTCAGCACAAGTCATGATCTCAGGGTCCTGGGATCAAGCCCTGCGTTGGGCTCCTTGCTCAGTGGGGAGTTTGCTTCTCCCTCTCCGTCTGCCTGCCTCTTTGCCTACTTGCTCCCTCTCTGTCAAATAAATAAATAAAATCTTTCTTAAAGATTCCATAGGATGCCCATAACATGATTTATTCATCCAGTCTACTGGTGACCATTGCGCATATCCCTTGGCCTATGTACACAAGATTATCTCTAGAGGTTTTTTCCTAATGGTAAAATTGTTGTGATATAGGACGCACACAAGTCCAACTTAACTAGGTAATACTCAGTCCTTTTCCAGAGCCGTTGTACCAGTTTCACAAATCAGGTTGCTCTGGTAACAGATTTGGATATTCCTGTGTAGGAAATTCATGGTGGGGGGCCTGGTCCTAGGAACTCCTCGAAGGGAAGAGGAAAGCAGGCATTAGATCTACCATCTTATTTTGTGCTAATTCTTGGTCTGCTTCTGTTTCTTCTTCTATCTTTTCTTGACTTTTATTTTTTTCTCTGCTGGTCTGAATATATGTAATTTATATAATCTCTCGCTGATTGTTCTGGACATTTTAGCTTGATTACTCAATAATCTCAAAAAGTAAACAAATATGTGTACAGCTCTTCCTAGAAAACTTACTGTGTGTTGTTTCTGCTTCAGAGTTGTTATGTTTCTTAAATCTGTAGATGGTTCTTCTGTCATTTCTAGAAAATTTCCAGCAAATTTCTTTTCAGATATTAATTCTACCCTATTTTCTCCCTCTTCTCCTTCTGCAATTATTACATGTGCTACTTCTCCTTTGCTTCAGTGGCACTAAACTTTCTCTCATGCATCCTGTCTTTGTTTTTCTATACTGTATTCTGGAGAATTTTTTCCAATTCACTAATTCTCTCTCAGCTATGTCTAATCAGCCATTAAACTCAACCACTGTTTTCTCATTTCAAGTTTTCATTTTTAGAAGTTTGCTTTTGAAATAATTTCTCAGGGTGCCTGGGTGGCTCAGCCCATTAAGCACCATTAAGCCCATTAAGCCCATTAAGCATTAAGCACCTGACTCTTGATCTCAGCTCTTGTCCTGATCTCAGGATCCTAAGTTCAAGCCTCATACTAGGCATGGAACCTACTTAAAAAATATATATCTATATATGTATAATATATTTATTGGTTCTCTGCTCATTTTTCATAAGATTTATTGAAATATAATTTCCTAGCACAAAATTCATCCTTTTTAAAAGGTGAAAATTCATTGGACTTTAAGATCTTCAGAGAGTTGTACGACCATGAACACGTTCATCACACCAAAGGAACCTAGTACCCATTAAGCAGTCACTCTCTTTTTCTCCAGCCCCCAGTCCCTGGCAATCACTACTCTATTTTGTCACTGTTGATGTGCTTATTCTGGGTATTACGTATAAATGGAATCCAGTAACACGTGGCCTCTTGTGTCTGCTTACACAGCACTCTGCTTTAAAGGTTCATCCATGTTGTAGCTTATATCCCCACTTCATTCCTTTTAATGGCTAAATAGTCCTCCACGATGTGGACAGACCACATTCTCTGTATCTATCAGTTGATTGACATCTGGGTCCCTTCCACTTCGGGGCCATTATGAATAATGTTATAAACATTCATGTACAAGATTTTCTGCAGATGTGTTTTCAGATGTCTTAGGTATATCTTTAGGAGTGGAATTATTGGCTCATATGGTAACTATTTTACTTTTTTGAGGAACTGCCAAACTGTTTTTCAAGTGGCTGCATCATTTTCAATTTCCACCAGCAGTGTAAAAGCCCCAATTTCTCCACATCTTTGCCCACACTGGGTATTGTCCACCTTTGTTAATTATACCATCCTAGTGGCTGTGGAGACGTTCCCTGTTCATACTTAAGCTTCCCTCTATGTATCTAACAAAACTACTTTATATTCTGTGCTTGATAATACTAACATCTTGAACAGGTTAGTTTTCTTCCAATCCCCAGGGTGCTCCGAAGAGCTGTGATTCTTTTCCACCCTCCCAACTTCACTTTTATACTGTGGGAATAAGCCTGTGGGGTCTTTCTTTGACCAGGTCCCAAAGCTAGGTGTGATGGTTAATTTTATGTGCTGAAGTGGCTAGGCCACAGTGTCTGATATATGGTTGGAACCATCTGGGGGTTACTATAAAGGTATTTTTCAGATGAGATTAACATTTTAAATCAGTAGATGGCGAATAAAGAAGATTATTCTCGGGCGCCTGGGTGGCTCAGTGGGTTAAGCCACTGCCTTCGGCTCAGGTCATGATCTCAGGGTCCTGGGATCGAGTCCCGCATCGGGCTCTCTGTTCGGCAGGGAGCCTGCTTCCCTCTCTCTCTCTCTCTGCCTGCCTCTCCGTCTACTTGTGATCTCTCTCTATCAAATAAATAAATAAAATCTTTAAAAAAAAAAAAAAAAAAGAAGATTATTCTCATGGCATGGGTGGGCCTCGCCTAATCAGTTAAAAGGGGGGGATTTTTGGTGTTTTGTTTTGTTTTTTTTTTTTGACAGAGAGAGAGATAACAAGTAGGCAGAGAGGCAGGCAGAGAGAGAGGGGGAAGCAGGCTCCCTGCTGAGCAGAGAGCCCGATGTGGGGCTCGATCCCAGGACCCTGAGATCATGACCCGAGCCGAAGGCAGAGGCTTAACCCACTGAGTCACCCAGGCGCCCCTCAGTTAAAAAGTTTTAAGAGAAAACAGACCAAAGACCCCCAAGAAAGAGGGAATTTGTCTAGCAGACTGCCTTCAGATATAAGTTATGTCATTGGTTCTTCCCTGGGTCTCCAGCCTGTTGCCTAACCTGCATATTTTGAATTTGCCAGCCTTCATAACATGTGAGCCAATTCTTTAAAAAAAAAAAGGATTTATTTACTTTAGAGAGAGAACACAAGCAGGGGGAGGGGCAGTGGGAGATGGAAATGCACGCTCCCTGCTGAGCGGAGAGCCAGACACTGGGGCTCAATCTCAGGACCCTGAGATGGTGACCTGAGCCAAAACCGAAAGATGCTTAACCAAGTGAGCTGCCCAGGTGCCCCTGAAACATCATTTCTGAAGGAGGTATTGGTTGTATGAAATTTTAAATCCTCCAATTCAGGGGCCTAAAAAATAGAATTGCTTTCTTATTGATACCTTAGTTTCTAATTCTAGCTCCATCTGTATGATGGCAGAAAACTGAATCATGGTCAATTCTAAGTATTCTGAAGATTTTTAGATTTGAATGCAGGTGTTTTTCTTCCACTTCCTAGATAGCCAGCATAGTCTCTAGCTGTAGGCAGCATCTGCAGTAATTTCGAGGAAGGTATGGAATTGCTTGACTACGCATGGTAACTGGAGACAACCATTACTTTGATGTGGTGGGATCTGTCTTCTGCTCAGCTCTTCTCAGTTGTTCCCCCGGCAGGCTCTGAGGTGCACACATTCCCACCTCATCTCCAGCCAGTTTGGCCCACGCTGCGGTACTGTTCCATTCACCCTTCTTGGGAACAAAGTTCTATATTCATGCTCACAATTCTCTGGAGCAGCAAGAAACTTAGATTTTCTCCATCCCATTCTGCCAAAACCCAAAACCACTTTACCACCATCCCAAGAGGGAAGATATTTAAAATACTGAATTTGGGGGAAAGTAAAAGCAATAATACTAAATATGGGTGAAAATGAAAGTACAAGGGGGTACTCTTGGCACATTTTCTTCTCTCCACCGCCTCTTTCCACCACACATACTATTACCATATGTATATTTCATGTTCTTACTTTTCTTAATATCCCAGAGTTTGATTACATTAAACACTGATGTCTCCTTATCTAGAAAAAGATGGAAGTTTTCATCACATGTGTTCCCCCACTGCCTTACACAAGAGTTGGCAGAAATAATATCATTACAAAAAAATCATAAATTGGGGTGATAACTTCAAGTATAACTTCCCTAAATAGGCCTGTATACTTTCAGTTAGGAGCCTGTGTAGACCTCCTTAAACATGGTAGACATGCCCTTGAACAAGAATTGAATATTGAATTGCAAAAAGGAAAAATTCGACCTCTACCTCTTATTCTTACACTTTGTTTCCCTAAATGCCCTACATTGTTTGTACTGGATAAATCCTTTGCCTCCTTCTTCTAGGTTCCCTGGTTGTGTGTTCTGTCTCTTCCACGCTGCATCATCATCTATGCCTTTGTTCTAAGAAATCTGTCCATATTTCTTGCTTATCCTTTGGTTATATTTAATATATGTTTTTGCATAATGAACTCACACTGGGAAACAGCTTTCCTAAGCCTCTCCTTCTCACCCTTACAAGCAATCTCCACCCAGACCATCTGGCATTTCTAGCGGAACTCAGAAGTTATAAAATCAGAATGATTTTTAAAACTGATAACATCTATTAGGTGCTTATTAAAGGACAGGACCTATGAAGCACTTTGTATGAAATGATAAGAGGGCAAAAGGGAAAAGTCACCAGCCAATTGAAGAAAGGGGCCTAGACCTGGGAAAGGACATCTGTCCTTTCTATAACTCTTTCTTCTCATGTTCTAAGGGACATGAAACCATGCATGGAATACCCTTTATTGCTGTCAATGCTGATGGGTGAAGTAAGAGTGAAGGTGGGAGGGGGACCTACGTGGCTCAGTCAGTTAAGAGTCTGCCTTAGGTTCAGGTCATGATCCCAGGATCCTGGGATCGAGTCCTGCAATCTGTTCCCTGCTCAGTGGAGACCCTGTCTTTTCCCTCTGCCTGCCACTCCCCCAGTTCATGCTTGCTCTCTCTCTCAAAAAACTAAATAAATAATCTTTAAAAAAAAAAAAAAAAGTGAAGGCCGGAAAGGGGGAAATCAGTCAAGCTGAGATAACAGATAATTCTACCTGGTTTCTGGAAGCCAACCAGAGATCCTTTTTGCACACTGTCCTTCTCAAAAGATCTACAATACTTACGTTGTAAAGACTGTCAGTTGTCCTAACTTTGGCTCAAAGCAGCACCATATAATAGGAACATAAAGAAAATACAACATTATATGTATCAGTCAGACCAAAGAGTTCTGGTTAAGTTATTTCTAGACAACAGAGTGGAAAGATTCATCGACCACCAAACTTGAAAAGCCCAAAGGTGAATATGGAATTTAAAAAAGAAAAAAAAAATAAGGTTTTGGCAAGTATTTATGAAATGAAAGAAATCCCAATTGTATAAAATATATGTATGGGAGAAAAACCGGAAGGAAATAGGCCAGTGTAAATAGTTGTTGTTTCTAGGTGTTATTACAGGTGATTTTGTCACTGTCTACATTTTGGTTTTTAAATATGGTGACACAGTGTAAGGTAACGAGTAGAACTGGAGCCTGGAAGACCTGGGCATTAGGACTGTGCCTGCTGGGGAGACACTTAACTCCTCTGAGCCTGACTTTTCTCACACAAAAAATAGGAATAATAATGACAACGTGGATATCTGGATTCAATGACATGGAGAGCTGACAATAGAGAATAAGTAGAAATTATTATAAGAAGAGTATTGCATTTGGGCGGTTGCTCCTTCCTACTTTCATTTTTAAATTTTAATTATTATTTGAAACATTGCTTCTTCACTGTTCCCATAGCATCCAATATCCTTCTTACGGAAGTGGTGTATTCAGCAGTAGTTTTTCTCGGCACACATAAGTTACCTGTAAATTCTATTGGGCTATCAGAAATTACCTTAATTTTATGCTCACTCTTGGAAAATAGTTGAGAAGTTGTGAAATTCTAGATCTGACTTTAACCAGCACTTGAAGATATCATTCTATTATCTTTCAGTTTCTCTCAGAACTGTTGACTTGTTATGAATCAAGCTGCTGTTTTGCAGGTAATCACTGTGTTCTCTAGTTGTTTTTGCAGCTTTTTATTTTTTAATTAATTATTTTATTTATTATTATTATTATTATTATTTATTTATTTATTTATTTTGAGAGTGAGGGAGAGGGTGTGCGTGGCGGGGGTGGGGTGGTGGTGGTGAAGGGATAGGAGAGAGAGAGAGAGTCTGAAGCAGTATCCACTTCCAGCATAGAGCCCAAGGCCAGGCTTGATCTAATGAACCTGAGATCATGACCTGAGCCAAAATCAAGAGTCAGATACTTAACGGACTGAGTCACCCAAGTACCTCTGCAGTTATGTTTTTTTTTAAAACGTATATGTGTGCATGCGCACACACATACGTGTTAAACGAAATGTATACATAGAATTGCACAAATTTATAGGAACAGTTTAACCAGAATTCAAGGCAAGAACTAGAGTATTATTGACACATTAGCCTCCTGTAGATATCCCTCTGCCCCAGGAGTAACCTCTAACTTGACTTTCATGGTAATCATTTCCTGGTTTCTGACACTTTCCAATTAACATCCAACAACAGGTCACAACAGCCAATCCAAGTGCTGAAGCATTCTATTTAGCACAATTGCTGCCCAACAGAAACCATGGTAAGGTGGATGTCTCCAGGAAGGCTGCTCGGTGACTGGAGCTATAAGAAGGACTTGTCACTGTATATCCTTATACCTTTTGGAATTTAATGTCATTTGCATTTATGAACCTTTGAAAAAAGATAAATAAAAGTACTGGCAAAAAAATAAATAAATAAAAGAGGTGTCAAAGGTCAAGCACATGGAATAGCAAAAAAAAAAAAAAAAAAAAAATTCAAGTACTACATGTAAGTTAAAATATTATGAGCAATTTACCTGGGAGAAAGAATTGGATAAAATATCAAAACAGGCTCTTGAAGGCATCAAACAGCTCACAGGATTTTGAGGAATCAATGGGTCAAAATCTAGCAAAAGCAAAGAACCCCAGCAATAAACTCGGCCCCCAACATCACTTTTCTGTCCTAGGACAATTTGCCAAACCTGAAGAAAAACTGTGATACAGAGTAATATTTTGGCAGCCTTGTGGGGCTTTAGAAAGGCAAAAGTCAATTCTCTCCTCCCTGTCCAACAAAGCGATTCTCAAAAACTCACCCCCTTCTCTAAGTTGGAACGCTGGTAGGCTGCACACTTCGCACAGAGGCCATGGCCTGCAGGTGCAGCACAATTTCCAGCTACCTGTGATATTTAAATCAAGCTCTTTTAACCCTAGAGCTGACTTCCCAAACTTCCCTAAACTGCCATGGGAAAAACTAAGTCATGTATGGGAAAGCAGGTCACCTACTCCCAAATTAGGAGCAGTTTGGATTTCTTATCAAAACTTGAAAAAGTGACCAGCCAGCACAGCAGGCATCTCCAAGGACAAGTGCACTCTTTTTCATGGAAAGGGTCTAGTCCATTGTTACACAGCTTTAATTTTTGGAGAGCAAGAGGAAATCTGCTCATTTCTACCCACACACATCCTTACCTGGTCTTCTAGGGTCACAAGTTTCAATCTGTGTCCACTGACAGCCCTCTATATGTTTAAAAATTCTTTTGAGGTCACCCCACACCCCACTTTCCTTCTCCAGGCCAAGTAGCCTCTTTTCTTTCAGTGGAAACTCAAATGAACCCTTCCTTAGCTGCTTCAGCATTCAATGGTCATGGATGTGGATGGTTCATTTGATCTCTGTCCTTTGTAAGATTGTATCTGGAACTCAACCTAATACTCCAGGCACAGACTAAAAAGCACAGGGTCAAGCAAGACTATCGCCCACCATGCCACAGATTTCAATCCAACTGCTACAGTAGAATAAACCCCCATTGTTGCAATACACAAAACTACAAACACTCTTTAAGCATCTGAGTGAGAGCTAGCTAAGAGTTCTATGTAGTTTTCAAGATACGTCAAAACTGCTCAGGCTCTAGCCAAACTGGTCTTTGGTTCTTCAGATATGCCACAGGCCTTCTCTCCTCAAGGTGTTTGTTTGTTCTCCCGAAGAAGCTCTCCGCCTCCCCCAGCCACCCGACTCCCTTTGCCTGGTTGGTTCCCCCAGCCACCCGACTCCCTAAACCTAGCTGATGGCTTTGGTGGCACATCCTTAGGGAAGCCCAATTAGGCTCCTGTTTCAGGCTCTCACCACCCTTAAAAGAGTAGCTAAAGAGTTATCTTTATAATTACTCATTTAGACTCTTCTTTTAAATAATAAACCCCATAAAGGCAGGGACTAATATTATAGGGTTTTTTCCCATTCAAACACATTCCACTCTCAAGGGTGCTGGCAATGGCTTACTTTCCCTGCAGCCTCTTAGCACTCTGACGGAAGCCTTGAGGGTCTCCCATCTCCCACTACCCTGTACTTACACAGACCTAGTATTCACCTCTTGCCTTACCAGAGCACTTAGCCATTTGGGCCTACTGAGGCCTTGGGGGATCAGACTCATTCAACATACTGTCTGTTATCTCCCTAACTCTGTGACAACTGCAGACTCTGCCATTTAACCAGGGACCCCTCCTGGAAGCCATGGCTTCTGAGATGACTCAAAGACATAGACTTAGAAGTTGGAAAAGTGGGGTGCCTGGGTGGCTCAGTGGGTTAAAGCCTCTGCCTTCAGCTCGGGTCATGGTCTCAATGTCCTGGAATTGAGCCCTGCATTGGGCTCTCTGCTTAGCAGGGAGCCTGCCTGCTTCCCTTCCTCTCTCTCTGCCTGACTCTCAGCCTACTCGTGATCTCTGCCAAATGAATAAATTTTAAAAATCTTAAAAAAAAAAAAAAAAGTTGGAAAAGCAATTATCAGAACATTTCAATTTCCCCAAAATCCATGCCACCTCGTCCCACAACTACCCATATTAAATTTTAAAAATCTTAAAAAAAAAAAAAAAGTTGGAAAAGCAATTATCAGAACATTTCAATTTCCCCAAAATCCATGCCACCTCGTCCCACAACTACCCATATTATTATAAACAGAAAAGGAGATGAGGTTAATTTCAGATGTAATTCTAGCAGCGTCTCTCTCTTTTTTTTTTTTTCCTGGCAGCCTTGTTCTGACTCTGCACAAGTCCACCATTCTTATAAGCCCTTATGGGTTCTCTAAGCCTCAGTTCCTGGTTCATAGAATTTATGTAACTGGGAGAGAACTAAGTTTACATTTAGCAAGTCATTAAAATATAGTATTTGGAGGAAAATATTTGAGCTCAAAATATTCAATTTGTGAAAGTGTGTAAACATAGAACCTTCCCACCTTTGGAGGAAAATGTCAAGTCATGGTTCAGTCACAAGGACAGAAGGGTAAAAACAAACAAACAACAAACAAACAAAAAAACAAAACAAAAAAAACAAACAACAACAACAACAAAAACCAGATTCAGAAGTTCCTTGTCCTAGTTTATTTGCAATTGTTTGAATATTATCCTTCAAAATGGTTACCAGGTAATGCTCCCAGTGCTCTTCAACAAGCTCCCCTGGTCAGTATACTCCAACACAATCTTCACCCAAGGCAGTATAAACCAGCTACATATCAGATGACCTAGGCCAATCCTGTAGGTAGACACTGACGTATTAATTACAAATCTTTGGGAACCCATTCTCAGAAAGCCAAGAATCCGCAATTGTTCATTCCTTTCTCCAGAGAAAATGCCTCGTTAAAACCCAGATACTAGGTCTCTGGTATTCGAATATACCAGCCCTACTGGCAACAATTCTATCTAACGATTCTATTGAAAAAGGAAATACAGAAACTGGAGCAAGATGGTGGAGGAGTAGGAGGCTTAAATATCATCAGGTCCCAGGAATTCGGCTAGATAGTTATCAAACCATTCTGAACACCTACAAACTCAACAGGAGATGACAGAGAAAAAGAGCAGCAATTCTAGGAACAGAAAATCAACAACTTTCCAGAAGGTAGGACATGTGGAGAAGTGAATCCAAGGCAACAAATGGGAAGATAGACCATGGGGAGAGGGGCCAGCTCCAGGCAAGCAGTGGAGCAGCGGAGCACAAAATCAGAACTTTCAGAAGTCTGCTCCATGGAGGGACATCACTCCAGAGGCTGTGATCTACAGCACAGTCAGCCACTGCTCTTTGAGCAGAGACCCCAAAAGCAGCATATCTGGAAAGACTCCCCTTCCTTCTCTGGGAGGAGTGTAGCGAGAGAAGGCTGCAGGAACCTGCTGGGTTTGAAGACTCCAAACGGAGCCGTGCGTCAGACATAGAAACACTCGGTCACAGGCTGGGTGAGCACGGAGCGCGGCCAGAGACCAGGGAGGCGGGAGGGATTCACTGCTTTTCTCTGAGGGTGCACTGAGGAGTGGAGCCCCTGAGCTCTCGGGTCCTCCAGCCGGAGATTGGGAGGCCACCATTTTCATTCCCATCCTCCAAAGCTCTATGGAAACCATTCAGGAAACAAAAGCTCCTGAGAGCCAACCCGAGTGGGTACTTAGCCCTGTCACTGGCAAGGGTGGTGCAATTCTGCCTTGGGCAAAGACATTAAAGAATCACTGCAATAGGTCCCTCCCTCAGAAGATCAATAAGAGCATCCAGCCAAGACCAAGTTCACCAATCAATGAGAACTGCGAAACTTCAGAGCTACAGGAATCCACGGCTTTTTCCCCATGATTCTTTAGTCTTTCGATGTTAAATTTTTGAAATTTTATTTTTTATTCTATTTTTAAATTTTTTCTTTCTTATTTTAGCATTTTTAAACTATTATATCTTATAATACCTTTTAAAAAGATTTTTAATTTTCATTGTTATAGTCATATTCTATCCCTTCATTGTATTTGACCTTATTTTTTGTATACATATAGGTTTTTCTTTCCTTAAATTATTGGGATACAGTTTCTTCTAATAGATCAAAATATACCGTAAATCTAGCAAATAGCTTTGTTCTAGCCTCCAGCCTGATCACATTCTTTTCTTTTTTTTTTCTTTTTTCAACCAACTTCTTATATTATCAATTCCTTTTTTAGAATCTTTTTAAATTTACATTTTACAGTCATATTCCATCCCTTCATTGTGTTTGCCCTTATTTTTGTATACATATAAGTTTTTCTTTCTTAAAAATTTTGGGAGGCAGTTTCCTCTAACAGACCAAAATACACCCCAAATCAAATGTGTGGCTCTGTTCTCTTCACCAGTCTAATATATACATATATATTTTTTTTCCCTTTCTTTCTTTTTTTTCCTCCTTTCTTCCTCCTCCCCCCCAGTTTTGGGTCTCTTCTGATTTGGTTAGTGTTACCCTTTTAGCATTTTTCTGGGGTCGTTGTTACCCTTTTAGTATTTTGTTCTCTCATTCATCTATTCTTATCTGGATAAAATGACAAGGCAGAAAAACTCACCTCAAAAAAAAGAACAAGAAGCAGTACCAATGGCTAGGAACCTAATCAATACGGACATTAGTAATATGTCAGAACTAGAGTGCAGAATGATGATGATCAAGGTGCTAGCTGGGCTAGAAAAAAGCATGCAATATAATAAATAATTCCTTTCTGGAGAAATAAAAGCCCTTTCTGGAGAAATAAAAGAACTAAAATCTAACCAAGTTGAAATCAAAAAAGCTATTAGAGAGGTGCAATAAAAAGTGAAGGCTCTTACTGCTAGGATAAATGAGGCAGAAGACAGAATTAGTGATATAGAAGACCAAATGATGGAGAATAAAGAGGCTGAGAAAAAGAGAGACAAACCAGTTACTGGATCACAAGGGGAGAATTCAAGAGATAAGTGATACCATAAGATGAAACAATATTAGAATAATTGGGATCCCAGAAGAAGAAGAGAGAGGGGGGCAGAAGGCAAATGGCAACAAATTATAGCAGAGAATTTCCCTAATTTGGCAAAGGGAACAAGCATAAAAATCCAGGAGGCACAGAGAACCCTCCTCAAAATCAACAAGAATAGGTCCACACCCCGTCACCTAATAGTAAAATTTACAAGTCTTAGCGACAAAGAGAAAATCCTGAAAGCAGCCTGGGAAAAGAAGTCTGTAACATACAATGGTAAAAATATTAGATTGGCAGCAGACTTATCCACAGAGACCTGGCAGGCCAGAAAGAACTGGCATGATATATTCAGAGCGCTAAATGAGAAAACTATGCAGCCAAGAATACTATATCCAGCTAGGCTGTCATTGAAAATAGAAGGAGAGATAAAAAGCTTCCAGGACAAACAAAAACTAAAAGAATTTGCAAACTCCAAACCAGCCCTACAGGAAATATTGAAAGGTGTCCTCTAAGCAAAGAGAGAGCCTAAAAGTAAAAGACCGAAAGGAACAGAGATAATATACAGTAACAGTCACCTCATAAGCAATACAATGGCACTAAATTCATATCTTTCAATAGTTACCCAGAATGTAAATGGGCTAAATGCCCCAATCAAAAGACAAAGGGTATCAGATAAGATCCGGTGTGTTCAGGCTGGTATAGCCGTAGATGACACAGGGTTCAGAATGAATTAAAAACCAAGATCCAGTGATATGCTGTCTGCAAAAAACTCATTTTAGACCCAAAAACACCTCCAGATTTAAAGTGAGGGGGTGGACAAAAATTTACCATGCTAATGGACATCAAAAGAAAGTGGGGGTGGTAATCCTTATACCAGATCAATTAGATTTTAAGCAAAAGACTATAGTAAGAGATGAGGAAGGACACTATATCATACTTAAAGGGTCTGTCCCCCAAAAAGATCTAACAATTTTAAATATTTTTGCCCCTAACATGGGAGTAGCCAATTATATAAAACAATTAACACATTGACAATAATACAGTAATAATAGGGGATTTTAACACCCCCCCTCACTGAAATGGATAGATCATCTAAGCAAAAGCTCAAAAAGGAAATAAAGGCTGTAAATGACACACTGAACAAGATGGACATCACAGATATATTCAGAACATTCCATCACAAGGCAATAGAATGCACATTCTTCTCCAGTGCATATGGAACATTCTCCAGAATAGATGACATCCTGGGTCACAAATCAGGTTTCAACTAGCACCCAAAGACTGTGATCATTCCCTGCTTATTTTCAGTCTACAATGCTTTGAAACTAGAACTCAACCACAAGAGGAAAGTTGGAAAGAACTCAAATACATGGAGGCTAAAGAGCATCCTACTAAAGAATGAATGGGCCAACCAGGAAATTAAAGAAGAATTTAAAAAATTCATGGAAACAAATGACAATGAAAACACAACTGTTCAAAATCTTTGGGACACAGCAAAGGCGGTCCTGAGAGGAAAGCATATAGCAATACAAGCCTTTCTCAAGAAACAAGAAAATCTCAAGTACACAACCTAACCCTACACCTTTTTTGCTGGGGAAAGAACAGCAAAAAAAAAAAAAAAAAAAAAAAAGCCTAAACCCAGCAGGAGAAGAGAAATAACGATCAGAGCAGAAATCAATGAAATAGAAACCAAAAGAACAGTAGAACAGATCAACAAAAGTAGGAGCTGGTTCTTTGAAAGAATTAATATGATTGATAAATCCTGAGCCAGACTTCTCAAAAGAGAGAGAGAGAGAGGGAAAGGGCCCAAATTAATAAAATCACCAATGAAAGAGGAGATCACAACCAACACCAAAGAAATATTAACAATTAAAAAAGCAAATTATGAGAAACTATACACCAGCAAATTTAACAATATGGAAGAAATGGATGCATTCTTAGAGACATATAAACTACCAAAACTGAACCAGAAAGAAAGAGAAAATGTGAACAGACCCATAACCAGTAAGGAGATTGAAGCAGTCATCAAAAAATCTCCCAAAAAACAAGAGCCCAGGGCCAGATGGCTTCTCAGGGAAATTATACCAAACATTTAAAGAAGAATTAATATCGATTCTCCTGAAACTGTTCCAAAAAATAGAAATGGAAGGAAAACTTCCAAACTCATTTTATGTGGCCAGTGTTACCTTGACCCCAAACCAGACAAAAATCCCATCAAAAAGGAGAATTACAGAGCAATATCCTTGATGAACATGGATGCAAAAATTCTCACAAAAATACTAGCCAATAGGATCCCACAGTACATTAAAAGGATTATTCGCCACGACCAAGTGGGATTTATTCCTGGGCCGCAAGTTTGGTTCAACATCCGCAAATCAATGTGATACAATACATTAATAAAAGAAAGAACAAGAACCATATGATACTGTCAATAGATGCTGAAAAAACATTTGACAAAGTACAGCATCCTTTCCTGATCAAAACTCTCCACAGTGTAGGGATAGAGGGTACATACCTCAATATCATAAAAGCCATCTATGAAAAACCCATGGAAAATATCATTCTCAATAGGTAAAAGCTGGGAGCTTTTCCCCTAAGGTCAGGAACACAGCAGGGATGTCCACTATCACCACTGCTATTTAACACAGTTCTGCAAGTCCTAGCCTCAGCAACCAGACAACAAAAAGTAATTAAAGGCAACCAAATCAGCAAAGAATAAGTCAGACTCTCATTCTTTGCATATATGATACTTTATGTGGAAAACCCAAAAGACTCCACTCTAAAACTTCCAGAACTCATACAGGAATTCAGTAAAGTGTCAGGATATAAAATCAATGCACAGAAATCAGTTGCATTTCTATATACCAACAGCAAGACAGAATAAAGAGCAACTAAGGAGTCGATCCCATTTACAATTGCACCCCAAACCATAAGATATGTAGGAATAGACCTAACCAAAGACCTAACCAAAAAATATCTGTACTCAGAAAACTATAAAGTACTCATGAAGGAAGACCCAAAGAAATGGAAAAACGTTCCATGCTCATGAACTGGAAGAACAAATACTGTGAAAATGTCTATGCTACTTGAAGCAAGCTACACATTTAATGCAATCCCTATCAAAATACCATCAATTTTTTTCAAAGAAATGAAACAAATATTATCCTAAAATTTATATGGAACCAGGAAAGACCTCAAATAGCCAGAGGAATGTTAAAAAAGAAAACCAAAGTTGGTGGCATCATAATTCCTGACTTCAAGCTCTATTACAAAGCTGTAATCAAGACAGTACGGTACTGGCACAAAACCAGACACATTGATCAATGGAACAGAATAGAGAGCCCAGAAATAGACCCTCAACTCTATGGTCAACTAATCTTCGACAAAGCAGGAAAGAATGTCCAGTGGAAAAAAGAGTGTCTCTTCAACAAATGGTGTTGGGAAAACTGGATAGCTACATGCAGAAGAATGAAACTGGACCATTTCCTTACACCACACACAAAAATAAGACTCCAAATGGATGAAAGTCCTCAATGTGAGAAAGGAATCCATCAAAATCCTTGAGGAGAACACAGGCAAGCAACCTCTTCGACCACAGCCACAGCAACTTCTTCCTAGAAACATTCCCAAAGGCAAGGGAAGCAAAGGCAAAAATAGAACTACTGGGACTTCATCAAGCTCAAAAGCTTTTGCACAGCAAAAGAAATAATCAACAAAACCAAAAGACAGCCAACAAATAGGAGAAGATATTTGCAAATGACATATCAGATAAAGGGCTAGTATCCAAAACCTATAAAGAACTTATCAAACTCAACACCCAAAGAACAAATAATCCAATCAAGAAATGGGCAGAAGACAGGGGCGCCTGGGTGGCTCAGTGGGTTAAGCCTCTGCTTTCAGCTTGGGTCATGGTCTCAGGGTCCTGGGATCGAGCCCTGCATTGAGCTCTCTGCTCAGCAGGGAACCTGCTTCTCCTTCTCTTTCTGCCTGCCTCTCTGCCTACCTGTGATCTGTCAAATAAATAAATAAAATCTTAAAAAAAAAAATAAGCAGAAGACATGAACAGACATTTCTGCAAAGAAAACATCCAAATGGCCAACAGACACATGAAAAAGTGCTCAACATCACTCACCATCAGGGAAATATAAATCAAAACCACAGTGAGATACCACCTCACACCAGTCAGAATGGCTAAAATCAACAAGTCAGGAAACAACAGGTGTTGGTAAGGATGCAGAGAAAGGGGAATCTTCCACCCTCCTACACTGTTGGTGGGAAAGCAAGCTGGTGCAGCCATTCTGGAAAACAGCATGGACGTTCCTCAAGTTGAAAATAGAGCTACCCTATGACCAAGCAATCACACAACTGGGTATTTACCCTAAAAATACAAATGTAGTGATCCGAAGGGGCACGTGCACCCAAATGTTTATAGCAGCAATGTCAACAATAGCCAAACTATGGAAAGAACCTAGATGTCCATCAACAGATGAATGGATAAAGAAGATGTGGTATATATATATACAATGGAATACTATGCCACCATCAAAAAACCCCCAAAATTCTGCCATTTGCAATGACAGGAATGGAACTAGAGGGTATTATGCTAAGTGAAGTAAGTCAATGAGAGAAAGACAATTATCATATGATCTCTCTGATATGAGGAATTTGAGAGGCAGGGCAGGGGGTTATGGGAGGTAGGGAGGGAAAAAAATGAAACAAGATGAGACCAGGGAGGGAGACAAACCATAAAAGACTCTTAACCTCAGGGAACTGAGGGTTGCTGGGGGAATGGGGAGCAGGGATAGGGTAGCTGGGTGATGAATACTGGGGAGGTATGTGCTATGGTGAGTGCTGTGAATTGTGTAAGACTGATGATTCACAGACATGTACCCCTGGAGCTAATAATACACTATGTGTTAATAAAATAAATAAATAAATAAATAGGAAAAAGGGAAAGAAAAAGGAAATGCAGTTCTGAGAATCTGCTCTCGGTCAACCTATGCTGTCTCTCCTTTATTGTTTACATACATAAAATGTTGTGCCTTTAACAACTATGATGTGTCTTGTGCAGGAGCAATAAACTCAAGTTTATAATTTCTAGAACCTTCCTCTCCTCTTTGAGTAATCCTGGAGGATAGAAGTGTTGCTAGAATACTGTTCAGATTTTTTCTAAGAACATTAATGATCTCCTCTGCTTTCAGTAAGAGACCGCATGACAGAAACTGCTAGGGCCCCAGCAGGCAACAGAAATGGATGAAGTGGATGGAACTGGTCACGCCAGAGGCGGAAAAAAAAAAAAAAAACAAACCCTACTAAGCCCAGACTGAAGGGGCCATCATTATTCAGCTCCTGCCAAAATGTTGCCACACAGGAGGACAATGTTCTGGAGCTTCTGATTTTTCAAGAGAAGTTGAAATTCAAAATGTATTCAAATGTGAAATCTCCTTCAAGTGTTGATAATGACCTCACGTTGGGCCAAAGCATTTCAATGGGCAGGATTTAGTACCCAGGGATCATCTTCATGGCTCGCTTGAAGCTCAGAAGTCTATGCAGGTGTCCTTTTAAAATAGGGGTGCCCTAAAAAGTCAAATGTGGGGTTTCGGTTGGCTCTGAAAATATTTGTTTTTTTAAATCTCTTTCCAACCAACAATAGTATCCTCTTTACCCTGAAGCACAAAACCAGGTGATTACAAAACCTACAAGGAAGGAGAAAAGAATGCTACTGCCATTCCCAATGAGTGAGCTTCACACATTGTTCCCACTATAAATGCAATGCTACAAAAGCTTAGATTTTTTTTTTTTTACTCTTCCCCTTTTTGCACAATAGCACCAACAGCATATTCCTCCTTGGGTATGTGACTTTTCTCCATCTTTCACACTTTGAAAAATCTAAGCTGACTCTTCAAGCCCCGTCCCTCATCCTCCTTGCTATCCCAGCTGAGACACAGATGGCAAACGATCCCAATGTGCAAAATTGTTCAAAGGCCATTTGTCACAACTTCATGTTCCTTTTGAGTCCTTTTTCCTTGTGGAATTCCAGGCTAAGGCATCTTGCTTACCTTTTCTCAGCATTTTTGAATTGTTTTCTTGGTGGACTGGGATCCACCATACCCAAGCCACTTTTCCTTTCATTATTTCCTAGTATTTTAGAAAATTTACAAAAGCTAGAATATCATTGCCTAATTACTGGGGTTTATCTACTTAAGACAAGTCATATTCCATCAGCAATAAACAATCAGCACCTAACTGTTAAGTGCCTGATGCTACGTGGCATGACGGAGGTACAGATGCTCTCTACAGCCTCTGCAGGGAGTGCTGCATCCAGACTAGAACAATTTCCCAACATGCAACCATAATATTCTACCTGGCACTCAAATGCAAAACAGACTGGGCAGACGGCGTTTCAGGTCACTCCCATCAGCATTCAGCATTGAGAGGCACCTAAATATATAGCTAGAATCCAGTGTTCGGTTAAAAATACTTAGCTTCCCTAGTTCACGGAAACCACTTGAGAAGCACAGAGATCATCAGTTCCATTTCTATGCCTTTGTTTAGTTCAGGACAAAGTAGTTAAAAGATACTAGAGAAGGAAACCGAGGCCAGGCATCTCTTACGTTTATTGGAGAATTCTTAGTTTGGGAGAGGAAAGATCACAGACAAACAACTCATAAAAGATAAAAGAACAATTAATTGCAAATGATTACAAAGGTAATTTCTGAAATGTTTATTTTGAGCCACTGCAAAAACAAAAGTATAGTGCATCCTGGAGTTTGTATTTTGGTAAATGAACATATCAAAGGACAGAAAAGCCAAAAAAAGTTACTGTTATACAATATCTTAATGTAGTAATTCTGCACAAATAAACAGCTGCAATTACTCAAAGCTGCTTTGGCTATATATATATATATATTAAACAAGAATGTGAAATTACTTTAAACACTGCACAAGTAACCAAAGTTAGCAAATCCAGTAATATTAAAACCTGGTATTAAATAGTATTCAGACATTACAACAAAAACAAAACAATGAACTTCTAGAGCTATAGTTCTACCCATGTGAAAGGAATGTACATGGATGGTAAAAAATAATAATAATAATAATAATAAATAAATAAAGTGACAAGAGTGACCAACACTGCACCTGCATCTTCAGAGCAGAGATACAGTAAGTGAGTAAATGCAAGTGGGGTCTTTTGCTAAAAATGGAAAAAAAAATGCATTCCACTTTAGTATAATCACAGAATTCCCACTGAAGCTCTAACTGTCTTATGCTGGTGACAGATGGGCAGGGTTTTAAATGGAAATGTATTTTTCCTATACCCTGAGTGTGGATGCGTATATTTTTTAAACTGTGGAAAGTTTCTTTTGAGAAATACAGAATTTAAAGCAACATACTGATGGGAAATTGATAGTTAACCATGAAAGAATATTATTAGCTAAATAATTAACTAAGAAGACATCTTGAGTCTGGACTCCAATGATGAGTCAGGGTTAAGATTTGCATTTAGGAAATGTGCACTGATGTCAAAGCCATGTGGATAAATGATCTTTCACTTTATACATGGTACATTTAATAGGTAATTAAAGTCTCCTACCAGCAACACAAAACCCTTATTTAAGCAAAATGGAAGTATTATGAATTGAATTAACTCACATCAAATATCTGAAAGGGTAAGTGGAACATTTTTCAAAGTATAAAGATGTTATCACATGTATTCACTGAGTGAATACTCTTAAAGGTTTTATTACTCCATTAAATTCTATCAACCATCCCAATAGAGATTTTAATTTTCATCTGTGATTTATAAATGAATCATTCATTTTGTATAAATCAGGAAATACTTTCAAAATCAACATTAATAATCTCCAAAATATAAATGTATTTAAACTTGGCTTGGGAAAAGAAGAATATGAAAGAATTGCTACATTTCAGTTGAAAATAATGTTCTAAAAAAAAAAAAAACCCGTATCAGAGGCCTCATTCACTTTCTTTCCCAAGATACTTCAAAGGTTCTGAAATTGGTAAACAGAGAATTCAACTCAATGCATAACACATCACAACATGGTAATTTCATAAGGGCCAAAATGCACAGAACGGCAAGATTACAATGTTATAATATAAATATGTCAAGGAGATTTGTAATAAAATGAGACGGGGGTGGGGGAGGGTGGTCCTCTCAACAAACCGAGCAACCAAACAGATATAAGATGTCTTTGGGATAATCACAAAGTGCCTCTGAAGAAAGTAAGTTTAAACTGTCCTTGATTAAGATACTTCTCTCCATATAAGGAGCTTTACTCACGCTTCTTTTCACATGTGCCAATACTTAATATTTTCCTCTACGCCCCTAAACTGATACAAGGGTAGAGTTCCATTAGAATTCTCACACACATGCTAACACCTAAATACTGGTCTGTCATTACATCGTGGCTACATAAAGGAACTCTGAGTCCTGCACAGCTCCAGGTAAATGCAGAGAAAACAAGGATAGGAGGAAAATCTTACTTCAAAATGATTATTACCATAAGAGATAGAAACAAAACATTTTCAAGCGCAGAAAGTTTTACAAAATGAATATATTTTCACTTTAGTTTAAAAGAAATTCAGAACTCAATTTGTTGTTAATCAAATCCATACATGTATCGAAGTTACTAAACACAACTTGATAGTTATATACTTGTGAAAATTTAATCTAAACTTAATAATCCATGTTCTAATCAAAAACCCAGCTCCTAGCGTGTACAAACCCAGTCCAGTGCTGCTGCATCTCAAGTTCTGAGAAGCTAAAGACAGAAACCATTCTGGCTATATTTAGTGAATTATATATCAATAGATATATTGATATAGATATCAATATATATCCATAGATATATATCAATAGATATATTGGTATATCTATTGATATACCATATATATCTATGGATATATATTGATATCTATATCAATATATCTATTGATCTCCTGCATTTTTCCACCTTAAAAAATACTTGAAGAAACTTTGGGAAAATTTATGTTTAAGGCTTGCTCTATTTCTTTATTTTAAATTGAGAAAAACCAAAGTTTATGCTAAAACCTTAAACTATTTATGTACTTTTGGCATTTTTCCTAAAAGGCAAATTTTACTCTCTCTTTATAAAATACATTTCTCTACCATAATGATTCATTCAAATTAATGTAAGAGCCTTATTCCTTGCCCCTAGCTGGATGCTAGGTCTTCTACACTTTGTGCAGCTTCCAGAACAGTCAGTGCTCAGGAAAAAAGAAAATGTAATGGAGCAAAACCAAAGTCCCCAACAAAAAGTGACTTTACTCTAGATTTATGCTAATGGAAGAACCAAAAATTCACACGGACATACCCTCACATGTAAAACCAAGACAGAGTCTTGGTCCTCTATTCAAGTCAACTTGTGGTTTCTAAAGACAAAGCAGTAGAAAACATGGAGCCCAAAAAACTCATGTCAGGCGACTTTACAAAATAGAGCAGATACCATTTTATTGGGGGGAAAAGGAGAGCTGGGAATCCCTGTTTTCTAGAAAAAACTTATCCTTGTTAAGCAGAGAGTTTTGTGTGTGTTTTTTCCTTCAAAAATCTGACAATGAAAATCATTACTGGGCTTCTTTAAATGTATTTCCATATTAATATTAATTTTTAAAATTTAAAGTTTTGCACCTTTTCTTTTTTTCATTTATAGGATAAATTAGGGACCCAAAATAGTCAAAAAAGAAATAAAAATTCTTACTGCACAATCTTTATAGACATTTTATTTTAAAGCACCTTTTAGACGTCAACAGTGGGTTTCTAACCAAGAAAACAGTAAAATAAAAAAGGGCACAAAAACCCACTAGGCAAGGTTAAAGTACTCCCTTACACACACATACACACACACAAATTTCATGCCAGATGGATTGGCAACATTAGCAAATAATGTCATTTGCTGAAAGGCTGGGGAAACTATCATTGATGGTATTTATAGAAACCTAAAATACTAATATGTTTCTAGGAAATTAAATATTTTGGGGGATTCAAAAAGCTACTGATAGCTGAGCTATGAAAATAAAATTGACTTCTAAATATAAGAGAGAAATTCTATGGCGGCGGGGGGGGGGGGGGGGGGAGACCCATTGACCTCAAAGCTCTTTTGTCAGGTTAGTTCTCAACAGAATAGCATGTTTTGCAAAGGAGCAGAATGAGAAGTCTGTCCCTGGAGCCTCCCCTCAGCCACCTCAGTGTGGTCTGTAGCAGCACTATTTGGATACAAAAAAGAATGCTGTCAGTCAATGTTCCTGAAAACCTCAGGGTCACACCTTCCTTCATTCAAATCAATGTTCTTAGGGTCTTAACACACTACACAGGTGTAGAGAATAGTGATGAAGGTAATATCTGACAAAGATTACAAAAGTATGAACTATATACAACATGGGATGGCTGAGTGCGCAGAAAAAGCTCTATTTCCCTCCCAGTTCACTATCAGTGTTCATATTCAAAGTTTACCCTCTGCATCTGTCACTGCTTCTTCCTCTCCCCAGAAGGTAGACTGTACCAGCTGCAGGGCTGTACTACGCGTTTTCCAAGAGCCAGTCAAACAGGGACTGGCAGCTCTCCTGGGTGCCAGGCTTCTCCCGCACTTCGTAGTACCGCAACACGGCCTGCAGGACGTCCCCCACCTTCCATCCCTTCTCTTGTAATCGTCGGGAGAGCTGGGGAGAAGGAAAGGCATGTCCCACGTTAACCAAAAACAATCTCCTGACAACAAAGTTCCATGCTTATTTTTAATATCAGAGAACTGTAATTCTCTCGTCTGTAGTAAAATATTCTTTCCCAGTTGTATAACAAGGTCTTCTCCCCTAAATTACCATCCCTCTGAGCAAATTAAGCATTTTTCCTTCCTGCCCCTAACAAATACAGCTCCTCCAGAGAATGACCCTTGGAATTGTTGAAAACAGAACTGCACAAACCTCCCCCACCTGAGAGTCTGTGTGGGAGTAGAGCCTCCATTTCTGCACAAAATTCTTGACCTAAATCCATCTGTCACACCCTCAATTAGGAACATCAAATAATAAAGATAATGTCCATCTTGACAGAAGGATGTGGATTTTTCCTTCCACTATATGCAATGTGGCTTTTTTCTGAAATACACACTCTGGCCTCAATTGGAAATACAGCTAAGTTAAGAAATGTTAATGTTTCAACAAAAACTCACCAAAAGAGTAAATAAATATTGTGGTGATCATTTCACAATATATCCAATTATCAAATCATGTTGTATACCTGAAACTAATATAATGTTATTATTTCAGTAACACCTCAATTTTTAAAAAGAGTAAATAAACAACGGTTTAAATAAGCTCCATTGTCACCAGAATCAGAACATTCTTCATTTTTTTTCTATTTAGTTCTATAAAAACTACTTTAATTTTGTAATATAAATATGCTTAGTCTTGTTAAATACAGCCTTAAAGAGATACAACTCACAGACATACAATTCATCCATCTGAAGTGTCCTTAAGTCAATGGTTTTTAGTAATAGTCACTGACCTGAATGCAACCATCACTATCATCACTGTTAGAGCATATTTGCCACGCCAAAAGGAAAGCTCTACCTGTTAGTAAACACTCCCCATTTTCCCAAACCCCTCAACTCTAGGCAATTACTAATCTACTACAGTCTCTAGAGGTTTGCCCATTTGGGCCATTTCATATAAATGTCAACATAAAATGTATGGTCTCTGGTGACATTTCTTTCTCCTAATGTGACTTCAAGATTCCTCCACGGTGTAGCACGTATGCACTTCCTTCCTTTTCAGTGACTAATAGTACTCCACTGCAAAGATAAGACCACATTCTATTCATCCAATCTAGGATGTTTCTACTTCTGGCCTACTATGAGGAATGTTGCTGTGGACATAACGTTTTCATTGCTCTTGGGTATATACCTAGGAGTGGAATTGCTAGCTTACATGATAATGCTAAATTTAACTGGTTGAGGAATTTCCAAAATGTTTTCCTGCTTTACTTGGGGATGTGGATCTCCAGTGGTGGCACCAAGCACCATTATGCTCATGTTCACCTCTGAGCTCTTCCTTAGCCCTCAGTTTATTCAAGACTAAATGACGAAAATGTCAGCCTCCCTCCAGTGAGTGCTAACACCTTTCCTACCACCTCCTTCTCTTTGACAGCTCATTTCTTGAGGATCACTTTGTCTTATTTTCTCCTTTTGCCCCCAAACAGAAACATAAGCCAGAAAAATCCAAAAAGTCCAAGGAAATACAAACAACAAATTCCAAAAAAAAAGTTATTTTTACTGAATATCTTTTTCACATACTTCTTTCAACAATATCTTTGAAACTCTGAACCAGGAATCAAGAAACTGGACTATTCCTTTTCTGTTATAGATAAATTTATACTGCTTATTCATTGAACTATTTTATGTCTTATAATAAAACTAACCAAAATTCTGATAAGGAAGATTCTGGGACAAAAACCTTAAGACTATAAAATGAAAATCTTTTTTTTTTAAAGACTTTATTTATTTATTTGAGAGAGAGAGAGTGTGAGAGTAGTGAGGGTCAGAGAGAGAAGCACACTCCCTGCTGAGCAGGGAGCCCCATGTGGGACTCGATCCCGGAACTCCAGGATCAAGACCTAAGCTGAAAGCAGTTGCTTAACCAATTGAGCCACCCAGGCGCCCCTATAAAATACAAACCTTGACCAATATAAGGTGCTTGGCACACAGTTAAGTTCTCAATAAAAACACCCTATTAGTGCATTGAATCTGAATGTTCTATTGTTAGAATCCTACAAAATATTCAAAGTAGTCCATGGTCCCTTATAAGATGCTCAAAGCCTCACTGGCTTTTGAGTATGCTAGTTTCTCCCATTGATAAGACTGGATTAACAAAGTAAGAGGCATACTAATTACCAGGCATAATTATGAATCAAGTTTTAAAAAGATTAACTTAATCCTTTCATAGGCACACGAGCCTAGTCATCGCATCTAACTCTGAGTACTTGGGATGTGCCAGGCACTAGATCAAGCTTTTTTTTTTTTTTTTTTTTTTTTAAAGATTTTATTTATTTATTTGACAGAGAGAAATCACAAGTAGATGGAGAGGCAGGCAGAGAGAGAGAGAGGGAAGCAGGCTCCCTGCTGAGCAGAGAGCCCGATGCGGGACTAGATCCCAAGACCCTGAGATCATGACCTGAGCCGAAGGCAGCGGCTTAACCCACTGAGCCACCCAGGCGCCCCAAGATCAAGCTTTTTTTTTTTTTACAGTATTATGTTTACTCCTCACAAACCTTTGAACTGCTCTATTCATTTTCACAGTGCAGATGAGGAAACTGACTAGTGAGCCCACCCAAGCTTAGACTACTAGAGTGGCGGAGCTGACGTCCGGACCCACTATGAGACTTTACCGCATAAGGACTTACCCACTCTGCTATCAAGGCACATCTTACTAGATCAACCATGTGACACAAAACATCATATATGGTTAAACATGTCCTTACAACCACCCCATAAGGTAGGTACTTACTTGTATGAATTCCTTCTTTGCAGAGTCATGAAGGTAAAGTTCTGCCACTTCGGCCTCAGAAGCAACGAGCCACTGAAGAATAACCCTCAGCTGGGGGTCTACTGCACACGGCTCCATGTCGATATTTGTAATGAGCAGGATCTTTCTGTCTTGCCCCAAACCTAATATTTACATTTAAACAATATACAGTGAAACTCATCAACTGAACTCTCAATACTCTGGTTTCCAAGGATAGAGAAATATTTTCCATTTCTTAAGATTCCAATCAAAGCTGGGGGGAAAAAATCTGTCTTTTCTTATCCACACCTTAACATCAACTGAAACATTTATTTGAAAGGGCACCATAACTCTACAACACAGGAATAACATTGATCATCTAACAAGAGCACAAATACAAAACTCTATTTTGAGGCACTGAATATCAAGTACTATAAATGCATAATTTGTGTCAAATACAGTCCACAGGTAAAGAAAGAGAAAACAAAACTGTAAGGCTATGATTACAATCCAAATATAAATCTCATATAAAAATCTCAAATAAATAAATACATTAAATGGACTTGAAGCTTCTTGAACTAAGAGAAGTAACAGATTCCACAAACATTGTAAAGGCATATTACATCGTAAGTATTGTTCTAAGCTCTTCCTATATACAAACTCCTAGAACCCTCACACCCATCCTGTGAAGCCAGAACCACCATCATCTCCGTGTCACAGGTGAGGGACGTGAGGGAGAGAGAGATCCAGAGTCTAACAATGGGGAAATGGCTGAGCCAGGTTATGAACACATGGTCTGGCTCCACACTCTTAATCACTTCATTCTTGAGGCAAGAGAGGGGTAAAAATGTCACATGCAGCTACCCACCACCCAAAAGCCAGACCGGGGAATTTTCTGGTATATCGCTTTATAAATAAGATACTGCTCTCGAGTTTCATTTGTTTTTTTATGAACATTCTGTTCTCAACATAAAGAAGGATGAATCCTTGTTGACTATAAAACTAATGACGTGGACTGATATCATGTGTTTAACATTCCTGCTTAATAATGGCTGAGCAAAAGGCAGAGCTGAAACAAGGAAGAGCTCTGACACACAAGAGGTGAGCAGCCGGCCCGCTGGCAGACATCAGGCCAATTTGTACCAGTCATGGAAATTTGTTGGCCAATGTCCCTGATTCTTTTTTTACAATTTGCAGGGCATTCTAGACCACTACTAATCATTTTTAGGATCTGTGTTGGTCCCTAATTTTTTCGCTTAGAAAGTAGATCCACGACATTCTCTTCAGATAAATGTACTGCCTTCTCCCCCCTCACCCCCCACTGACTCTCAATCAAAAATGGGTCTGGTGCACTATGAAACCAAACATGGTCTCTGGGCCATCTTGTAAATCCTGCAGCGGTCACAGGGTTGGAAGCCAAGTCACCCGAGACTTCTCTGAATTACTGGGTTTCTCAGTTCAGGGGACTCCTGGCTGCCTGGCCTAGGAGAGGTCACTCAACACCAGGGAAAAGGCAAGTGGCTGACCTCCTGCAACTGAAAATACAATGAAATGAGGTTTATTGCCTTAGGATTTCCATATCTCTGAATCTTTCCATAAACCTCTTATCAATCTCTCCTACTTTACCAATTCCTAATTTAACAAATTTCAAAGCTGGCCAATTTTCTATATAACAAGAGATGACTATGATCTCGAAAGTGGGGAAGTGACATGTATCTTCATACAGTTCATCTGATTTCTATCTACTCACAAAAGAAATCCTAAAGAGTCTGCTAGTGCCAAAAATAAATTTTAAAATCAATTCATATTTATATAAACTTTTATTTTCTTTTCTCTTAAGTGTCCCTCAGTAAAGTCAGTTAAGTAATGACTAGTTCATTGGAGAAAATACTCACCACATGCATTTACACCATGTACAGTCTTTGGAACAACTTTGCTCACAGGTATTATTTGGAAAAGGGACACAACTTTCCTAGACAAAGTCAACACTCTTTTAGTCAACAAAAAGAAAACAAATATTACCTACCTTATCTGTCACTCTAAGAATATTGCCCTACCCCTACTTGATATCTGATGACAAAAATCTACTTCTAGAAGTCCTATATGAAGAATGTTTACTTAAAAAAAAAAAAAAAGAAAGTCTACTTAACAGAAATATTGGAACTAAAAAATTATCACCTTAAGTCTGAGGATTTTAACTCAGAAACCAGTACATGATTTCCCTAAATAAGAAAGGCATAATTGGCGATAAAACTCATCGGTCACTCAGGTGTTATAAAGTACATTTTGAGAAATTCATTTGGGCAATTTTCTGTTTGTCCATTTCAAAGAAATGATGGGGAATAAAAAGCCCTAGCTCAAAAACAAAATCTCAAACAGTATGAATATTTTTAGATGCCACTCTATAGAAGTATATTATTGGTATTTACATAATAAAAAATAAGCCATCTAAATACAATGAAAATTCAGCTTCACTAGGGAAAATTTCTACATTCATGCAGACCTTCTAATATTTGAATTAAGGATTACAAAGCATGGTCCAGAACACTCTGACCAAAGGCATCTAGTATTTATATATTTGGAATTATGTTCTTCAAAAGAAGAATTAAATATTTTCTTCAAATATGTATATTTATGAGTTTAGGAACAGAAATGAGAGAGGGAAGAATCAATTTTTAAGTATCTTTTAATTTTTACTTACTAATTTATATAAGATCAACATTAAACACTAATTTGAGAGGTTGTAAGTTTGGAAGAAAAAAACTAGAACACACGCCATAATTATAATAAATTATATCTTATAATGTAAGGGTTTTATGTTTAGAAAAAGATAATTATAGAGAGATTATCATAAATTTCCCTCTCAAATCACTGAATGATTCAGTCTTTACACCAATGGGCACTTCATTAGTTTAGCAATCAAATGGTACAAATAGTTCAACAAAGGACCTGCCGCTGGATTTACTAGTTCAACAATTTCCTGATTTGTAATGTGAATACCCTGATTTGTAATAACCTGGAGCCTCAGTGATGAAAACGCACAAGGGGAAGACCCTTCTAGGAAACTGAACAAAAAAACATGCAAACACTTTGAAAAACAAACTGTCAATTACCTTCTCCATCATCTTCATGATCTTCGTCTTTATCATCTGGCCCATCACTTTTCGAATAAAGAGCAGAGGCAGTTAAAAAAAGAAAAGCTTTAATTAATAATGGTATTAAAACCAATTCTTAAAATGTGGAAAAGAATGAATGTTACAATATGATATATGATATTTAAAAAGGGAAGAGATGACAATAAAAAAAAGGAAGCTTTGCTTCTCACACCATTTCATGTTAAAATCTGAATTGTAAATGATGCCTAGACAGGTCATCAATAACCAAGTTCTACCTTACCGTGATAGAGAACGCCAAGTAATTTCATGATAAAATTTATTTTCAAATAATTTAAAGCTAAAATATTCTACTAGTTTAATTTTGGATAACACAGCATGTGAATTATCATAGAATGCCATAAATAATTATTTATTAATTCCTCTACTGATGCCATGCACATATTTTTAATGCAGTAAAAATATATTTTTCCTACTCTCCTTATATATGAAATAAAATTACATATAAAAACAACAACAAAAACCAGAAATCCTGTAGGAAGCAAGCTCTTTTTAATGAGATAATAATTGGTGGGATGAAAAATAGCAAGCAGAGCAATACATGCATAGATGGAACATATTTTGCAATTAGAGGTCAGTCTTATCTCAGCATAATTGAAGTTTTTGATTAGATGTAAATTATCGAGCAGAATCATGTCCAAACATAGGAGAAAAGCAGATTGATACATACTGGCACTGTAACCCACGTTCTTTTAAGAATATGACATCATGCATTAGTGTGAAAGACTCATCAGTTTTTAAGTTTCTGGACTGGACCAACCTGTCTGATGTTGGAAAGGATAAATTGTCCTCATACAAATCTCCTTCTAAACCAAGACTGCTCCAGCTACTGCTGTTACCATTACTGCCAGAAGAAGAAAAGAACAGAGCTGAACCAGAAAATGAATAGTAAAGAAGTCCTCGGTTTATCCTTGGAACAGCTTCTGTTGGTGATAAGTGGGAGGCTGGGAAGCTGCCCGGCAGAGTGGGGCATCCGCAGAGGTAGAGAGACCGTCACTGCTACTGGCGGCTTCGGACATTTGGGAGTTTTCTTACTTGACCTCCATAGATCAGGAAAACTATTCTCAATTTATATTTATTTTACATATGAACACAACAGAGAATGACTTTTAGGACAGCAAATGAATGCGTGAAGTAAGAAGTTTCAATGATTAACATCTACGGCAAATCTTGGGATATCATTTGTAAAAAGGCAATATTCTTCAGTTTGGGTAAAATTTTTAAAAAGACCATAGGTTAACATTTCTCTCAGCTCTTTAGACAACGCAAACACTGATGGGTTTGGGAGTGGGAATGAAATGACAGGCAGCAAAACATAGTCCCAAATAGACCTTTTCTAACTACTTGGAGAAAAGATGTTTTATGATTTCAAAATACTCTTATTATGTCAATTACTTTCATTTCATACATTAGTAGGCGGCAAATAACATACATTTTCTTCAGAATATTGAGTAACCAAGGCTTAACATATCTGTCTGGTGGGCCAGTCACTAATGCCACACAGATACCTTCTTAAAGTACCGAATCAAAAGAAGAAAGCAACTATATTCTAAAACTGCAGCAAAGCAGGAAGAAACAAAAAGCGACTATGTTCGGAAACAAAACTAAACTTAAATTTTCAGACTATAACCTAAACATGCAATTTAAAATTTTAGTCATTAAAATAATTAGTAGGCACATTAGTTTGCAGTGATAAGCAGCTTATATTTCCCCCACATTAGGTTAGGCAATTATAAAAATTAATATGTACATAAACCAAAATTCTGGTTCTAAAAACTGAATTAACACAAAATCATCTTCTGTGCATCAGTAAATGTTGACAGGGTTACAAAAAAAGGATGATTATTTTAAAAGTTCTGGAGTTTCCAAGCAATTTCAATAATTTACATATCTGTATTTCCTCTGGCACTAGCAAGCTGTCACAAACTACACTTGGTTAGAAAAATTAAAACTGAGGAGTGACTTTTCAACCTACATTCCAACAAATATAGCTCTATTATAAAACCATGAAAACAGCCAGAGTTTTGCCTATATAGCCTGCTATCAGATGGATCAAAGATGGGAAAACATAGAAATACAGAATGGTCAGACAGCTGTGAGCCAAACAGAAAGGAAAAACCGAGGCTCTCAAACATTGCATTTATCTTTATTAACAGAACCCTTATTAATAAAATAGATTTTCTAAGCAGAGAAAAATATTACAAAATTAAAATTCTAACCCATACGCTGACAACAATAATGATTCCTTTTAATTAATCATCAAAATCTATCAAGTTTAGGTGAACATGCAAAGAAATAACGCCTAAAAAACGTGAAGACAAAAGATTCAAACTCCCTCCATTTAACCTCATCCCCCCCCACTTCCTTTTGTCCCTCAAAATGGGTCAGATATCAAGTCAGTTATTTATAAAACGTCACCACTAACTAGGGTGCCCATATAATTCCTCATTTAGCCAGGACACTTTCGGAAATGAAAAAAGTCACCATTAATTACACCAGAGCAGCGGACGTAAATCCGGACTGTTCCAGGCAAACTGGGAAGTACAATCATCCTCCATTAACCAGACATAAAATAACTTAATTTCTTCACTTACCAGTGTTCCTATTTTATTCTTTTTTTTTTTCCCATTTCATTCTTGAACACTGCCTTGCTTCCATCATTTTCTTTTAAATCTTTTCCTATTTCCTATCTATCTATTCTTATCTGTGTATTTTCCACCTTTTTGTATTTCCTAGGTCTAGAGCAGGTGTACCTCAAGCCAGTGGGGGTCAAAGGCTAGGACTCTTTTTTTTTTTTTTTAAGATTTTATTTATTTATTTGACAGAGAGAGAGAGATTATAAGTAGGCAGAGAGGCAGGCAGGGAGAGAGGGGGAAGTAAGCTCCCTGCTGAGCAGAGAGCCTGATGTAGGGCTCAATCCCAGGACCCTGAGATCATGACCTGAGATCATGACCTGAGCCGAAAGCAGAGGCTTAACCCACTGAGCCACCCAGGCATCCCAAGGGCTAAGATTCTTTATCATGGTTTTCAGTCACATGAAGACTACTATCGATTTTGACATATCTCGTAAATATTATCTCAAAAATTCTGTAAACCTGGTCTCATCTCTTACCTAATCTACTACATAACTTCTAAAAAATTCACAGACTGCTTGAAATACTTCAGACACGCATACACAGACCAAGTCTCTTTCAGATCAAATAACTATACACTCTTCATAAACACCTGTGAAACTCTGAAATTATTATTTCTTTTTTAACTGCTGCCCTCTACTAAACTTCTCACTTGGGAGTTAAAAACACATGAAGTGTCCAAACCACTGAAGTCCTTTATCTCTTATCTGATCTCTGTACCAGAAAATTACAGTTTCTACAGCAGATGTCATCAAAAGACAAAACATGTGCAGCCATGTATCTTACGTGTGGTTGCTGAAGCACCTGCATTAAAATCATCTGAGATTCTTGGGACCTCCAGTGACCTACTGAATCTTAATCTCTCTTAATCTTAATCCCTCTAGAAACTGTATGTTCAACAAGCATACCACCAACCTTGGATAAGCCCTACTCTTTTTCTTTGTGCTTGAACCTCCATAACCACATAGCATAATCATTCTTATTAATTACTGTGTTCAATTAGAACTACAGGTGTTTTTCTGACAAAATGCTGTGAAGCCAAGTTATTCCCCAACCTGAATTCAGTTAATTTTCTGAACCAAATGCATTTATCCATGTTAAACATGTTAAACATAATTCTTTTAGTCTCCGCCTGATTTGGTCTTTTTGAAACTTAGTTCTGTTAATGAGATGATCTTTTCATCTCTGTTTTAAGTCATTCACAATAAAGAGCACAGTAGCCCCTACTTATCTGCAGAGGATGCATTCCAAGGCCCACAGTGGATGCCTGGAAACCATGGATAGTACCGAAACCTACATATACTATGTTTTTCTCTTTACATACATACCTATGATGAAGTTTAATTTATAAATTAGGCACTAGCAAGAGGTTAACAATAAAAACTAATAATAAAAGAGCAATTATAACATTATACTGTAATACAAGTTATGTGAATGTGGTCGGTCTCTCTCAAAGTATCTTCTTGTATGTACTTACCATCCTTGTGATGATGTGGGATGATACAATGCCTATATGATGAGATCAAGTGAGGGGAATGACACAGGCCCAGTGACATAGTGCTGGGCAACAAGTGCCCTTCTGACAACACGTCAGAAGGAGGGTCATCTGCTTCTGGACCTCGACTGACCATGGGTAACTGAAACCACAGAAAGCAAAACCGCAGATGGGGCGGGCAGGGGGATTACTTCTTCTCTGTTACTAATAAAATGCTAAAGAGGACAGAACCAAGGACACAGCCATCCAATCAAACAACATTTTCCACAGAGCTGTTCAACTGGCTACAGGCCCCTTAATGCCACCCACCATGAACCCTAGTTCACCCATTTTAACACCAGGATTTCCTAAACAGCAATGTCAACCCTTACTGAAATTCTAGAAACCTGTGTTTCTCCAAGACGAGAGAAGAATTTAAGTGTTAACATTCTATTCCAGGTAGATTTATGGAAAGGGCCAAAAGATGTTTGTGATATCACCCCTACTTCCCACTACCAGTTTTATTTTATTTTTTTTTAAAGATTTTATTTATTTATTTGACAGAGAGAAATCACAAGTAGATGGAGAGGCAGGCAGAGAGAGAGAGAGGGAAGCAGGCTCCCTGCTGAGCAGAGAGCCCAATGCGGGACTAGATCCCAGGACCCTGAGATCATGACCTGAGCCAAAGGCAGCGGCCCAACCCACTGAGCCACCCAGGCGCCCCCCACTACCAGTTTTAAAGACGGTCTTTGGACCCAGATTTTAAGATGTATTGATGGTTTACATATAGCATTTTAAGAAACTATGACAAAATAGATATTTTATAAAACATTAATACTACTAGTTAATCTAAACATCAGACAAAATGCTCTGAGATGATGTGCTCTAACCGGTGAAAACCCATTTTCTTACATCCTCCTCTTGGTAAGTCATTTTCAAGGGTTCTGTTCTACTGAAGCCTCACAGGGTCCTTTCCAGAGCCTGAAACTAAGAAGCCTTTCCTCTCCCTAGACTCAGCCCTGGATGACATTTATTATTTCCAATTATCAATTAATGTGGATAAAAATTTATGGCGTTTTATAATTTAGTCAGGAATGCCTTTAGAGAGTTAAGAATATGAGACAAATATATCAGAATAAAATATGCGGAGGCTGGTATTATAAACAAAATAAACTAAGACAAGTTATATATGAGGTAAGTGCCTTCTGCTGTACCAAACCATATCTTTATAAGGAATTTATATATTTTCAGTCATTCAAATATAAATGCTCCAGGTCATTTTGTTCCTGAATAGCAGGGTAAGTGAGAAATCCTTCCCAAAAAAGATATTACTTTCACTAATAACAAAAAATTACAGGATCATTTAGATACCTTTTATAGATCACTGTCTTTTTTCTCAGCCTCTAAAGAAAAAAGGTACCCTCTTTAAAAAGTGAGAAATACAAAAGTCCAGGAAAATCCTAAGGGTATAAAATCAAATGTATGCAATATTTTTCATATCAACTACTGGCACACCTGAAGAGGCTTAGCTTGGTTAATTATTGTACCTGATAAATGTGAAAAACCATTAGAACCACATTATGGAGAATAAAATACATTCCACAAATAATGAAAGATTTTCAGATTCATGATTTTTAAACACCCAGTCTAAATTTACTTCTGAGGTCTGAGGACCTGAACTATGCAATCACATGCCCAATTTTAGTTACCTTTCACTTAGGTGATGAAAACTGCTACTTTCATCCTGATGCTCATCTTCGAAACTTAAATTGGACCAGCTGCCAGTGCTGTCTTCACCAATACTGAGATTCATCTGCTGGCTGCCAAAAGACTCAGGTGACTGAAACTCTATTTCTTTTGGACTGAAGAGAAGGAAAAAAAAAAAGAAGGAAGAGAGGGAGGGAGGGCAAAAAGGAAAAAAAAAAATCAATCCAAAGTCATCAGATTCTGAATTCTAAGACTATCACTTTGATGATAAAGATTACAAAAACAAGAATTGACATTCACAGCCACACCTGTGGCCCATCCAACCCTTCGTGTCTGCTAATAATGAGACTTTGAAGGAAAGTACACTACCTTCCAAGTCAACTGAGCTGTATCAATTACAGATCCATCCCAAATGCTCTATTTTCTAAATTCTCTTTAAAGCAATTCATAGTTTCAACTGGGACCACTACAGAAAAGCACAAATTCCTGTTTATCACCTACTTTGTAAGACAGTACTTTAATCTGTACTGAAAGGAAGCTCCTTCTGGCTTTAAGAACAAAATCAGTAGTTCATAGAATTCTAGTCCTGTCAATCAGGCCTAGAGTCAAACTAGCCAAAACCTCTTTAAGATTTTGAGCATAGGATCATAACCCTTATTTTTTTCTCAATGAAAAAGAGACATTTATATTTTTATTCCATCTTCACAAGAAAGGACAGTCACTATTCAATTACTGTAACTGTCCCTCTGTATTTAATTCTCGACATTGCAGTTTAAAATACTTTCAAAGATGAAGAGTAAAAATGTTAGCCTTGTGATCAAAATCTTCTAGCGGCTCATACCAATCAGAGTGAGGGTTCAAATCCTTATAACATAATCTGCTGATATGATACCTTCTCCTCGTCTCCATCGTGTCCCACCTATTACTCTCCCCAGTCTACTCATTGCAGCCACGCCTGCCACTGTGCGCCTTCCCCAACACACACGATCCTACCCCTTTGCCCGGAACTCTCTGCCCCAGTTCCCATGTGACTTATTCATCTTTGGCTTTCGCTCAAACATTATTTTGTCAGTGTTGCTTCCTCCTCTACCTATTCAAAACTGTAAACCATCCCCACCTGCTCCCCCCTACCCCCACCCTCCCCCGACACCTCCCATATTTGCTTCATTTTTCCTCCAAAGCACTTATCGCTGAGTGGTGGCACAAACGGCTATTTTACTTGTCTTATTCTACCATAAGCTCCAGAGAACATATATTTTTGATTATTTTACTTATTTCTGTATCCCCAGTGCCCAGAATAAGTCCTGAACTGCCCCACCCCTCTCTGGGGCTATCCTCATTTTATATTTAAGATACAGCAACCAGAATTATCCTGGACAGGCACATTATAGTTTTGAGCCGTAACAGAGCTCAACTTTGTTCTTTTAATAATGTTTATCACTTTCTGGAATGTGCTGAAATCTAATGGTTTTTTGGCTGAAATGACTCACTAGATGAGGTCCAGAGAAGAGTTTTAATGACTGCTGGGTTATTCTGGCTCAGAATACAGTTCAGATGTTTGCTCTGCTAAAAATAAATGCCCATATAATTCCCCATTTGACATTCACATACCACCCACATACCACCCTTCTGTACATTACAGCTTTGTAAAATATTTATGGTTATTTTCATGAATCAAACATTTACAAGAAAGGGGACGCCAAATGAAACCCTTAAAAATAATCCATCTGAACAAATCCCTCTAAAGCCTGAAAGGCAAACCATTTAAACTTCAGAAATAGAAAATGGGAAACAGGACCCTGCGCAAACTAGAGCCAGCTCTTCATAATCAGCATTTACGGAACCCTACACAATTGTTAAGAAGAGAAATGGGAAAAGAACTACAAAGTAATATTCTACTGGCCTTGGTAGAAAGTTGGACCAGAACAGCACTAGCTTGTAGGAATACTTGAGGCCTACTTACTCACCCAAGGGATTAAGAAGGAAAAGTGAAAATATGGAGCGTCAATAACACCGGCATGAGCCAGGCCTGGGAGGGATATCTTAGAGAGTCTAATCCAGGGGAGGGTCTCTTTTCCTCCCAGGGCCTTAGGGGAGGCACAGGAAGAAAAAGTTAAAATAGCCTGAGGCCAGTTCTGCTTGAGGAAGGTTGCTTCAGCTATGGAAAGGCCTAGTTTACTAGCACTTATTCATTCATGTTATTTACTAACCACTTATTATATGTCTGCCATCGTATTAAGAACTGACAGGGAGTTGTGACAAAGAAAATGCAGGTCTGCAAATGTTTACTGTATAAAGGGTCAAACAGGGGTGCCTGGGTGGCTCAGTTGGTTAAGCAGCTGCCTTTGGCTCAGGTCATGATCCCAGAGTCCTAGGATTGAGTCCTGCACTGGGCTCCTTGCTTAATGGGGAGTCTGCTTCTTCCTCCGTGTCTACTTTCTGTCAAATAAATAAATAAAACCTTTAAAAAAGGGGGGGGGGCAAAGAGAAAACACTTAGGTATTGTTGGCCATGTCTCTACTTCAGCTACTCACCTCTGCCATTAAAGCATAAAAGCAGCCATAGACAATACATAAATGAATGAGCACAGCTGTGTTCCAATATAACTTTATTTATGAACATTAATATTTGAATTTCATATAATTTTCACATGTCACAAAATAGTATTCTTTTGATTTATCAACCACTGAGGAAATGTAAAAACCATTCTTAGCTCATGGACAATAAAAAATAAACCAACAGAGGCCAGATTTGGCCTGTGGGTTATAGTCTGCCAACCCCTGCTCTAGGAGAAAGAAGGCTACACAATTAGAGCAAAAAGAGACCACCTTTGGTTCACCAGAAACATTAGAAGAGGATACCATGGAACAACTGGCCTCCAGAGTCCTGGCCAAACTCCATCTCCTTATTTTAAGATGGCTAAGAAGAGAGGCAGTCCTTGCCACGGCTTTGACAAAAGCTATTAAAAAATCTGAGGAATCCTGTGACTCTGTTAAATTCCACCTCGACTCTAGGAACTTTCTCTGTCCAGTGGAACTAACAAAATCCTACAAACTAATAACACAAGTTGGTTCTGATGCTTTCCAGGGGAAAAAAAACAGTTAAACTAAGGTGTTGTTTGGAATCCCTGAGCGCAAGGCACACTACTGAAGAACAGGACATTGTGAGACCATCGGAAAGAACTCGGACTGGAACACATCAAGAGAAGTGACAGCAGTCATGGAAATCTTTGGAAAATTTTTAAAGCTTTCCTCCCCACAGCAGTTTGGTTAAATTATGCTCTTTATAAGAAAACTTACCTTTGTGAAGGGAAAGAAAACACCATAACAAAAAAATTTTAATCTCAGAGCAGTTAATGATCACGGTAACACTCTACATTTGCCGTCTACAACTCTCTGGTGTTTCTTCAATCCAGCTTTACTTACTTCCCAGCTCTGCGAACGGGGGCAATACGACTATCCTCCCTAAGCCTCCTCTTCTAGTTCAGGAAATGGTTACCGCCTTCCCTCAAAGGGCTGTTGGGGGGATAATGAGACAATAGAGATGGAGAGTAACGTATGGGATATGAAACCCCACACAAATGTAGTAGGGAAAATGTTTTTGTTAACCTGGGGTTAAAAATAATTGCACCTTTCTTAACGGGACCTAAGCACATATGATCGAGTTTAACTTTTATCGTAAAAACCCAGAAGGAATCTGAAACTCACCTGCTGACTGCACGTCCAACATTCGTCATTGCTGACGTCATTATTTCTGTGGTAAGGCTCTCAGCAAAGCTAATGCCATCTTGTCCAATTCCGCTATCAGCCGCCAAGCTGGTATTGCTCAGCTCTCTCTCTGCTTTCTCAATAGCTTCCGCAACGATCTTTTCAGCAAGCACTGTCTTCTTATCGAGACCAACATGAATTTGTGGGACATCAAGATGGAAAATTCTAGATTCCTGACAGATGTTGCTAAGTTTTGAATTAGAAACTGGCTTACTACTAGCAAGTGAATCCTGTCTGGAAGTGTGCAGAGATGAATTTCCAGTGCAATCGTGTAGTTCTTTACGGTCACAGTATCTGCAAGCTTGGTCTGTAAGAGGTAACAACTTTTCTGCATAAGTGACCCTATCGGCTGCTTTTGTGGACTCAGACCCATGGAAAACTGTGGATCCTAAACTGAGCCCTAAAGTGTCATCCACTACCTTCTTGGCATACTGCTCTATAGCTTGAACAACATTCTCTCCATAACCAGACCCACTTAAGCTGCCCGTACTGTGGTAAAATCTGTGACTTTGTGAGGAAGGCTGAAGAGACTGAAGAAATTCTGGCTCGATGTGAGACTCGGTGTCTTCATCACGTCCAGACTTTTCATAAAGGCAAGAATCTGTTAAGGATTTTGGCAAGCCACCTGCAGACGCTGTCAGCTCTTTTGTAACATCTCTTGTTATGCTGTGAGCAAGAGAAGCTGAAAAACTATACAGTTCAGAGCACTCATTTTTATGTGTGTCCTGCGTCCACTCACCAGTTTGATTTTTACAAAGGTAACCTCCGTTTCTTTTACTTGGCTGTTCTTTATCTGCTTCTCGGTGGTGTTCTTTATTCAAGAATATGAACAGTTCGTTCTTGGTCTTCACCTGTGAGCTCTGCATGGGGAACATTCTTGAGCTGCACTTCATTTTGGCTGTCTTAGCGGCTTCTTGCAATCCTGACTTAACAGACCGATAAGCAAGTCTGTTGGCATACTGGTCCATTAACAACTCACTATTGCCGCCTTCCTGTTTCAGCACTTGGATAATGTGACCTGCATACTCGTCTGTCACGCTTTCACAGCTGGGATACTTGTAGGTCAGACCGGACATACAGGAGCCTGGTGGTAACGAAAGAATGAATGGTTCCACTTCTCTTGAGTGGGCTACAGCCTCTCTATCCAGCTTCTCTTCTGATCGATCATCTCGGCCACCGTCAATGTAACAACTATTCTTTCTTTGCCTGAAAAGCACACAACTTCTAACTTTTGCTATCTTCTCAGCTTCCGTAATGACTTCCGCTGCCAGATCACCCGCAAAATTGCGTAATGTTTGTAAATTTTCCTCCGAGCGATTGAAAACGGTAGGTGACACGCTGCTTTGACTTTGTGCATTTAAGCAAGGGCTTTTCACCCTGGGTTCTTGAATGACTTTATTATCCAGGTGGGAAGCTGCCATTTCCGTGGCAAGAGAGACAATGTGGGTAGCTAACAATTCTGCAAACTGAACTTTCTTCCCTGAGTGCTCAGGCTTCACATCCACTTCCGGATGCCCTTCATCTTCACTACTTTCAACTTCTTCTGAAAGAGATCGCATGAGTTTCAACATGAACTCTTCTTTTTCTATGGTATTTTGTTCATTTTCAGACAAACTGCCCACAGATGAGTTGTGTGGTGTAGAGGGAGGTGTAGCAGGTGCAAATTCTTTTGCTAATTCCCCCTTGAGTTTTTTGGTTAACTTCTTGATATCCCATTCAGAACCAGCCCGGGATGGTACGAGAGGAGTGGAGGGAGGAGTATCAGGTATTACATTTCCGTCTCTAATTTTCTGTTTGTCTTCCACATGCAAACCATCTACACATGGAAGCACTGTGGACGAGAAAGTATGTGAATGAGGAAAAGGGTGCTCTTGCCCCAAAGACAAGGGCTCAAGTGCTGTATTATTCACATTATGCTTTGTCACAGGTTTGTCTTTAGCAGCTTCCTTCAGATTGGGTTTCTGACCAGCAGTTGTTGGACATGGTGGGAGTGTCTCTACAGAAGAGCCATGAGCCGAAGAACATTTACATTTGGGAGCACAATCCTTTCCTGCTGAAAGTGAACAGTGGGTTAAGTGATCTTGAGCATCAAGAAATTTGGGGAACTTTTCGAAGGTCAACTGTGACTCTTCTCTGGAAACAAACAAGCTTTCTTTGGGTCCGGCATTTTTATCTACACTTGGGATGGTTGATTGGCTTTTATCTATGGAATGTTTAATAATAGTTTTAGATAAATGATCGGCAAACAAGTCCTCATTGCTAGCTTCGCTCTGTTGCAGTGTTGCTTGATCAGAGTGGAAGGGAAGGGGTTTTCCCTTTACTGCTATAGTTACACAATCTGTGTGTTCATCAATGGTTTTTGTATCTTTGAAGGATGTCATTGACTCTAATGTTTCATTTACAATCGTGTGCACCACTGAGGTGGAAAAGTTGCTAATAATCACAGGATCACTTGTTAATTTTGAAGAGCTCTGCATTTCGATATCATCATTAGTTGGTTTAAATTCTTTCTGGTTACCTGGATTGTAGTCTGAGGGTAAACAAATATTTCTGAGACATGCTACTTCCTCTTCTTTGCTTTTTGTGGTGACGTGTGTCTGGGTAAAATCGCCATTCAAATTACTATCATCAGACGACCGAAGAGACTTCGCCTGATATATGTTAGATGAAATATGGTATGGGAGAAGGGCACTTCCTGCCAAGGGCACTGGTATAGAAGTAACAACTCCAGATGTACAAAACAAGGCCTGCTGTACTGTGTACTCCTTTTTATAGTCCTGCATGGGTCTTGTCGCTGTTACGGTCTGATTGTTCCAAGCAGGGGAAAACATGGAAGTCTGTGTCGATGGCATTAAATTTTCTGTGCTCACACACTTTATGTTATTTGTAGAAACACTAACTGCTGCCTTGGTCGTGAAGGTCACATCAACTTGTGAAAGCTCAATAAATGCTTCCTGTATAACAGACTCAGATAAGTCTTTTGCATAGGACTTCACTACTCTGTCCTCACAGTCTGACGACCACCACTGTGGAGATGCGGGTGTTGGAGGATAGGAAAACTGACACACTTCCATGATGCCTTCAAAAACAAGCTCTTCGGCAAGATCTGCAGCAAACCTAGCAACCGTGTTGGTGAATATCTGCTTTTTTACATATTGTAAATCCTGTAAAGCACTTGCTAAAGCTTCACTCACCAAAAAATTAGCCAGCCCGCTGATGGCACGTTCTCTCAGTGAAAACACACACTGCCTTCTCAGTTCATTAAATGCCACCTGAAAAATGGAGGACGTCAATTTGATGGCTAAGTGACACAACGCGTTGGTACATGAAGAGACTCCCTTCTGTAAGTCTTTAAATGCACTGCCCAAACTTTTTTCCACAAGATCAGATGCAAATTTCTGAATGCTATCTTTAATCATCAAGGATTTATTGTTAGATTTACTTTTTGGCTCAAGGCTTTCGCTCTTCAGAGCTATGGTTTTATTTTCTCCTTTTTTAATACTCTTCGTGTCTGGGGTTATGTCAGGGTGCTGGGTATGAAGAACAGAGCTCAGCACCTCACATGAAATGCTATGGGCATAATCCTCATAGGTGTAATAAAGAGAATCATGACTCTCATGAAGCCGAGCTCCACTGATATCTGTTTGGCAAAAACACTCAGCAGGAGGACAGCCTCCAAGAGGACTAAAGGCAGAGGATCGAACAGGGCTAAACAAGCCGCTGTCCTCCCCTGATGCCTTCACTGGGCGTGGTGAATCTGGAGCATCACACAGGTTGCTGTAAGGGGATTCTGGCTTACGAGGAGTTGGCTTCCTAACATTAGCCGGGAGGACTGGACGATCAAACTTGAATTTTTGAGGATTCATTGCAGTGGTTACAGAGCAAGATTTTTCATGTTTGTGTCCTTTCTTTTGTGATGTCTTTCCTAGGACAGGATCTTTCGGAAAAGGACAGGAAGTCTCTAAAGTTGGCTCGAGTTCATCAAACTGATCAAAACTATCAAAAAATTCACTCACTTCTGAGTCCGAATCCTCTATATCATCTTTCATCACAGGAATTTTAGGTAACTCAAGTTTTGCTTTTAAACTTTTCTGATAACCCTCTTCATCCAAGAAAATAACAGGACTTGGACTGGAGCATTCAGATTCAGAGGAGTAGGCAGGCGAAGAAGACAAAAACGTTTTCTGTGCATTACCACTTTTATCTGAAGCATTACATGACCTATAGAAACTCTTTTGGATCCATGGCTCAGTAATTAATGTAGTCACTGAAGTTTTCACAGAAGGTAGTTCTTTATGTCCCAGAATATTTATTAAGGAAGTTGAAGGTTTAGCCAATGACTTCTGCCTCCCAGAGCTGACGAGAATCCTTAAATCATGGGTTTCTACCTGGTGACCAGAAGAAGTCTGAGAAGCAGCATCACACTGGCTCTTTAGTGCGGTAATATTTATTCCTGTAGAAAAAAGAATAAAATGATCAAATTATTCGTGAGCAGAATCTTTTAAAAATTAAATTATATCAGTGGGAATAAGTAGACTTTAAGCATGAAATATTTATTTGTAACGTGTCTTCTACACTATGTGGTTTACCAGATTTACCCCAAATCATACTTGAGAGCAAATATACCTTTTATTAAAATAATTTCATTTTACCTGACATCTAGGAATACCTGGTCTATGAAATGGTTAGCTTCTTGTCCTATGTGTTAGAAACACTAATGCGGTCTCTCTACCAGGTAACTCTTCTCAAATTTGAACCCAGGATGGTCCAAATACTTAATGTACTGAGGTGAACAGTGCTTGAACAGGACGACCAAAATAAGAACAGAAATAACAAAATAAAGAACCAGATAACAATGAACTTAAAAATCACAAGAGAATGAATTTCTTGCATAATCAAAAAAAAAAAAAAGGTAAAATGTTTAAATTGCATCTAATTTCTAATTGAACAGCTCAGCCTGAAAACTTTTAAGACTGAACGCTAAACTTTAATTTCCCTTTTCAAGAAAAAGTTTAGAAAAGAACAAACCATCATTGCATGGCTTTGAGCTCTCTTCTTCCTCTAAGTGCTCAAAAGCAGTGACAAAGTCATCCTCTATGGAAGACACGGACTGATTGGTGTCATCATCATCTTCCTTAGCAGTCTCAAGTTGGCGCTTCTGATGCAAGTACGTGTCCAGGGTATATCTTATACCAGTAGCATATTTACTTAGGAGACTAAAGATGAAATCAATTCTGAGTCTTGGCAACGTAGGTGACACTCTCATGACACAGAGCATTCCAGAATGCTGACTCTTGGGGAATATGAAAGATGATAAATATAATTCAACTTTCAAAACATATTATACATTTAAAGCATATTATCTGGAAGTGAAGCCTAGAAATAACACAATCTGAGGGGAAAAAAAAGAAATGCATGCATCCCAAGAGGCTCCCTGATTTTGTATTGTTAAATTCTTTTCTTCATTGATTCTCTACAACATTTCTCACCTCCCATTCTCTTTCTCCCAATCTTTTTCTCATTGCTACTCAAATTCCACCTGTCCTATCTCCCAAAATGTTACAGAACTTACAATCCATATCTCTGGCATGTCTTCCAATATTATTATACAGCCTCTTGAGTTTCCTTGTTCATTAACTGAGCTCACCAACTACACTGTAAACTGCTAGAGGGTAGGAACCAGGTTCTATTCTATTTTTGTATCCCATTTTCCAGCAGTTTCCAGCAGGACACCACATTCCCTTCTATCATAAAAGAATCTTCCCCTCCTTTCACCTAAATGTCCCTAGTATTACAATTTTATAATAATGTTTAGAGCTCTGATTAAAAATAGAAATCATCAGTTTTTTTGCCATACATATTACCCTTAAAAATGCAAATACTGACATATGACTTAGTGAAAAAAGGTGGAAATCAAATATAATAGCTAATCACATCTTGTAATCCTAGCAAACAAATCAAAGTAAATATAAATGAAAAGCATAATGAAGAAAATGAGGTAAGCAGTTCTACTTTTACCTGTAGACCTCATAATTAACACAGTAGTCTTTTATACTTGGAATAAGTAACCCAAACTTTAAACCTACTGATTCAATTTTTAGGAGGTAAAACATGCAAAGTACTTTTCTTTGACGCATTATCAACAAAATAATACTTACTAAAGAACTAAAGGCTGAATGTTTTAAAACTACCTGTCTGAAATGGGGAGAAGTCAACTTTATAATGAATTGTTTTTTAACAGAAAACAAGTTAAACTGTGTCCTCTAAAACACTGAATGCAATATTCATAAAAATTTAGAACTAGCCATAAAGGGGGAAAAGATTCTATAGTTTAACCAAAGGTAGAAGAAATTCAAGAAATCCATAAATGAATTTTCAGGAAAAAAATTCATTAATATGCACTTGCATATCATTTAGGGAACTTCACACATGAAAAAAACCTAATTTAAAGCTATGGTCAAAATTACTCTATCCTTTAGTGATTGCAAAGCTTCCTGAGCTCTGTTTTTCACAAATCATATTTCCTTGAGATAGCATTAAAAAAAACTTCAAGCATTTAAGAGTTTAACATTCTTCGTCAAATGTCACTGTAAAATTTGCCCTGAAAAACACATTAGAAATGATATATAAAAGTTACCTGACTTAGAGGACTACTGTTTGTATCTGATGATTTACTTATATCCTTCATACAAATAATTTCATTTTCATTTAGACTGCAGAAGTGCAGTGAATTCAGAAGATCTGGAAGTTCCAAAGAAACTGCAGCTAAATCCTAATTTAAAAAAGAAATACAATAAATAACACTTTTGTTTAGATTCCTATAATGTGAGCCTTATTCAAAAACCATAAGGTCTACTGGTTAATATACTTTCAGTTCAAAATAGTTAACATATGTAGTTTATCGTGAGTAATTTTTTAACTCAAAAATAAAATGTACTAAAATATTTTAACACCTGCTATTTCTATAGCCTTTTAAAATACTGACATCAAACTCTAAAGTATTTTTACATGGTACCTCATCCATCCATGACAACTAGCCTTTTAATAGTTTTTAGCTGCAAATGTCAACCTGCAATCTTCAAGTTAATCATGGAATATTTCCCACATACAGGGATTCTCCCCAGTAGAATGTGCTTCTTGGAGCTTAAGTTTTTATATTTGTAAAATACATATCTATTTTTCTGCCTTTCCTCACCAAAGTATCATATTAAACTCTGGCTGAATATTTTGTGAAGATATTAAGGAAACATTTTCTTTTCTCATTTGCCCTTTTTATGTAAACACTTTACCCAGTGAAAGAATTAATGTCTTTGACCCCACCTAGAGTACTTTCCTTTATAAATATGACTTTATCAATAATTCTTAAAGAGGAAGTAGACTAAGAGAAATACATTGGAACACTTCTCTTTGCAGCCTTATGTTCTCAGGAGTAAATCTTCTCTTATGCCTTCTGTCTAAATAGTTTCCTTCAGGCAAGGGCACAATCAAGACACACAGCAATTTTCATTATCACCTGACAGGTATTATTCATAAAGAAATGAACAGTATTACTTTTTCTTTTGGGAGACACTTAACTGCCATAAAAGGAAAAAACATGGCAATCACAAATATTAAGCAGCAGCAAAAGGTAGGGGGGAAAAAAAGATGCCTACCACATCTACACAAGCTTCAACCTTCTTTATATAACTGTGAACTCTCCTTTGCTGATCATAATCTCAACTACCAGTTTCTGTGTAAACACCTGCCTAAATCAGGCTAAAAATTTTGTACTGGTCAATCAATATTCTTTACAAATTTCACCTTTTAAATTGAACTCTATCTCAGTTAAAAATATAATGATTTGATGAAGTCAGATTAGGAAGACCATCCAAATTGAAAAAATATATTAAAAAAAAAGTCTCATTTTCTACATTATGCACAGAATGGAGGAAAGTTAGCTTGTGGTTGGCAACCTTCTCAGATAAATTACTTCTGTGGTCTCCTAACCTAAAACTACTTTCTGTAACAAGAATACTCTGAAAATGCTAAAAGTGAAAATGTCCAAAGCACACTCAAGAGTCATCTTTTAGCTTTAAATAGGAATGATTTAACGGAAGAGTTTAGTGTAAATTTTGGGCTAATCAGGCAAATTTCATGATCTCAAAATCTGTTCCAAATAATCTCCATGGTCTTTTCCAGTTCAATAAATTGACCATACCTGAATATGAGCAGCATCTGTTTCTTCATTAAAACCTAAAAATGTGACCTGAATAAGGAATAAAGCTCCATTAATTTGAGTTTTTTAAGTCTTATCACAATTAGATTATTGACAGAGAGGAGATACAGAAAAAAGCACAGAAAACATTAAATGCTGACTGTTACATACAAATGTTGAAGCATCACGTAGTGCAGCTGAAACCAATAGGTTACATGTCAATTATACCTCAATTAAAAATAAATACATTTTTTAAATGCTGGCTGTCTTGGACAAAATGATTCGTTTTTTCAAAATCATCATAAAGGTTTTTCACCAAAGATTTGGTTCCATAATGCAGCTCTTCAACCTCCCCCACATCCACTTCATTAACAAGTTCAATCAATTCTACTCCACAAACCTATCTCCTGTAATATCTCCCTCTCTCCACACCCCCTGCCCCCACTTCTCATCTGCATGATGGTCCTGTTCCACCTGGTCTCAGTAATAATCATGGCACTCCCCTGTCAAAACCTTTCCATGCTTCCCACTATGAAGTCCTAACCAAGGCCCCCAGGCTCTGGGTTAGCCAGAATTTCAACCTTCCCTCACATTTATTCATACACATGGGCCCCCTTTCTGGGTCTAGAACATGCCCAGTTTGTTACTGTTATGCAGTAACGCCCCCAAAACCTGTGTCTCTAGACCTTGGATGCTTACACACCTTGCTCCTCCTCATACAAGATCCAACTTAATGTCACCTCCTCAGGAAGGCTTTCTGGGGTATGTCCCCAAGACTCCTTATTGACTTCCTATGATATTATCACTTATTTCCTTCAACATCCTTATATAGGGATTTCTCTACAGGAGTTTATGTAAATTAAGTTTCTAAAAGAATATCTAACGGCATGAAAAAAAGTCACATTTTTTTTTTTTTTTAAAGATTTTATTTATTTATTTGACAGAGAGAAATCACAAGTAGATGGAGAGGCAGGCAGAGAGAGAGAGAGGGAAGCAGGCCCCCTGCCGAGCAGAGAGCCCGATGCGGGACTCGATCCCAGGACCCCGAGATCATGACCCGAGCCGAAGGCAGCGGCTTAATCCACTGAGCCACCCAGGCGCAAAAAGGACAAGTTACAGACAAAAATGATACAAGATATGCACACAATTTCAACCTTATTTTTAAAAACATATGCATGAAAAATAGTACTGGAAGGCAATACACCAAGCTATAAGCAGCGATTAATTCTAGATGATGGAATTATAAGTGATGTTATTTTTTCCTACTTTTTTCATGTTTCTTCCCCCTAATTCATGTTTCTTCTTTTCATGTTTCTTGCCCCTAATTCATAAGATTAATGATAGACATGTTCTTTTTTTTTTTTTTAAGGTTTTGTTTATTTATTTGTCAGAGAGAGGGAGGGAGAGAGAGATAATGTGACACAGCGCGCAAGCACACACACAAGCAAGGGGAGCCGGCTCCCTGCTGAGCAAGGAGCCCAATCCCAGGACCCCTGAGCTTAACCTATGGAACTACCCAGGCACCTCTGATAGACATTTTCTTTTTGATACTTGCAGTATTTCTTCTTTTTCTACAAGCATCATGTACTACTTTTGTAACCCCCCAAAAGTATTATTTTTTAAATTTATATTCCCTTTATGTCTTTGACATCATAGGAAGAAAATCTTCCATTTGAAGACAGAATGGTAAACTGTCAACTAAGCAAGTACTGTGACTAAAAATACGAAATACTTAAATTATAGCAATGTGGAAAATCAATTCTCAAGAATTAAGGGAAAGCAGCATAGTTAAAATATAAAGAAACACTGACTATACTTTTGATCTCTTTCTGATGACTCACAAACAAGTCAGAATATTGCATTAACCCAGGATCGTTATTCTAATTATGTTCATCACTTCCCAAAAGTGCTACAGTTAAATTCCAGGTCTCTAGGTAAACTTTTAGGCTCTAGGAGCCAGTCTCCTCATCTGTAAACCTTGGAGCAATACAACTCCTCTTCCACATTGTAAGGGTTAATCGAAAACGTGGAGGAAAGTGCCTTGCACATCACAGACAGTCAATGACAAAGAAGCTCAAAAACAAACTTCTTTCTTTTCTTCACAAAACACTTAGAGATATGCATACCCTCAAGTGAGACAGAAATTCCTTCTATTCTTTCAAGTTTCCTTTTACTGAATACAAAAGAGAAAATAAGCTGACATGCAGTTTTGAAGATGCCAGTAGTTTTATATTTCCCATTGATTGAGGAAGGCCTCACCAAAGAATGTGGGCTCGGAAAGGCACTACGTAAGCAGCTGGAGATATACAGGCTGGAAAACTGTTTGAGGGCAGAAGGACACAGGAGACCTGTCATACTTGGCAACAACAGAGGAGATTAAGAGAGGCTCAGCTTTACTAAAGTAAAGCAGAAGGGATAACAGAGAAGATAATAGTCAAGAGCCACCGAAATTAGCTGACACAAAAGGAAAAGGCTCAGGTCAGAGAACACTGTAGCCTGAAGGGTCTGCTCACCATACCTCTGGAACTACCTCAAATATAGTTTCACAAGAAAGATGAAAGAAAATCCTTCCTCAAAATAAAAATACTCAATATTTTTTTTAATTAGATCCTTGGTTTCAAAAAAAAAAATTTTTTTTTCAACTAATATACTTAGCACTTTTGAGCTTGAACAGCCTAATACCTTACTTCTCTTATTTGCTGACATGAATGTATTGATGGGACTGTGGCTATATTACAGGAAAAAATGTACTTCTTTTCATAGTAGTAAGTCCAAAGACTGGAAACACTGATGTCGCACAGAAATAGTTGAGCAAGTACTATATCCTGAGTAGTAAATATGTTAATTTCAAAGTACTTTTATTACTACTTTTTCATTTTGTATCAAAGTACTGAATTTAAATAATCAAGAAAATAAAAACCAAAAAAAAAGCATAAAGAAAACAGTATATGACATCTCAGCGGCTCAGTTGTTAAGCATCTGCTGTGGGCTCAGGTCATGATCTCAGGGTCCTGAGATCAAGACCGCACTGGGCTTCCTGCTCAGCAAGAATCCTACTTCTCTCTCTCCCACTCCCCCTGCTTGTATTCCCTCTCTTGCCATCTCTGTCAAATAAATAAAATCTTTAAAAATATATAGATACAATTCATGTTTAAGAGTAAAAATTTTAGTATTAAAGTATCAATTTACTGACTATAGCAGGAATCATCTAATACAGTGCTGTATGTCCATGAATGTGACCAATAATGCCTATCCACTAAATTAAACGTGCTCACTATAATACACTAAGACAACTATGTTAGCCAATATTTAAAACAAGTACTTCTCATACATGTATTAATACATACAGATTTTAGGCAATTTAAAAACAGATGGTGCAGCTTTACAAAGAAGCATGAAAATACACTGTTTCAGTAGGAAGAGATATTGAAAGTATTATGTCAAACCTCAGTCAAATTGGCATGTTCATCCTGCTTTAAGCAATCCTCTGCTGATATACTGCATAGTTCCTTCTCACTCTGTAATAAAGACTTGACAGACTGGAACACATCTTCACTGAAGCTCTGAAAATAAAAGATATTCTTAATTTATTTAATTCTAAGACAAGGTGAAAGATCTTGGAGATATTCTATTTTTAAATGCAGAGTCACTAAATCTCCAATTAATACTCATTTGGCACCTGTGAATATATACAGACCTCAAATGAGCTGAGAGAAAGAACCAGCATAGGGCTTAATCATGTAGAATTCCACCTGCTCAAAACACACACATCACAGCCCAGGCATTCGACCTACCAGAAGCTCATGAGGCCCTCACTCTGGGTTCATTTACTCTTACTCCACACTAAAACCCAACAGACTGCATACCTGATTTCCAAGTCAATAGCAGAACAGAAGCAGCAACTATATAAGGAGGAAGGTGATGTAGACGCTGTAATAAGCATGCTAACAAAAGTGATTACTCTCATAAGGAAGGTGGAGATGGAAAAAAGAGATAACAACCTGAGCTAAGACTTTTCAGGGGTCCTGAGGCAGCTATATGATAAAAGGAGGGAAGGTTTTCAGAACTTGGTAGGGGAGAGGTCACAAACACAAAGGAATAGAGGGAGGAAAAAAATTACATAAAGAAAATAATAAGTATTACAGTCAGACATAAAGAGAACATTAATTTCATTCTACCTTATTCTCCTTCTATTGATCTACTGATCTGCTCTTCTATTAGAAATGTCCTGATTTCCTAATCTTTCCCGGTAGAAACTCTACCAAGCCCAAGACCTGTGAAGATTTTCCCACCCCTCAGTCATAATAAATCAAAGTTTCTACTGTACTATCTATACACTGAGATCATTTAATCCACATCACAACATACTACCATTTCTGTTTTTGTATATATTGGTCTTTCCTACCATTAAACCAAATTATTGAGCCAGAGACTATATTTGATTCAGTTTGTTTCCTTAGATTTCAGTACCTCACATACTGTAGGATATGAACTCAACAAATGTTTGTTAATTTAAAAAGAAGTTAGTGAAACTCTTTGGTTTAAAAGACAAGATACATAAGAAAACAAAGCAGTAAAGAAAAAAATATAATATTAAATTTGAATATGAATTATCAATATGAACTCATGATTCCTTAAACACATTAAAAACATTCTTTAAACTACTACATTTTTCCACTGAAACATCACAGAAGCAATGACCCTCAGTAGTAATGCACCCAGATTTTGGTTTCTAAATACCATTTTGCCAATAAAACGAATTAGAGCTCCTGGGAAAATGGTTGATTCCAAGCTGGAGGCAGAGAAAGTATGCCATCTGGGTGGGGCATCTTAATTGTGACAAAGCAAGGAAGTGCTCAGGAACTAAAGGGGTCATTTCAAAAGAACACAGCAGGAACAGGTGAAGGGAATTAAGGGCACATTTACTGTGATGAACACTGAGTAATGTATAGAAGTGCTGAATCACTGTATTGTATAGCTGAAACTAATATACCACTGTATATTAACTGTACTAGAATTAAAATTAAAAAAAAAAAAAGAAAAGAAAATAGAGGCCAACCTGAAGGAATTCCCACTGGAATTTAGGCATCAAAAGAATAAAAATGGTAATGAATTATAATAACTGGATTTTTTTTTAACCTACGAATCCATTAAAGAGACAGATAAAAGGATGGGGGAAGAACACTTGTTTACGTAAGAATGCTGAATGACAAATATGGACAGGATGACAAAATTTATAAATGCCATTTGTAAATCCCAATGTAATTACTGATTTAGGGAAAGATTATCAATGTATCCATATCACTGGGTTCAAAGCTACTGGGCAACAGGATGCTCACTCTCTCCAGGCATCACTCTACATATTACTTATTAATTGTACCAATTATAAAGGATACATGTCTTTATGTTGGCGATATTTGGTGATACTGGGTGGAGATGAAAGAAACACAATACCCAAATAAAGCATGAATCTTGACTAGATCCTAGATGAACAGCAAGGTAAAAATAACAAAGATATTTGAGACAATTAGAGAAATTTGTATATGAAATGCATGTTAGATGATGTTACTGAACTAACAATTTTTCTGAGGAGCGGTAACGATGCTGATGTTCTTAAGAGATGTCTGCAGCCAATTCTCACGTGGTCTCAAAAGGGAAGTGTTTATGTAGATGCGTGCGTGTGTGTACACGTGCACACATGTGTTTGTATACACACACAAATAGCATGGTAATGGCAAAATGTTAACTGACGGTGAACCTAAGTGAGGGGTATGTATAGTGTTCATTGAATGGATTTCTTTTCTCAACTTCTCTGCAGGCTTAAAAATATTCTAAATTTTAAATGATTCTGTTTTCATTAATGAGTGGAGGTTTTTAGGCTGAGATACAAACAACTCAAAAAGAAATTAGAAAAATATGAAATCTGAACCTAAACTATTAATATAAATTCACAACACTGAAGGAGCAATGGGCACTCCTAGTACCCAAAGTACCTGGTTTCTAAATACTAGAAGGGGTTCTTTGGAGAAAAGCCAATTCCAAGTCTGAGAAAGGGAAAGTAGAAGGTGAAACTGGGTTAATCTGTTATACTAGAAAGTAGGCAAGCAATCAAAGAATTAAGAACCTAATACAAAAGGATATAGGCACCAGCTTAGAGGGATGATGTCTGAGACTCCTTGAGCAACTTAAGTGAATAAATAACTATAAATAAATAAAAGACTGTAAAACATAGAATTTTTAAAATCCATGAATCCAGAACAATACAAATGAGCAAATGAATGGAAATAAACTCACTTGTTTATTCCACCAAATTATTAATCTGAAAATTGGTAATTCAAAGGCATTTATCCAGGCTTTATGGGAGATACTGTAGCTCATTAAGATTAATGAGGGAAGGCTTTTAAGAATTCTAGCTAATAAATGTAAAAAGAATGATAGCATTAGGAAAATCTTCATTTCGCAGCTTTTAGGAAATAACAGATTCAGGAAAGAGTCATCAAGGATACCAAAAATATTAGATAAAAAGTTGCTGGAAGGGGTGCCTGGGTGGCTCAGTGGGTTAAAGCCTCTGCCTTCAGCTCAAAGTCATGATCCCAGGGTCCTGGGATCGAGCCCCGCATCGGGCTTTCTGCTTAAGCGGGGAGCCTGCTCCCTCCTCTCTCTCTTTGCCTGCCTCTCTGCCTACTTGTGATCTCTCTCTGTCAAATAAATAAATAAAATCTTTAAAAAAAAAAAAAAGTTGCTGGAAAAAAACAAGGTATTTACACACAGCAAGTATCATCTCATAAATTATTTAATAACTAGAAAATGGAAAACACACTTTTTTTTTCTTAAAGATTTTATTTATTTGACAGAGAGAGAGAGAGAGATTACAAGTAGGCAGAGAGGCAGGCAGAGAGAAAGAGGGGCGGAAGCAGGCTCCCTGCGGAGCAGAGAGCCAGACACCGCGCTCGATCCCAGGACGCCGGGATCATGACCTGAGCCAAAGGCAGAGGCTTTAACGCACTGAGCCACCCAGGCACCCCGGAAAACACACTTTTAATATGGACATTTCTGGCAGCATTACTACTCTCATCAACTGAGCAACTCTTGCATCACTGATCACAGGAAAACCTGAAATTCTATCCTAACATCATCCTATACAGTATTCTTGCTGAAAATGTTTAACCTGAATCTAATCAAGCTTTGACACCGAACTTCTAGAGTCTGTGAAATGTAGAAGAGAGAGGAGTAAGTTAAATACAGATCTAGCATGTGGGACATTGCACAAGAAACTGGCCTGGCCTGTTCAGGAAGTCAATCTTGAATGAATGAATGAATGAATGAATGAATAAATAAATAAATAAATAAATAGAAGAAACTCTCAGACCACAAGTAACATAAACAAGTCATAAGCATCAAAGGCAACTTAAGGCTTAGGAGTCTAGACTGAATCCAAAGTGGGAGTGTAGTTAAAGGTGGGGAAGACTGCAAAAGACTTTTTATGGGTAATAAAGGAAGCCTGAGGACATCTGGGTATTGGGCATTAGGGAATTATAATTTTCTTGAATGTGATAACTGTATTATTTTTATGTGATAAGTGAATTATTGTTATGTGGGAGGATATGGTAATCCTTGAGAGAAGTACACTCAAGTAGTCAGGAGTAAAGAGACATTAAGACTGTAACTTTCAAGTAGTTCTGCCAGAAAGTAAACATGTGCGCGTGCACACGTAGAGCAAATAAAACAAAATACAGTGGACCTTTGAACATTATGGGTTTTAATTGCATGGGTGCATTTACACGTAGTTTTTTTTCAGTGAACAGTTTACTGCTATAAACGTATTTTCTCTTCCTTATGATTTTCTAATAACATTTCCTTTTCTCTAGAATTTACTGCTAAGAATATGGAATATTATACATATAACATACAAAATATGTGTCAATTGGCTGTTTAAGTTATTGGTAAGGCTTCCGGTCAACTATAGGCTATTAGTGGTAAAGTTTTGGGGGAGCCAAAACTTACACATGGATCTTCAGCTGCACAGGGGATTGGCACCCTTAACCCCCCATTACTCAAGGGTCGCTGTATTAGTAACCTTTGAATATGCGTGTTGGTACGCAAGTTTATGTTTAGGAGTGCTATGATTTTAACTTTCTGCTTGAGATTTTTCATAATAAAATGTTAGAAAAAAGAGGTCAAGAAATGGAAGGGTAACCAAATTCTCTTAAGAGAGGGTTCTTCCTCAGACTAGAAAGAGGATCAGAAATCATATTTAATTTGCTAATTATCCAGTACCTAGCACAGAACCAGTACCTAGCACAGGGCCTAGAATAAAATAAACACTCAAATTTTTATTTGCTGAATGAATAAATGAATAAAAGGCAATATCTGGGGGTAAAGGTAAAGGTACGTAAGAAAATTCATACCTATTGCTTCTATTGTTAAAAGAGGGGGAGATTTTGAGATGACAGAAAACTATCTGCTGAGCAGAAATGGGGAGGCACTGTGATCTTTGGGAAATAAAGTTGATTTACTTCATATCACTATTTTCATATATGCCAGTCTTACTAATATTATTAATTACAATATTAAGATTCATTTGAAAACAAGAATATCATACAGCTGCTTAACAAGATTTAAAAAAATGATCCACATTTTTATTAAAACTATCACTGAAAGGAATCTAATACAGTGAACTTACTCTTCTGACAGATGTTCTAGTCTTCATGTGACTGTTTCTCAAAGTCTGGAAGGTCGCCATAACTATATTGCTGTTGTATGTAATCAATGAAGAATTAATCCATAAAATACCTAAGGAAAACATATTAAAAGAAAACAACTAATTTACTGATTTTAGTGATTCAGGCAGACATTCTGTCCTAAAATAACTTCTTTAAATTCAGTCATTTAAAAATAAAAACCTTAAAATTCTGAGACATAAAAAATTATTTTAAGCAGTTTGCCCTTATTTATTGAATATCACTGCCTTTGTGTTTTGTTTTGTCTCGCTTTTTACAAATAAGAAAGTAGATGAATGTCTTAATAAGAAATCTTTGGAAATCCTTTTAAAATCTAAAATAATGAATATCACAAAAGAATCCCAGCCTTCTTGCCTCCCAAAAGGCACTCGAACCCTAGGGCCACTGTGAATGTGTGAATGCTCCACTCCTTATTTCCTGGGCAGAAAGATTTGATAATATGCAAATGAGACTACGAAATCTGTATTTATCAAATAAAATCCCATAAATAATAACAAACTCCTTATTTAGGAATCTTAAGAGCACCAATGACTAGAGTTCAAAAAATATCCAAGTGAAATGATTAAGAGTACTTAAAACACATGCACACGTACATGCGCATGCACGCACACAGATACAGAGACAAACATCTACACAGAGACCTTGGAAGAAACTCTAAAATTAAGAACTTAAACTTTTTATCAATGTCTTTAAAAAGTACCTTTGAAAGTTTAAATCAACTTGGGCATTAAGTACTCAGTATTCACATCTAATCACAGTACCTTGCCCATTCAAAATCTACTTGTGCTCATGCTATGGATACAAGGAGAACAAAGCAATACAGCCCTCTTGGGCTCAGAGACTTGGAAGGCAAGTATTTCATTATAGTAAAGAATGAGAATAGGAACTGAATTCGAAATCACTAAATAACTCAAAATCTGAATGAATAAAATTTAAGAACGGGTTTCAATCAAATTGGCCTTACCAAAAATAACCCAGTTGAGGTTTTTAAAACATCTGATTAATATAAATTTACACTATGAAGAGATACATACGCAAAACCAAACGTGAACCTACTTTCCATCAGGAAGGCAAACCAATTAAATGTTGGTGGAGTTCTAATTTTATATTCTTTCACCGTAGAGAGAAAACTGAAGTGTATATACATGCACCCACACATACGCACCTCCCTCTAGAGATTTCTAGATTGTAATTTTTAACAAAGAATTATGATGATATCCTATTCTGAACCAGAATTAATTCTAGTTGTCTCCTTAACAATAAAATGTGATTGACTAGGATTGAAGCAGGCTTGTGAAAAAGGCAAGGGAGACTCCAACAGCACAAGATAAAGAACAATATACCAGTTCTCAGAAGAGTACCATTTGTGTCCCTATTCTACCTCTCATTAGCTTTGTTTCCTCTAGGTAAATTGCAGTATCTCTGGATCTCTTTCCTCAAAGTAGATATCAACTTACTTTCTGGAGATGTTTACCGTAAGAATCAAATGGAAAATAATTTACGGGAGGTACTTCAGAAACTATACATCATAAGTAAAAGAAAAGCTAAAATATTTACTTATGGATCAAAGTGATCAAGGGGTCAAATTCTCAAAACAAGGTATAAATATAAAAGTTTATGTGGTCAAAGAAAGACAGTAATCTTTTTATTTTTCCCAGGCCAACTCTCTCCTTTTTCCCCCCAGAGTTCTCTTCAACTGTCAGAAACCCTGAGAGGCAAAGGGACTTGCCTTAAACGTTACAGAAAGCTTGTAAAATACAAAAGCCAACACAAGGGTTCCAGAAAAGCAGAATTCTCTAACGCAGCAGCTGAATCAAACGGCACCTTCCATTTGGGCAACTGTGTAATACAGATCCAAACCTCGAAAATCTTCCTCTGCTATAAAACAGTAATTCTCCTTCTGGGAATTCATCAAAGAAAGTAATGATCCTGAAGCATCTAGGATCCAAACGAGAGCTTATAAAGCACCAAGTGCTTTGCTAAGGGATTTATGCGAACGTCTCATGTAATCCTCAGGACGGGAAGAATGGTATTCCAGATTTACAATGAGACAAACTGAGGCCTGGGGAAGTTAGGCGATTCGCCCAGACCCACACAGTGAGCAGTAGAGCTGAGATTCAAATCCAAACCAAACTCTAACACCCAGGCTTCTAATGGCTCCTCTGGAGAGTGTAAAGGTTTGAAAAGCGGTTCATCACACTTTATAATAGAAATGAGCAGCCTTCTAGGTGCCAGAAACAGGAGAGTGACTGAATAACCCGGATGGGGTTCCCCATGATGCGATCGCATTCAAAACAACACTGAAGGACGGAGAAGCAGCACACACAAAGCATCTTCACTTTCTGACTACTGAAAGGGTGAAATCGGGGAAAGAGATGGGAAACAGCAATCGCCTTTGCAGCTGCTAACTCAAGTCCACAGGAGGAAAGATTACACACTGACTCAGAAGAGAAGCGGGCCAATTATCTAGATGAGCCGGTCACAGGAAGCTGCTGTGACAAGCCATGCCCCTGAAGCTCAAGAGTGACAAGGAGGCTGGGGGCGGCCAGGGTGCTCGGAGACAACATCCTGTCTGGATGTGACGCCTCTAGTTACCCCAGTGCTCTACCGACAATACTCCTGAACAGCAGACCTAGAGAGAACACTCTCTTCACAGTTGAGTACTAACGCAAATGGAACCCAACGTTCAATAGACCTATGAAGGAACACTAAAAACACAAAATAAAAAAAAAATATATATATATACACTAAAGAAAGAAAGAAAAAATCCAGATGAATATTATCATGCCACCCAAAACTCCTATTATCTATTTTCAGAATGGTACATCAGAATTTATATTAATAAGAAAGAAACTATATTTAGTTCCATATCTTCACTCATTTTGAGTCCTACTCCATCCCTTTGTCTTTAACATAAGTAAAATACTATCTCACAAAGGGAAAAATCTATCAGAGAATAATCTTTGCGACAGTCCATTCAAGTGAATCCAACCTGAGATGGTATGACTCATACTCGGGTAAAGCGGATCTTTGGAAATGAAGCAAAGACAAACGGGAGAAAGACCAACAGAGCAGGGTTACTTCACCATCTTACATAATGAGAGAGAAGGTAGTTTCAAACAGACTTCACAAGAGGGGCAAAACTACAGTATTTTCCCCTAAACGTCTTTGTGTTATGATAATAAACTTCCCACTAAATGCTTTTTTGATTTGTGCCCTGTTATAGGTAAACAAACAAGATTCCCTTGTTATGGGAATAACTAAGTGTGTTTCTTTACAGTCAAGAAAATTAAAATGAAACTAGATCATTCTTTTGAAAGATCAGAGACAGAAGTACAGATAGACAAGGCAAACAACTGAAAAGAAAGCTGGTAGAGGAGCTCAATAAAAGTACAGCATATGGGGCGCCTGGGTGGCTCAGTGGGTTAAAGCCTCTGCCTTCAGTTCCAGTCATGATCTCAGGGTCCTGGGATCGAGTCCCGCATCAGGCGCTCTACTCTGCAGGGAGCCTGCTTCCTTCTCTCTCTCTGCCTGCCTCTCTGCCTACTTGTGATCTCTGTTTGTCAAATAAATAAATAAAATCTTTTTTTAAAAAAATACAACATATAAAAACACCACCATGAAATAGGGGCCCTTGGGTGGCTCCGTCAGTTAAGCATCTGACTTCGGCTCAGGTCATGATCTCAGGGTCCTGGAATCGAATCCGATGTTGAACTCCTGCTCAGTGGGAAATGTGCTTGTCCCTCTCCCTCTGCCTCTTCCCCTGCTTGTGTGTGCATGCACTCTCTCTCCCTCCCTCAAATAAACAAATGAAATCTTTAAAACTAAACAAATAAATAATAAATTAAAAAATAAAAATACCATGAAATAAATAAAATCCCCTTAGAAGCAACCAAAAAGCAGAATGGATATTGCTTAAAATACTGAAACACCAACAAAGTCTTAAGAAACATCACAGGATAAAAACAGATGAAAGCATTAGAGAAACAATTATAGAGAGTATAGAAAACAGACATATGGGACACTTTGAATAAATTACACTTATCTTGGATCCTGTGATTTCCTTTCCTAAAATTTATCCTACATATATACTTGCACAAAATTCATGAAGATATATGTGAAAGAATGTTCACTAAAACAAAACAAAAAAACTAAAAATAATCTAGAAGTCCATCGATTCAAATAAATTATACTACATTTGTATGACTGATTATTACCAGCTGTTGGATTTAGATCAATACACAGTGATGTGACAGCATGTCCATAAAATATTAAGGTAAGAAGCAAGTTGCAGAACAGTGTACACAGTATGTGCTCCCTGCATGGCTTTAAAAAATAATTACATGCACATGCAACCCTGTGTGTATATTTGTACATGTCTAGGAGGTCGTATAGTGGATATAGACTAAACTTATGACAGTGGTCATGCATGCTGGGACTTTTTTAATATTATGAAATGTCATATAACTATAGTATGGGAAGATGATACATTGTTAAGTAAAAGAAGACAAGCTTCCACATGTTCAGAGTATCCCATTTTTGTATAAAATCTATATGACTACAAGTGTGTATTTATGTAAGCAATGTAAAAACAAACATCTACGAAATGGGTATAAACATTGTTTTTTACCTGGGTAAACACAATTAAAAGAGTTTTATTTTTCTGGATGTGCATAAGTTCTTTCATAATCAGAAAACAAATACAAGTCTTTGCCACTCTCTTCGGGCCTAAGAAATTTTTAAGTTGACATCTATTTCCTGAGCTTTTTATAGCATGAGTTAACCAAGCCAAGGAGTCTCTGAAACACCTTCCTTGTCTTCGACCAACACTCTTAACCTATCTTGACTCTCTTCCTATGGCACTGGTTCTCAAACTTCAGTACACATGTGGATCAGCTTATTTCTAATACCCCTCTCACCCCCAACGATCTAGATTCAGGTCTACATGGAACCCTGAAATCTCCATCTTTAACGAGTACTGTCTCTAGTTTCTGATTGAGAAACACCTTATCTCTCTAGCCATTACATTAGTCTCTTTCCCTAAATTTTTTCACAAGTTGTTACTCAAATGTTAACATTTCTACCCACCATCCTTGTCCTTCGTGGAACTCATTCTACCTAGTTTTCCAAGGACAGTTAATCTCTACCTTTGGTTTTAACTGTGCAAATAACTCCCTCATACCTATCTCTAGTTCAGTTCCTGCACCTAAGTTTCAGTTCCTTGGTCCAATTCTCTTTTTTCTATTTTTTTTTTAAAGATTTTATTTATTTATTTGAAAGAGAGAGAAAGAATAAGAGAGAACAAACATGAGGGGGAAGGTCAGAGGGAGAAGCAGACCCCTTGCTGAACAAGAAGCCAGATATGGGACTCTGGGACTCAATCCGGGACTCCATAATTATGACATGAGCCATCCAGGTGCCCCCCATTGGTCCAATTTTCTACCAGATATTTCTGACTAAATATCCCAGTTACTCCTAAATCAGAATGTCCAAAAATTGAATAAAACTTTCTCTCTAAACAATATTCTTCTATATTCCATTAGTAAGAGCCAGGAAACCAACTGAGCCATCAGGCCAAGCTGGATACTAGCTTTTCCCTCAATGCATACAGATTACCGTATCTAGTCAATCCCCAATCCCTCCTAAACTTCCTGCCAATCTCCCCTCTCTTTCACCAGCTGAACTGCTACTTACTCTTCATAGATCAGTTCAAGGACTTCCCTTCTTGAGGAAGACCTGGTACATCTCATCTATCCCTCTTTGCCCAAACAGTAGCCACATCCTTTATGGTCCCAGAGTGGTTTGTCCTTTACTCCTTTGGTGCCATTGTTTGCATGCTTCCTTCCTTTTGTGTATTCCTTGAGGACAAAAATGTTTTATTGTATTTGTATTCTAACATGGAAGGCAGTCAAACATCTACTGAATTAATAAAATAAAAAGTCTTTTAAAAAGAAAGTATACCTTTAAATGCTTACACACATTTCTACATTTAATGAATTATTTGTGAAAATATAAAAGTTTCCAAGAATTTCTAATTCTATAATATTTGCTAACATATTTATAATAAATGCTCCAAAAACAGGTTGGCCAAATTCTAAATGGTCAAGTGTTAAAAATTAATATTCTGTTATATATAAACACAACAAAGTAGGGAAAAATATATGAAACATGAGTTTTCAGATATCAGACAACAGGTAACCCAGGCCTATGACAGCTAAAAGAAGGGTAACACTAGCTCCTGGTTATTTCCAGGTCACAGCACAGAGAGAAGAAAGCCACGCAGTCTCACCAAGTTGCAGAGACAGAGAGATCAGAGTCTGGGAAGGCCACGAAGGCTAGAATTTGCAGGGCAGTTCACTGGAGAGAGAGCTCACAAAGACTGAAAGCATCAGAGAATTGCAGACGGGTTCTTCTAGGGTCCTTGGTCAGAAACTGATCTGTGCCAAGTAACAGAGGTTGGGGGAATAATTACCTACCAAAGAGGAGCAGGCCAAACAATACCTGGAGCCAGACAGGGCTCGGAATAATCTGCACTTCCACCAACCTGAGTGGGAAAAACCTTGTAATATGTCAGGCAAAGGATGGCCTCCATAGCACGAAATTATCTTAGTTGGGGGACTAAGCCAGCACTATACCAGAGGCTGTTCTGTAGTCACCCTAACAAAGCTTAAAGGCAATCCTCAACACAATCCAACAGGTTCCAAATAACCTATGAACCTCTACTGTGCAACACTCTTAAAAAAAAAAAAAATTCAACAAAATCAAGCAAGCAACAGCATAAAACTCAATGGCTAGCACACAGCCAAAAATTACCAGTGGAGGAGAAAAATATGACCCATAACCAGGAAGAAAAACATCATTAAGTACAGATCCAGAAATGACAAAGATGATGGAATGAACAGAAAAGATGTTAAAACTATATTACAAATATGTTCCGTATACTCAAGCAAGAAGAAAACACAGTCATAAGGAGAGAAACAGAAAATATGAAGGCCAGACCAAACTTCTAGAGATAAAAATAAATCTAAAATAAAATACATACTGGGTACAATCAACAGCAGATTAGACAGCAGCAAGAGAATGTGAACTTAAAGATATAACAATAGAAGCTATCCAGAATGAAGCACAGAGAGAAGAAACCCACAAACAAAGCAGCCACAGTGATTGTGAAAAGTAATTGGAATCCCCAAAAATGAGGGGGAGAGGAGCACTGCATGAAAACAAAATGGCTCAGAATTTCCAGAAGTTGATGAAAACTGTAAACTGACAGATGCAAGGGACATCAACAAACCCTAAGAAAAGTAAACAAAAAGAAAACCACACCAAGGTACATCATAACACAGTTTCTGCAAACTAGTGACAGAAAAACCTTAAAAGAAACAAGAGAGAAAAGTAGACATCACATACAAAGGAACAAAGAAAGACAACAGACTTCTTGGCAGAAACTATGCTGGGCCATGAATAATTGAGCAACAGCTCAAAAAAGCGTCAACTTAATGGGGTGTCTGGGTGGCTCAGTCAGTTGAGAGTCCTGCTCTTGATTTCGGCTCAAGTCATGGGTTAGATATCATCTAGGGTCCTGGGATAGAGCCCCACGTAGGGCTCTGTGCTCAGCAGGGAGTCTGCTTGAGGCTTTCTCTCTCCCTCTCCTTCTATCCCTCCCCTCGCTCGTGCATGTGTTCTCTTTCTCTCTCTCTCTCAAATAAGTAAATTTTTTTAAAAAAAGTGTCATCTGAGATACCTATACCCAATGAAAATATCTTTCAAAAATCAAAGAAAAATAAGTTTATTTAAATGAAAAAAGCTGTGAGAATTCATCACCAGCCAACCACCACTAGAATAATAGGCAAGAGAAAAACAACACCAGATGGATGTCTGAACCTAAACAAGGAATTTAGAATGCTTGAAAGGGTAAATATGAGGGTAATACAAAAGATATTTTATAGAGATATTTTCTCCTTATTTATCTATTTAAAAAATAACTATTTAAACCAAAATAATAACAGCATATAATGGGGTTTACAACATACACAAGTAAAAGGCATGACAAAATAAAGCACACAATGTGGTGGGCTAGAGTTTTAAAAAATGCTGTTCCTACAGTATACAAAAAAATGATATTTATAAGTTAAAGTTATCTCATAAACCCTAGAGCAACCATTGAAAAAAAAAAACAAAACAAAACCAAAATAATACCTCATAGGAAAACAGTGGCACAAAGGTGATGCTATCTCCCGTTTCTGCAAAATCAGGAAGCTAAGGCTCATCTTCACAGACTGCTATAAGAATGCAATTACATAATATATGTACAAACAGGACCTGATAAAGCAGGAATTGATACAGCAGGAATTCAAATGTTTGCTTCTTCCTTAGGAAGAGACTTGCCGTTTGACATAAAATCTAAAAATACCACAGCTATCAGTTATTAGTTTTCTCTCAAAACAATAATCAATCATAAAAAAAGACTAATTTGTTTATGACCTAAATGATTACCTATTAAGATCCTTGCTTCTCTAGTTTCATATATATCAACAATAAATACAGCTTTAAAAAAAAGAAAAAACCCTAAAATCTTCAGGCTGTGCTTTTCAAAATGAATACATGGCTTAGAAGTTTAAGTAATATTGTTAATCTTCTATAAAATCCCCAAGTACAAGATTATTTTAACAAAAAATATGTTCAGAATTTTAACCCAGGAAAACATCTCTTTATCAGTGGCATCTACGACATTATGAATCAAAGAATATACTGTTGAAAAGATATTTAAGTAGCTCCTGCAAATAGTAATAAAGCTCTACCCTACTCTGCCAGCAGCAGGAATGAGTGAATGGGTCTGCTTTGCCAGTGGTCCAGTGCTTGGTACCTATGAGGCATTCCTAAAAGCTTATGCAAAACCTATTAACTGATGGGATATATAAAGCATAAAAAAAAAAAAGAAAGAAGAGTGTGAAAGATAATTTTGAGGTTTCAAGCTTGGGGAGCTGGAAGAAAAGTGGAGCCTTTGCCAATTACAGGGTAATTGAAGATAGCGTTTTATGTTAACGTAGTATCAAAAGGCACCTAAAATACATACATTTAGTTGGATGTGGTCAGAGCTACAGTTGTTATTCTAGGAACCATCTATACATACAGAACTTGAACGCTGATCCTACAGACTAGGAAAGAACAGAAGATCAAGAAAATGTAAGAGGACAACCATGATAAAGGGTTGCTGGGCAGGTAAGCAAATACCACAAATATAGGGCAGCTGGAAAAGCAGGAGAAGTAGAGATTAAAAGATTTAGTATCACTGGAAACAAGAAATAGTTTTATGTCTGGAATGGTCAGTATTTAAACTCCCAAACTCCTAAGGGTGGAGATGATATTCTTCCATCTCTGAATGCTGCAGGAATCTCAATCACAGGACACAGTCAGTAGAAGTAACACCACATCATTACACTGTGCCAGTCAGGCACTGCTTAATTGCTGTTAAACAGAATTCACGGTTTTTTTTAAGATTTTTTTTTTATTTATTTGAGAGAGAGAGAGAGAGAGACACATCACAAGTAGGCAGAGAAGCAGGCAGAGGGGTAGGGGGAAGCAGGCTCCCCGCTGAGCAGAGAGCCTGATGAGGGGCTCAATCCCAGGACCCTGAGATCATGACCTGAGTTGAAGACAGAGGCTTAACCCACTGAGCCACCCAGGCACCCCCAGAATTCACATTTCTCACAACAGAAGTTGGTGTTGTTACACCCATCTTACATATAAAGAGACTGAGGCACAAAATGCTTACATAATTCACCTTAACTTACAAACCTAGAAGATTCTGTCTTGAAGGAGATCATTACCGAAAGCACGTTCAGTGTAGTACTGGGGGGGAGGGGACTCAAACGGCAGGATGTTAAAGATCCAGAGTACATTAGAGTACAAAGTACATTTCCTCCCTGTCTGTCCCCTCTGTTAGGAACTTGCAGTAAGTTCCCAGTCTAAAAAAGTACAAACTGGGGGCACCTGGGTGGCTCAGTCGGTTAAGAGGTTAAGTGTCTACCTTCCGCTCAGGTCAAGATGCTGGGCTCCCTGCTAAGCAGGGAGTCAGCTTCTCCCTCTGTCCTTCCACCCCACTGGCATTCTCTCACTCACTCTGCTTTCTCTCTCAAATAAATAACTTCTTTTTAATCTTAAAAGAAAAGTACAAGTGAGGCACACCTACACCTCTTTCTCATCCATTTTCCCATTCCCATCTTCCTCCATCCTCAGCCACAGGGACCACACAAGTTGATACCTGGGCCACAGGACTATCTTTTCAGAAATTCAGAATGAAGATATGGAGACACCTGTTGAGAAGCATGCTGCAAACACAAAGTGAGCTGCCACCACAGCAAAGCAAAGTTTCATGCAAACCGAAGTCAGAGGGAAGTAGGAACCAAGAGCTTTAAAGAGAGCCAATTTAAAAGAAATTGGAACAGACAGAGTCCAGAGTAGCAGAGACAAGACCATGGGCTCCCAGAGAAAAACTGGAACAGTAACTAACTGCCTAGAGATTTTTCTAGTTCCCAGGATCCTGAGCTGGACTTCATGCAATGGACTTCAGAGGCAGTCCTCCAACTTATGACAAATGCTTTTTTTTAACTAAGTTCATTCAAATGGATTTCTGACTCTTGCAGCCAAATAATCTTAAAGCCATTAAAAGGGGTCAAAGGAAAAAGACTGAATAAGCAGCCACTATGTGCTTCAAAATAACTTTAAGGTATTTGACTCTTCACCATCAGGGGTGAGGAAATGGAGGCTCATCTATATTAAGTAGTAGTCTGCCTTACTCCAAGGCCCAAACTCTATATTTTGCCTCATTTTCATTCAAGTTACATCCCATCTATTCCAGACGACCATGCCACTTAATTTTTTTCTCATGAAACATTCTCAGAATAATCCAAAAATGTTAACTTTTCACCTTTTAACCTGTTCAGCCTCTATACACTTCAACCACCTTTACTCTATTTGGTAAGTATTTAACAATAAAATGACGTTGTATATGCAAATATGAGCAGCAGAATAAAAACATTCAGATCCTTTTGGTCTGTTTTGAAACTGAGTATTTTTCTTTCCTTTCCCTACCTTACCAGTTGATACACCCTTAAGTCAAGCCCAAACTAAGTGTAGCTCTTTTCCTGACCTGTCCCACCTTCCCTCCCTCCAAGTGGTTGACGTTATTACTAAAGTGCAGGCCACCTAACAGAAAAAGAATACATTCAGCTTAGCTAAATAATTATTCTACCTAAAACTACTTCATTACTTTTCTTATTGTTTAAAGATTTTATTTTTAAGGAATTTCTACACCCAATGTGGGGCTCAAACTTACAATCCCGAAATCAAGAGTCATATGCTCCACCAACTGAGCCAATGAGGCACCCCCCCTTCAATTATTTTTCAAAAGCAAGACAAAACCGACAAATATCTACATGCTAAAATCTTGAAATCCTTACCAAAAGGCTATAAAGACTAGCAAAAAATTCTATTTTTCTCTCCCTGAAAATCTGTTTGCCAAGATGGAATGATAGGGAACTTTTAAAATCTAGACCAGTCTCTTTTGCCCATTCTCAAAAAGATATTCCCTAAGTTTTCCACATTTTCTTCAAGAATGTAACAGAACTCCACTGCCTATTTAAATAAGTGGCAATTTCCCTAAAAATGACCTATAGAGTAACATCTGGCTTGATTTCTTTTACAAGATAGTAAATTTCTGGAATTAAAAAAAAAAATTTTAATGTACTATCCTTCTGCTAGCCTCTAAAGGTAAAGGAGGATTGATTGATTGATTGATTGATTGATTTAAGATTCTAGATTTATCCCAGAATTTAGAAACTAAAGAAGCTCTTACTGTGGGTTCAGGGTCTTCGGCAAGTCCCCTATCCTCAACAACTCAGAAATATCACTTGCCTAGAAGTATACTTCTAGGCCCTTAGAAATACTGCAGTTATCAGGGTACATCCACTAATCACTAGTTACCAATTCAGCCTGGGAATCCATTTGTTCTGACTGCCTTAAATTCTTTGATCTCTCATAAATTGCTCTGCTACTCACAGCCACAACTAACAGTGAAATTCACTGTCAACCCTGGGTATTTCTGCCAGAAGGAACACAAGAAAGTAAGAAAAACCATGGTACTACTCAAAAAAGGTAACCAGATGTTTAAAAGGGTTCATTAAAATGCACTATTTTAACTGACACTATTCATGCCAGGAACTGTGTTGCTAATTACTCTAAAATCACAAACAAGACATTAAAACAATCCTTGCATTACTGAGTACCTTATATTTTGAGTACTCTGTATTTTCTGAGTATTTCCAGACATGCCAGAATCAGTGTCAGTCAATATAACTGTAACATCCCTCACACGGTGGGAAGAAGCCAAGGAAACCTTACATGTTTTGCGAGGGACTGAATAATTACAAGGCTGAAAAGAGAACTAGAATTTTTAACTCTGATTTGCACTAAAGCCATTAGGTACGTGTCAACTGTATTTCTTGGCCTGAAATTTTCTTAACATCTTAAGCCTAAACCACCTCCAGTTTAGTAAGATTTTGGAAGAGACGGAAAGCAGAATTGCTAGCAAGCTATACCACTGCCATGGTTTAGACTCCACTACCACTGCCATTTTACGAACGTGTTTAATACTTCGGTCACATCCACTATTTTCGTGCAAAGCAGAGTAGGTGCCTGGTATGATAAAAGCATACCCAATCCATTCAGGATATGGATGGCCAGCATTTAACCATTAACAACAAACAGCCCCAGAGAAAATGTGACAGCAAATCCAAACACCAACATTCCGAAGAGCTGCTTGACGCCTTCCGTTTCTGTCTCAAGATTTGGGTTGCGCCTGGTTCCACGGCTCTGGGGTTCTGACAGCGAAGGATGCTGCTCGGGGACAAAGTGCAACGTCCTCCTCCAGCACAAGCTCCGGTGCGCGCACCACCAACACAAACTAAGCACACGCTCCGCGACGCACCGAAGATACCCGGCTCTGAAGACCGTCCTGGGGATGGGAACTGAGCTTGTCATTCAAAGGGGCCGCAACTCCGCCACCACACTCTGGACCCCAAGGGACCCGTCTCGAGCCCGAGGACACCCCCTCCCCCCAGGCCCGGTGCTGCGGGCTTCCTTCCACCGTCCAGCTCCTGCCGCCCTCCTCCCACCCCCGAGCCAAGGCGCAGCTCTGGGCAGCCCCGAAATCAGAGCAGGGACTGCGGGCCGGCGGAGAGGCTGGGGCACCAGGGGACGGACCGCTCCACCGACCGCGGCCCCGCACCACGCCGCCACCCCGGCCAACGCGCGGCTTACGCTGCGGGCGGATCCGCAGCCGCCTCACCTGGGGGCCGCAGGCTCCGCAGCTCACAGGCATGTCACCGGCCCGCAACGACCAGTCGCGCGAGCCGCTGAGCAGGCGGGCGCCCCCTCCCGCACCGGCCCCCGGCCCTCCCCCCCTCCCCTCCCCGCGGCCCGCCCCCGGACTGCCCACCCCCGGCTTCCGCCGCCGCAGTTCCAGTCAGCAACACCACCTAGTCCCCACGCCTCCCACTCACTCTCGCGAGAAGTTGCGGCACCTCTCGCGAGAAGAACTCTGTGACCAAGCCCGCGCAAAAGTGGGTGGGCTTTTAAAAAATGAAAGGAGCTGGAAAAACCTTCCCACGTGCTCTGGGGCAGCTAGCGGATCGGCCCCGCGCGTCACGTGACGGGCAGCCGGCCTCTCTATTGGCCAGAATCTGCTCAGCCGTGGGAGCTTTAAACGCCTGGCTGACCTACGAACCTGCGGCGAACGTCTTGCGCGCTTCCTGATCCGTTACCTTGGAAACGGTTTAACCCTTTCCTCTGGCAAAATACCAAAGCGTTGGCTGGCCCGGCAGGTTTGGTTTCAGGCCCTACTTCCTTCCTTTCTTTGGACCCCTTGGTCTTACCGCCTGGGGTCTGCTGGGCTTCTTCGCCACAGGCTAGCTTTGCTGTCTTCCGACTGCCAGGGCTCTTTCCAAAGCGGCAGTCTCGTCAGATCTGACGGCCCAAGGAAGGCTCATCCTTTGGGGTAGCTCCGCCCCTTCTCCCCAGCATCTCTAGGGAGGACCACTCACAGCGCACCAGGCCGACCGCCCCATCCAAACCTCAACAATTAGCATCAAGGGATCTCCGGGCCCTAGTGCTCACCCTTACCAATTCACGCGGTATTGCGATCAGGAAGTAAAGTATTGGTCATGGAGAAACCAAGCCCCAGACGATAAGCTAATGTGTGATTATTTACATTTAGAATCCTAAGGCCTAACCCAGTCAAGGTGTACAGTCTCCCCACGGACATCTAATCAAGGGTGGAAATACCCGATAGATGAGAAAGACCTTTTGAAGTTTATCCTCATTATGAGTTTTGTACTGTTTGGGGGGGAGGGGGGCAGGGAACAACGGGTGCATTCTTACGTTCACGACTTCATTCAACAAATTTTTGTTGAGCTACTACAAATGTTAGACACTACTCCAGGCCGTCGATTGAGCAGTGATGATGACAAGTGAGTCTAGGTTCTAGAGTGCTTATGGGGAGGAGGGGTGAAAGAAGAAATGTTTGTTGGCGTCAAGCTCAATGCAAGGAAAATACAGTAAATGATGTGATAGTGATTGTGATTGGGTGGCTGCTTGAGGGGCGGAACTTTGGGGGAGAATCTTAGGGAGTGATTTGCATAACAGGCTTGCAAACCTCAGAGGGAAGGGCATCCCAGGCAAAGGAAACAGCTAAGTCAGAGGCCTTAAATTGGCTTGGAAGGGGAAAATATGAGACAGTTAAGAAGAAATAAACCTGGAGAAGAAAACAAACATAGGCCACAGCCTGCAAGACTTTGTAAGCTAAGAAAGTAATAGTTGGGAATTTAAATGCAGGGGAAATCTTCGGAAAATTCTGAAGAGGGAAGAGACATCTACGCTTTACCCTTTTGTGTTTAAAGCTCTCCCCTGCAGAAAATTGATTTTAAGAAGGTCACAGAGGAAGCAAGGAGATTAAGACTTGTAGTCCAAGAGAGCCAAAATCCTGAAAGGCTTAATTTCCAATGACCTTGACATTGCTTTTCTATAATCCATTAGGTCAGAGCCCTGGTGATGTTTGCTCCCTTTTGTTAAAAACATCTGGATACATCTTCAGGTACTGCTATTTAATTACAGTAAGAGAGATAAATGGAAATTTTTTTGTTACTTGGGAGAATGAACTTCCCAAAAGGAAAGTCACCTTTGATTTTTTCCCTCCACATACACCACTCAGATAACCACCTCTTCTGTCTATTCCCAAAGTTGGTTCTAGAGAATTAAAAAAACAACATAAAGTGATGTTCAGTGCAGATATTTATTTCTAAGTATAAAATTTTAAAAGACAGAGGTTGAAGGCTAGAAAACTGAAAATGTTTCCCTACAAGAAACAGAAATCAGGGGACAAATTCCAACTGGAAGACCTCTCATTAACTGGTAAAGCAACCAAATCAAGGTTCCTTATCATTCCTGAGTGTCAGATTCCTCATACATAAAACAAGACAATTTAACTAGCCTACACACGGAGTGGTTAAGCTTGAATTACACTTTGGCATGCAGGCACCAGTAAGACGGAAGCTGGAAAGGGAAATGAAATTTTTGTAAAATCTGAGAGTCAGCAGCACAAGCCAAATGAAATTGGATGTGCCTGCGCTTGAACACACACACACACACACACACACACACACACGTACACACCAGCTGAGGAACTATGAGACTGGTTAATACAGATACCAGGAATGCTTCCCTAAGAAATCTTGGCCCTTTCAGAGTGTGAAAACAGAAGCATTGCCACCTGCTCAACCTCATATTCCCTGTAGCTATTTTGAATCTAAGTAGTATTTAATAAATAATGGTTCACATATTCCCCATCGAGATTGAAGAAATAGAAAATAATTCAAGGATCGGAGGTAACATTTTAAAGTTAAGCTAACATTTTAATTCTAATGAAAATAAGATTTCAAGAAACATTTTGGGGTTACTTTTCAAAAGGAAAAATGCTAAAAAGAGAAAAGGCATTATTTTAGCAAATTAAGACCTTTTTTTTAAATGCTGAAAAAAATGGGAGTGCTCTTTTCAGTTCTGTTTGCAGTCCTCATAATGATTAACCGAAACAGCTGCTTGGTACTGCTAATTTAGATGAACAATGGGCTCAATTCTATCATTCTAACATGTATTAATAGAGCCATATATCCTCCTAACTCACCCTAGCAAGACAGTCATTGTGGTGTCTTTTGTAACTACAATTATTTGGAGTACAATGAATATGAAGCAAGAGAAATTTAGGATTGAGATGCATTTCTACAGATGTCCCTAGTGCCTGGATTCTCTTTAAAATTACTTTCTGTTTTAACAGCTTTATTGAGATATAATCCACATACCATATAATTCACCCTTTTTAAAGTGGGCAATTCAATATGTTTTGGTATATTCCTGGAGTTGTGCAATCATCACAAAAATTTAATTTTAGAATAGTTTTGTTTCCCCTAAAAGAAAGTCCATACCTATTAGCAGTCAATCCCCCACCTCACACCCAGCCCTGAGCAACCACTAATCTACTTTATGTCTATACATTTGCTTATTCTGGACATTTCGTATATATGGAATTACACAACATGTAGTCATTGGTGTCTCCATTCACTTAGCATAATGTTTTCAAGAGTCATGCATATAGCTTATGTCAGTATTTCATTTCTTCTTATTGCCACATGATGATTCCATTGTATAGGTAAAGTGCATTTTATTTATCCTTTTATCCATTAATAGACCTGTGGATTGTTTCCATTTTTTGGCTATTATGAATAATGCTGCTTTGAGCATTTGTATACAAGCTTTGTGGGGATGTTGATCATTCTTTTTTAATACTTGAAAATAAAATTTATCTAGTTTACAAAATCCATATTTCCTTTCCCAGCACAGTTACTTCGCTCCTAGCTTTGTCTTTCGTGCCTGCTATTTGAAGTACGTGCTCTCTCCCATAGGGCTGGCATTTCTTCTTGGGAAGCTCCTATCGACAGTGTCACTCCTGTTTAAAAAACTTCGGTGGTGTCTTATGATTCCAGCTGTGATCTACATTACTCTATTCTGCTATTAGTTCTCCCTCTCAGAAAGTCTTTCTTTCACTTTCTCAAAATAGGGCCAGACCCTCTCTGCTTTGGAGCCTTTCCAGGAGGTTTTCCTTCAGCATCAGTGTCTTCCTCTGTCTACCCCTTGAGCCTCTGGATGCCTGTGTCTCCTTCAGCATTCAGCTGTATTCTCTTTTCCTTAAGAACTCTTGTCCTAAATCCCCAGACTAGGTAAGCTCTTCCCCATCTGGACTCTACTTTTTCTTCAATGCATTTATCAGCTTATAATGATCTTTATTTGATTGATTATTTGGTCTTTCCCTATTCTTTTCCCTCATAGAATCCACGAGCAGGAACCACATCTGTTTTTACTTACACATGCCTGGCACATAGTGTTATTAGTTACTTAATAGCTGTTCGTTGGAAGGAAGGAAAGAAGAAAGGGAGGAAGGAGGAAGGGAAGGAAAGGAAAAAAAGAAAAGAGGAAGGGAGGTATCCTCAGAGCTTATTCCATGTTCTATTTTTCTCTCCCTTGCTAAGCAGTTCAAATAAATTTCTAGGCCCAAGATGGCACTGCTCATGCCCAGGGTACCACCTCGGCAAACCAAAACTTAAATAACTTTCCTGTCTATGTAAATGTTCCACAAGACCAAAATGACAGTATATCTGGTCAGCCAATCCCCCCAGACGAAGCCAGCTCTGGGCTCTATCCTTATTTCTTTGTTCTTTCTCAGCTCCAAACAAAGTTGACTATGTGGCCCCAGCCAGTAAGATATTTTCTGTTTTTCTTGTTCTTGTCCTTGTTTGTTTGTTGTTTGTTTGTTTGTTTGTTTGTTTCCCTTCATTCTAGAAAAGCTTCCTGATTTCTGCCCCACTTCGCAGCTCTGGAGACGGTCCACTTAATGAAGTGGGAAAGAAAGTTTCTTTATATCACCCAAATTGTTTCCTTTAATCATTTTCTAACCTTAGGAATCTTCAGTAAAGTCTTGCTAAATCTTATAAATCAAATCTGCTCTGTGGCAAGGGGGTTTAATGGCAGGCCTGTTCTATGCCTGGGATCGTGTAGGAGCCTGTGCTCTCTACAGAAGGGTGTGTGGAGAGACAAAAAACAGTGGTGTACTAGGGAGCCAAGGCACCATTGTGACAAGTCAGAGAACACAGGCTCTGTCTAAGTGCACCTAAAATTGTGCTGGGGAACATCTCACATGTCCCCAGGGAACATTTTAGTGAGCTAATTTCTAGTAATCAAGTTGGTAGTGTCTCCTCCAAAGTAATTTTGCTATTTAATAGAAATGTTACTTTCATTTGTTTACATAGTCTAATGGAGCCAAGACACTTGGGTTATATACCCATGAAAGAATTATGAATGTTCTGTTTGAACAGCAAGTTTGAATGATTTGTTCTAGATCATGTTGGAGCACTAAATGCCATAGTTCAGACTAAAATTAGCTGGTTGTCTGGTTCCACCTATCAGTGGAACTAAGCATGCTACACAAAGCTAGCCTTTCGGCTTAATCCCCCGTAATGACCTTTCGACTACAAAGGCAGGCATCATCTTTCCCCAGGAGCTTTACACAAGCAATCTCTGACAGCCAGAAGCAGATTCCATGTCGCTTCCTGTTGGAAAACTTGAGTCTCCCTTTGGCCCACTCGCTGAATTCCTGTTTCCTGCCTGAGTGATGGCCCCAGCTGGCAGTTCTTGTAAGAGAGGGAAGTGGAATCTTTTTGTCACAATGCTCAGTTTTTGGATTTTGGTTTTTTCTTTTGTGATGATAAATCCATACACACTCCTGCTGCAGAACGAGGGGCAATACAGGAAAAGATAATGGGGCAGACCACCTTTTTTGGAGGATGCTTACATTATTTAATAAGCTAATGTAAAACATTCTGAAAGTGGAAAAATGTGGACGTTATAATTTCATTAGTCATTTAATCATGTAAAATGCTTTTTAAATGTAAAAGATAAGTTATCTCATCATGCCTTTGTCTTAAAAGTATGTATATTATAGTGGGGTCTGATATTCTTCCTAACTTCCTAACATACTTTACCAAATTCTTTTGTAGTGAATCTCTTGAAGGACAGAAGCATATCTCAACCATTATAACATGATATGAAGTGATGGTTTCATATATCGCAGGTCTTCATTAAATGCCCAGTGACTTCTAAAATCACAACTATAGTTATTAGCAAATAGTACAGATGATAATTCAGAAGTGCCACTCCAAATTAAAGACTTCTGAATTAGCAAAATAAATTTGAATGCTGTTCAAATTCATGCTCAAATAGAACAAGTCTTCTGATTTAAATCATCATAGTTATAGCTAAAATTACTGACTTAACTTCCAATAAGTAAAATACAGATGTGCTGTATTTTAAGAAAATGTAATATATTATTGTCTGAAATTCAGAAACAATCATGCATAAATGTAATTACTTCATAAAAGAGTCCTAATGATATCACTGCCCTACTGACTTCAAATTGTTGGTACAGAGTTAGTTATAAAATAGAAGCACAGGCGCCTGGATGGCTCAGTCATTAAGTATCTGCCTTCAGCTCAGGTCATGATTTGAGGGTCCTAGGATCAAGCCCTGCGTTGGGTTCCCTGCACAGTGGGGAATCTTCTCCTTCTCCCACTCCCCCTGCTTGTATTCCGTCTCTTACTGTCTCTTTGTGTCAAATAAATAAATAAAATCTAAAAAACAAAACAAAAAAAAATAAGAAGAAGCACAAAGTTTTATAAAAAAGCTTATGTTATAGGGTGCCTGTGACCTGTAGTTGGAGGAGTTGTGACTCTTTCACTCATGACCCAGAAGTCCTGAGTTCAAGCCCTATATTGGGTGTAGAGATCACTTAAATAAATTTTTAAAAAAACAAACAAATTTATGTTGCAGACATTTCTAATTCAAAGAAGCAGAAATGTAATTGAACATTTCAAAAGCCTTTAATATAAATAAATTGTAACTGCTTTAATTGACAAAAAAATATTATACACAACTTCAGAGAAATGTCTTTGCAAAGGTGAAATACACTTCCTTTTCGTGTAAGCCAATGGCATATATGCTTACTACTTAAAAAAAGATATTAGATAACTTCCCCTGGATTAGTTATCCAAAAGGCAAGGGAAGTACTTTGAATATTGTCTTAAACTTATGACAAGATAACAAAGATCCCAGAACAAGCTGTTCCCAGGTCTCTCATTCCTCATTGTTTGGCTGCTTTGCTTTTCAAATGAAACATTAACATGCAGATAAGAATGTCTATTTATTAGTTAACTCACATGAAATTCAACAGAAATGTCCTTCTGTGATTAGATCTTTAAAAGTAGGTAATACTCAACTCATGCGGAGCATAAATATTGCATGCCTACTTATGGGTCAGGAAGCATTAAACGCTGTGATAAGAATCTAGGCTGTAAAGTAGCAGAACTTTCAAGATACCTTGAATCCTTCCTGGGCTTTAGGGAATCTGTCTTCTACTTGATGTTTTAAGCCCTTAAACTATGTTAGAGAGGTGTAGTGTATCCCCATGCTAATGTTGATTCTTATTTGTATTTATATGTATATTTCCTGGGATACAAATTGGAACATCCTGGAACAAATTGGCTCCCATTCCCCACAATGGAACTTGTGATGTCAGCAGGCAACCTTGTGCAGGACAGAGTTGGTTTCCTCAGAGCCAGTCCTCATGAGCTCTCACGTAGCTGACTACCTCTGGTTTCTGCTTCACTGGCCTACGTCATTTCATGGTTAGGACGATCTCCTTTCTCTGTAGTATGTGGCTGCCAAAGCACAGCAAGAAGTGCAACCTTAGGCCACATGAAAGCCAGGATGCTTGCAGAACAAAAGAGAACAAAAGAGGTAGCCCTCCTTAAGCTTGTTCAGTCCACATCTGCATTCAGCATCTGAAATGTGACCAGAGGGGAGGGGACTAGAAAATACGAATAGGTTAAACTGAACCTGTGTGGATTTCACCAGGAGAAGGGAAAACTCACAGGGATAGAATAAACTTCAGTTGAAAGGCTACAAAAAACATCTTAGGCTTTTGTTCTTCCAGAGGAAAGGATGTGAATTTGGGTTCAAGTATCCAAGGGGGAAATAATCAGCATTGGCTTAAAATGAAAAAGGTTATCTTTATGAACAGTGGGTATCAAATTTCTTAGCATCTATACAATTTATTTTTAAAACACCCTTTGAGAGCCCAAATATTTAAGGTCCTAATCTCTTTTTCATATTCTACTCCTACCTCTAAATTGATTTTAAAATTCTTCTTGTGAAAGTGTGTCCTTATCTCACATTTGATGATACAGGTTGCTATCCTTATCAGTTGCTGTAATAAGATTCTTACAAAGATCTTGTTATCTTGAAACATCACACCTATAGACAGAGTATAATAGGTGTAACAAGATTCCTACAGAACTTCTATTTAACAGTTTAATGGGCTATAATTTTCTCTCTCTCTTTTAGCTGCTCAGCAGCTATTTTGAAATTGCCATATAAACTCCTGATGAAAATAGGTGTGCCATAAAATAAAGTCTGATAAATCTTTGTGTCTGGCTTGAGGAAATGTCATTCTTTTACAGGAAACAGAAGTCAACATTTTATAAGGTGCTGCTTGGGTTTTGGTTTCAAATCCTGTGCCATTCAAACTTTAATATTTGCCTGCCTTTTTTCATAACTTTTAAAATTATCATGAACAGTTCTTCTTCTGCTGTACTCTTTATGTAATTTTAAGAATTCTCAACTAAGTTCCAGGAGGAACTGAAGTCCTCAGTTGAAGGCTGCTGAAATGTCCATTGTGTTACCAATTTTTAAAAAGTTTATTATTATTATTATTTTTATTTTTATTTAGTAATCTCTATATCAAATGTGGAACTCAAACTCATGACCTCAAGATCAAGAGTTGCATGCTCTTCCAACTGAGCCAGCCAGGCACCCCATCCTATTTGATTCTTAATCATTATTACCTCTCCACACCAGATACACTAAAGTGCTTGCATTTTACCTGGTCTCAGTAAAGTCAATGCTGTTTTCTGCTAGAACATCCTCTCATTAAAACGTGACTGGACGGGGCACCTGGGTGGCTCAGTGGGTTAAAGCCTCTGCCTTCGGTTCAGGTCATGATCCCAGGGTCCTGGGATCGAGCCCCACGTTGGGCTCTCTGCTCCGCAGGGAGCCTGCTTCCTCCTCTTTCTCTCTCTCTCTGCCTGCCTCTCTGCCTACTTGTGATTTCTCTGTCTGTCAAATAAATAAAATCTTAAAAAAAAAAAAAAAAACAACGTGACTGGACAATGCCATTTTGCAAAGAGACAACTCTTTCTCCAGAAATAACACTTGTTTCTTAGATACTGTACAGAATCCATCAGTCCCTCCTGCCAGGATATGGGAAATGTGTCCTCTCCTTGTTTTCAATAATCTGATTCACCATCTCCCTGGGGAACAGGGTTTTGTGACACCACAATGTTCCATCCTCTGTTCCAGTTTGTATTGGACTTCTTGTCCTTCATCCAGAAATGGCAAGTAGCATATGAAAAGGCCAGGTAGAACCTCCTCTTGCCCTCAAAGAGAGGTTTCTCTCAAATCACCTGCATGTCATGGAAGATTACCATGAATTTTGTCCTCTGTTCACTTGTTCACTTTGGCCAACTTAAAGGTCTATTTTTTTCCTTGACTCGTGACTTATTTTTTTTAAGATTTATTTATTTATTTTATATTGAGAGAGAGAGAGCGTGCAAGCAAGTGAGCATGGGTGGAGGAAGAGGCAGAGGGTGAGAGAGAATCCCAAGCAGACTCCACACTGAGCACAGAGCCCCACATGGGGCTTAATCTTACAACCCAAGACCACAACCTAAGCTGAAATCAAGAGTCAGAAGTTCAACAGACTGAGCCACCCAGGTGCACCATTCCTTGACTCATGACTTGATGACTGCAGGTCAAAATTGAAAGTGATGGAATGTTATGATGTACAACTATACGCAAGAACAAATACCTGCTGGGAGAAGCCAAAGGCTCCCTGTGCCCCTGCCAAGCATTCAGTTCCCCTGGGCCACTTTCATAATGGATTTCCTCACTAAGCTCCCTGCCTTTCAGTAATATTAAACCAACTTCATGGCGGTTCCAACAAGTGGCTGGCTCACTTCCACCTATGCCAGAAGCCACTGGGATACTCGTGTTGGTCATCTTTTGCTTCCACAAAGGCATCAACAAGATTAATCTGGTCTGGAGACTCCCCTGTATTTATATTCAGGGCAGCTTTATATCCTATTTTTATCCGGTACAATCACATACAATCCTGGTACACTCACAGTTTTTACCTATTGTTCGCACCTCTTTATCAAAAATATCTGTTTAGAAAATAAATTATAATGACATTTATATCCTGCCATAGACAGAGTCTCTTCTTTACCTGGCCAGGTCAAAATGGGCCAGGGCCAGGATACTACCCAGATGGCTAACTGGACAGAAATAACCAGCCAAACCCTAAAGCTATTATCTTCAGCCCCACTCTCCCCACTACCAAGATAACCAACTGGTTGTTTCTCCTTTCCACCATCTAACTCATGTCATCCACTGTTATTTCAGAATACCAAATGTGCATGAGCTACATTTTCTAACTAAGGAACTTCTTGAGCTTTCTTCTCTTCATTAGTGTTTGTGGTTGTAGAATATGTGGAGAAATTCTAAGCCACAAAGGATAGCTGACAGGCTTTCTCAAGGAAGCCATAGTGACCTCAAAAGGATATGTCAGCATTGGACCCCAGGACATCCCTACTGTCTGCTACTGTCTCAATCACATCTTTATAACTTCTCTCTCTGAAGACTTTCACTGAGCTGCGGAGCACCCTTTTTACCGTCTCAGCATTATAGCTATCATATTGGTGACCTAGAACTCTAGCTTCCAAATGCTCTCAAATTCATTAGCCTCTCCATTTTGCCCAATTCAGCTCCTACCCTTCATACTAACAAAGGATATTTAGAAATATATAGTTCATGTCATACTAAATTCATGGATGCACTGGGAAAAAAAACCAGCAACAGTACTTTAAAAAGTGAAATAAGAGCAAAAGAGGCTGTCACCTCATCTCTGCCTGCCATCTGGAGACCATGGCCACCACCCTGCAGAGATGAGGCAGAGACCTGTAACGCTGGGATTTCTATCACCATCTGGCCCCTAGAAAAGGTCAGTCCCCTTAAAGGAGGTGGCCTCATCTTCTATCTCCAAGGATCTGACACCCCCTGAGAATTCTTGAAAAACCATGTGGCAGGAAACCTTCATAGGATACTTTTCTCTAGGCTGACTCTGCCTGGCTTCTCCTCCACCTATCACTTTGGCTTCTATACAACTGATTTGACAGCTGTGCCCCTTGAAGGCAGGCAAGGACTTTTTGCTTTTTCCTGTCTGTGACAGAATCTGGCCACAAACACATCTCTGTTGCTCAGCTCTATCTTTTAATTCTCTCTTCTCATTTGCCTGCCTGAGGAATGAGCACAAAATAGCAGTGAGGGTCTGGGGTTAGAGTCCATAGATTTGAAGATAATGGGGCTTCAGGTTGGGTGTGGTCCATTTGCTAAAGAAGCTAAATCGAACATGAGCTGTAGAAGTCTCTAAAAGGACAATGAATGATGAGTCCTAGGAAGAAGCAAGAAGCCCATCTAAGTAGAGTCAGAGAGGAATCCTCAACAGAAGAGCCAAGCTGTTCCAAGGCAGAACTATTCAGGAGACCCAAGGCAAAGCATTGCTTACAGATGTTGTATTTCACAAGGCAAGTAGTCTGGGAATATGCCTTGGTGCATGTTTAAAGGACTCATGATGCCCTGGTCAGAGGGTTGTATTTCTAAGGAGTACTTTTATCTCTAAGCTGAGGAGTAAGGGAAAGTAAAGAGAGACAGCTGTGTTCTAATAAATGGGCTTCTATTTTGAGGGTCTGGATCTCGAGTGTTTAATTTGATCAGTCTGACACAGGTTAGGAAGGAAGTCTGAAAGCTTAGCAAGTGCTGAGAGCTGTAAAATTTCATCACTCTTAGTGGGGTTCTCTATTACACTCATCCACTAGGTTGGGACAGGTTTTGGGCTACAGAGCTGGGAGGAAATCCAGCCTGGAGCTCAGAATTTCATATCCAAAAAATAGTTCATGAATGCAGCAGGTGTCAAAAAAATCCAATACCAAGTATAAGAGGTGATCCAAAGGCAGACAGAATACAACATTGGGGAATCTAGGCTCAAGAGACACTCAACAATCCAGGCTGACAACTGGCAAGCACTAAGAAAGTATATCAAGAAGTGAAATGGCCTCTAGCCATATGGGTGTAAAAGTGGGACATGAGTTGGGGAAGAAAAATGGTCAAAACAAGGGAGGCCTCTAATCCCCTGTTAATACCTCAGTTACCACGGACCTCAAGTTCAATCAAATGAGAAGAATTACAACCTATGAATAAGGAAACTAAGTTATTAGACTTGGGGCATAAGATCGGAGTCAAAACTAGGATATTTTGTGTGTCCTAAAGAAGTTTTGAAGTAAGGATAAATCCTAAAGCCTCGTTCAGGGTTGTTTTGCAGAGAGAACATGGAATCACAATGTGAATGCTAGTTTTAACCTGTGAAACATTTAAAGCAAACTGAAAATAATATAACAGATTGTATTTGAAGAAGCAAAATGTTCCATCTAAAGCTTTATTCTCACTATCTTTTCTTCTTCCTTTCTCTCCATAGGAAGCCACCATCCTGAAACTGATGCATGTCGTTATCATTAATGTTTTTATACTTTTGCTATATATGTCTGAATCTATAAACAATACAAACTATTTGAGTGTTTGAAATTTTTAGATAAATGGTATCATGTGGTATATTTAGCAACTTGCTTATTCTTTCATTCAACAACAGTTTGAAGAAATCTAATGCAAGCTATGTACATAATTTTAAAATTTTGTGGTAACAATACTTAGAGTCGGGAGGAACCTGCAAAATTAACTCCATAATATATTTTCTTTAACCCAACATAATCAAAGTATTATCATTTCAATATTTAACTAAAGTAAGAACTATTATTGAGAGATTTTCATTATTTTTTGTATTAAGTTGCAAAATCTGATGTGTATATCTAAATTCAGACGAGCCCCATTTCAAGTGTTCTATAGCTACACATAGCTAGTGACCACAGTGTTGGGTAGTGCAGATTTGGTTCAACCTTCCCTTTGTAAATAACTGAAAGTTCTGCATAAAATTTAAACTGATAAGAACAGATACTTTAATGAAGGCAAGAAAAAAGAAATAAAATGAAGGCAAGAACCTAGAGAGTTAAGCCTGCCATTGAATCAGATTTTATTTGAGGCCATTTGCCAAAATGGCTAAACTGAGCTGTTATTTTCATGGCGCATATGGATCTTGGAGCGAGACAGTCAAACTTGAACCCACCCCAGGTAGGGAGTCTAATAGGAAATCCTCACTCCTCCATTAAGCTAAATGCCAAAAGGCATTTTTGGCTTACGGGGGTGGGGCAGGGAGAATGTAGGAGTGAATCACTGTAAGAGTGAATCAAAAATGAATCCATCCCATGTGTTATGACTACACCACCTCCAGGGTAGAAAGCTGCCTTTAAAACACTTACAAAATCTTGTGAATCAAATAAAAAAGATCCTAAAGCAAACTATTAAATGCTTGAAATTGGGTAATAATGAAACTATGTATTAAAAGTTGTGGGAGGGGCGCCTGGGTGGCTCAGTGGGCTAAAGCCTCTGCCTTAGGCTCAGGTCATGATCCCAGGGTCCTAGGATCGAGCCCCATGTGGGGCTCTCTGTTCAGCAGGGAGCCGGCTTCCCTTCCTCTCTCTCTGCCTGCCTCTCTGCCTGCTTGTGATCTCTGTCTGTCAAATAAATAAAAATCTTATAAATAAATAAATAAATAAATAAATAAATAAAAGTTGAGGGATGCATGAGACCTTCTCCAGCAAGCCCAGTCTTGCCCATTCAATCCTGAGCAGGACATGGATCTCTGCCCACTGGAAGGCTTATCACATGGAATTAGTATGCAATTGCAAGTCGACTGTTTGGGGCATTTGCTCTCTAGTCTGAGCATGCACAGGATTTCTCCACTGAACTCCAGCTCTGTCATTTCTACCATGCTGGGTTGGTGGTCTGAATGGGATTTTGCCTCTGTTTCCTAATGTGGGTCGGAATCCTGTCCTGAGTTCCAGCACACTGACTTCCCTGATGTGATTGAACTTATCCCCTGGATTTCTAGACAAATAGATGATCATCTTAAACCCATACAAGATCCCTTTTTTAGAAGAAGAAGAAGAAAAGAAGGAGGAGGAGGAGGAGAGGAGGGAGGGAAGAAAAATTCTTTGTGGAATGTAGCTAAAGTAGTACTTAGAGGAAAACTGATAATTTTACATGATTTTATTAAAAATAAAGAAGATATACTAAGCATCAAACCCAAGAAGTCAGAAAATGAAAACCGAACAAACCCCTCCCCCAAAATAGGAGGAAGTAATAAAGCTGTGCCTAGACAGCTTTATAGATAATTCCATCATACATTCAAAGAACAGACAACTCTGCTCTTACACAAATTCCTTCACAGAATAGAAAAGAGGAAATACTCCTTCAACTCATGAGTTACTGTTAAACTGAATCCCGAACTAAACAAGGACAGTGAAATGTCAGTTAAGAACATAGACATAAGACAGGCACCTGGGTGGCTCAGTCATTAAGTGGCTGCCTTTGGCTCAGGTCATGATCCCAGGGTCCTGGGATCAAGGCGCACATTGGGCTCCCTACTCAGCAGGAAGGCTGCTTCTTCCTCTCGCTCTCCCCCTGCTTGTGTTCCCTCTCTCTGTGTCTCTCTCTGCCAAATAAATAAATAAAATCTTAAAAAATATATAGACCTAAGTGTTTTTTAACAAAATATTGCGAGTAAGATCCTCTCTTCACTCATTCAACAGACGTTTTTTGAAGACCAGCTAGGAGCCAAGCTTTGGGCAATGCAATGGAGACTAGATGAATAATATATATTCTCTTGTTCTTAAGAAACAGATGATTTAGAGGGAAGAGAGCTGCATTAATAATTATGATGCAATATGATGTCTCTTGTCAAGGTATGCAATAGGAACAAAATGTAATAGGAACAGAGACCAGAATGTCTAAGTTGGTCTTGGCAGATTTTAGAAGGTTCCATTGGGAGATTTCTTAAGCTGAGACTTGACGGATAAACAGGAGCTTGACAGGTAGAGAAGACGTGGTGTTGGTAGTAGAGGTAGGTAGGAGAGTAAGGATGTAATTTAGAGTATAGTTTGTGTGTGTGTGTGTGTGCATGTGTGTGTGTGTGTGTGTGTGTGTGTGTGTGTGTGTGTATTGTATGTGCAGACAGGAAAGAATGGAATGGAAAAGGATGAAAAAAAACCCAGCAAAGGAAGGGAGGGTTTGGAAGCTTTCCTTTCATTCATACTCAATATACAGCAGAAAGACAAGACTTTAGTTAATAACTAAAATACTCTGTAATTAAAGTTATCAGAGATTGCAGAACAAACAGAAGCAGCTATAAATATGAATATAGGTCAGGGTTCACAGAGTCTACAGTGAATTAATTCACTAATCTTAGCATTTAACTTTAAATTTTTGCTTGTGCTTATTTATACTCATTTTGTTTTTACTCATATTGTTTCAGTATATTTAAGTCCACATGGTAAGTGTATGTCAAGATAATTTATCCTGATGAAAATAGAAACTGAATTTTACTTTTAAATTTAAAAATTACTTCAGGCCAAAGAAAAGTAAAACATATTGCCAACATGCTATAATCACTTTCAACTCAGCTGATGTGCTTCAGTAATTTGATTTCCAGTTGAAATTGCATAGCTCATCAAATTAGGCTAATTTGAGTGTTACATATTAGTGTTTCTTATTGGTTGAAAAATTGTCATCGTGGAGTAATGAGCTTTTAGTCATTTATGCCTTTGGGCTGAACAAACTTTTAGAGGAGCCTTGAGATGTCTAATATTCTTTTTTTTCCCCAAGATTTTATTTATTTATTTGACAGACAGAGATCACAAGTAGGCAGAGAGGCAGGCGCAGAGAGAGAGGGGAAGCAGGCTCCCTGCTGTGCAGAGAGCCCGACGCAGGGCTCTGTCACAGGACCTGCGATCGTGACCCAAGCCAAAGGCAGAGGCTTTAACCCACTGAGCCACCTAGGCGCCCCTGAGATGTCTAATATTCTTATCAGTTTAAGGCTTCTGACTCTAATTGGTTATCAGTGTGGTTGAATTTCTGCAGGCATATGTATTGAACAAATTACAAGAGATAAATTTCATGTCCTGTTTCAGATTTCTTATTAATTTCCAACTTAACTGCACATGATGAGTCCCCGTTTCATAAGGCCTGGGTTCTTGAAACTCGTTGGCAATTTGCTTGGAGCCCAGAACTTGGCCTTTCAAGCTTGCCTTTATTTTTGTTAGATGGTGAACAGAGAGGTTGGATCAGCTCAGTGATTCCCAACCTGGCCGCAGGTAAGAGTCTGCGAGGGAGGGTGATCAGAGGGATACCCTGACTCCTCAGACTGTAGGTCTGTAGGACAGGGGTAGGTCCTGGACATTGTTTAACATGCTTTCCAGATGATTCTCAAGCAGTCAGCTGAGCATTGGATGTCGTTGAACTAGTGCTGCATTTTTGGAACTGTGGGCTCGGCTCTGTTAGAGCAGGGGTTGGGCTACTGTTTCTGTAAAGAACATTTTATTGGAACACAGCTGTGCTAACCATCTCTGCTTTCCCCCTACAGAGGCAGATTTGAGTGCACCTGACAGAGAGGCCATATGGCTCATGAAGTCAAAACTACTTAGTGTGACCCTTTACAGAAAAAGTTTGCTTACCCTCTCATTAATGAGCTCCAACATCATTTCAACAGGTAGCAATCAGTATTTTAAAAAAATATATTAAAAGGGCGCCTGGGTGGCTCAGTGGGTTGGGCCACTGCCTTCGGCTCAAGTCATGATCCCAGGGTCCTGGGATCAAGTCCCGCATCGGGCTCTCTGCTCAGCAGGGGGCCTGCTTCCCTTCCTCTCTCTCTGCCTGCTTCTCTGCCTACTTGTGATCTCTGTCAAATAAATAAATAAAATCTTAAAAAAAATATTAAAATACATTGCAGGTAAATAATTGCTGTTATAGTAAATCTACTAAGGTATATACATATGTTTGTATGTGTGTATGTTTACATATATTGATGTATAATGGGGAATATGTATTTCTTACTGTGGGTAGCAGCCCAAAAATTCTGAAAAATTTAAACTGTATTATCTGAGGTTCCTTTCATTTGTGGACTTTCAGTTTCCATGGTGCTTGTGCAACATGAATGTGGGTGGGAGGGAGGTCTGGGCGGGACAGGAGATTTGCAGCAAACGTGCTTTTCTTACTCACTATACTTCTTGGGGCTGCTTCCTACTTGGCAAATCAGTGTCACTCCTTTAAGGAAGGGTTGTGCTCAATATCCATATTTGTCCAAAATGTCATTCATTGCTAGAAGGAGAACCAACGAAGTTGTGTGCAGCATGTGAAGACGTTGAAATGGGGTGAATACTAAATTTATGGGGTTGTTATGAGGAGTAAATGTAGTCCCTCAAACTAAGAGGTACTATACGGGGCTAGGATGCTACTCTTTTTTATCTGCCGCCTCTCATTTTTGTGGTTGGTACTCCCATCCCCACCATAAGACTAGCTCCTGAACATTACCAACCATAGCACTGGTGGTCACATTTTGCGAATGCACCACGGGGGGCACAGGGACCAAGGGAGACACACACTGGGGCCAGGGCAAGGGAAGGAAAGGTGAGATTCAACTTCTTGGACTACTGGGACAACTCTGATTTCTAAAATTAATAATGAATAATAATAAGACATATTATTATATTATACTAATATTATATATAATAATAATAATAATCTGTGTTTAGATTTCCTGGTGAAAATTCTAATTTGCTAGCACTATGCTATGGTCTGAATGTTGGTGGAAATCCTAACCCCCAATGTATCAGGCAGTGGGGACTTTGGGAAGTGACTAGGTCATGAGAGTGCAGCCCTCAGGAATGGGATTAGGAGACACCAGAGAGCTCACTGGACCTTCCTGCCAAGTGAGAACACAGAAGATGGTCATTTCTGGCCAGAAAGTGGGTTTTTACCAGAAGCCGAATTTCACAGTGCCCTGTCCCAATCCTGAGACTTCCTGACCTCCAGAACAGTAAGAAATAAATGTCTGTTGTTCAAATCCGTGCATTGTTATAGCAGCCCCAAAAGGACTAAGACGGCCTATGAACCACTGGCTGCCAAGATTAGGAAAGGGGCTTTCTGATTAATCAAGAAGGATAGTTATATAACACATTACTTCTTTAAAAAGAGTTAGTGTAAAGTGAAATATAATTTGCATTTTAAAGTGAAAGTAATTTAATACGATGATTCAGAAAGCCCTTCAGAATCAAGCTGTGCCTCAGGTCACCATGGAGATGCATAAAATTTCGGTTGCTCTGAAACCGAATGCTAGATGACAAGCTTTTGCAGAGCTTTTAAACTCCGGTTCCTTTGTTTCCTAATTTGGTTAGGACCCTGCATATTTTTCCTTTACGTATAAGCAGTTGCAAGATTGAAAGGGACCCTGAGGTGTTCTGGTCTTCTGATCTGTTGTCTGAATTACTTATGACCTAGTCAACAAATAGATACTGTGCACACACCATGTGCTGAGTACTGTTCCATGCACTGGGTCACACTGATGAACAAATTATCTTCCCAAGTGGAGTTTGCATTCCTGCAGCCTGTGTTTGAACTCTTCTCTCAAAAGGGAACACATGCCGTGAGACAGTTCAGCGCATCTCTAGATGTGGCATTTTTCTTGTCAATCTCCCTTCTCTTACTTAGGACGAGTGCAAACCCAGTCTTTCTGGAGAGTCCTTCAAAGATTTGAAGACAGTTCTTACATACAAGCTCTTATATTCCTACATCTACCCCCACTCCCTATCCCTGAATTTTCTTTTTCTTTTTTTTTTTTAAGATTTTATTTATTTTGAATTTTCTTTTTCAAACTAAAAATCTTTCAGCTTCTTGCCCCACTTTTCACTGAAAGTGATGAGTATTTTTTTTAAAGATTTTATTAATTTATTTGAAAGAGTGAGAGGGAGAGCATGAGCAAGTGGACGGGCAGAGGAAGAAGGAGAAGCAGACGCCTCACGGAACAGGAAGCCCCATGCAGGGCTCCACTCCAGGACCCCAGGACCATGACCTGAGCTGAAGGCAGATGCTTAAACCGCTGAGCCTCGCCTCCGGTGCCCGAGTGTTGTCCTTCAAGAAGAGTGCTTCACCAGCTTTAGAGGCCACTTACTGGACTGGTAGGTCTTGGCTCCAAATATACCCTTCGATGTTACGCCCTGGGACACTGAGTTTCCGGATCCACAGTACAAATGGCACTCCACATCTGTCAGCTTATTTCCCACCCATTCTGCCATTGGGGGCACAAGAGGGCAACAGAAGGCAGGAGGAAGGACTCACTTTTCTTGTCTTACTCCCCGTTGCTGCTGATGTGTCCTGGACACCACCCGTCTCCCTGGCAGAGGCGGCTGGCCCTATTCTCCAGTTTCTTCTTCTGGAACTCCCAGAGCCAGTCCCACCAAACCCATCTTCGAGAGGCACATCTGATGGATCTCGCTCCCTCCTCAGAGGTCTGAGTCCCACACCACAGGTCTTTGTTCTGACTTCCTGAGTATCTTTAAGGACACTTTCATCTTCTCTAATGGCTTCAACCCACCTGACAAGGGCTCCCAGATCTCTATTTCCTTCCCACACCACTCTCTAATATTGTCATAGATCTTAATAGACATCCTCCAGTCATCTCAAACCCATGAAGTCTGAATCTGAATTTGACCTTGCTGTTTTCCCTTCTAGGTGGTAGGAACCTGGGTTCCTTCCTTCCTCCTCCTTCATCCACAGCCAGTCTGCCTGTGCAGGCCATTTATGCATTAGTATTTGTCAGATCTGTTCCCTCCTTTCCAGCTCCACTAAAACCACCCTAGAGAAGACCCTCACCGCCTCTCGCCTAGACCTTTTCTACAGCCTCAAGCTGATCTCCGTCTTCAGCCCTTGGCAGGTCAATCCTGCCCCACGGAGGCCACTGATCTGTCCAGGTCTCAAATCCAAATCACTGCTCAAGTTCCATCTTGTCTCTTGCTGCTCTCCCTTCATGCTTCAGCAACACCAGGCTGGACCTGCCATCCCATTTTGCTGTCCCTTGCGTTGTTACCTCTGCCTTTCTTACACACATATTTCGCTAACAGCTTTAAAATCCAACTCAATGTCCCCTATTCAGGAAGGTGCCCCAAAGCCTCCATTACACATTCCCTTCCTCCGTGCTCCCCACATACTTGGTGATGTATTTTTCTTTTACCAGTGCACATCACTCTGTTCCAATAATCTTTTTTCCTCACGAGACAGCAATCTCAAAGGGCTGGTCATAGATCCTTACTACTGGAGACAGCACCTGCCATCCATTTGGTTAACAAGGGCTTATTGGTGAACATCAAGGACTCATTTGCTATAAGGGTAAATTAAATTATGTTTTACCATTAAGAATTCCCCCACCACATGGGTATTACGCAGCAACAAAAGAACCGTACTATTGTTCCATGCAATAATTCGGACTCATCTCCAGGGAATTAGGCTGAGTAGAAAAAAAAAGTCAAATACTGTATGATTCCACTAATACAAAATGAAATGACAAAATTACAGAAATGGAGAGAGATGAGTGGTTGCTAGGGTTAAGGAGAGGACAAAGGCAGAAGGGAAGTGGGTGTGGCTATAAAGGGCAACCCAAAGGATCCTGCTGTGGCTTTGGAGTGAGAGAACTGTCCAGCATCTGGACTCTGTCAATGTCAACATCCTGGTTGTGATATTGTGCTCTCGGTTTGCTGGATGTTATCATGGGGAGGAAATGTGTAAAAGGGACACACGATCCCTCTCTGTATTTTTTTCATACAACTGTATGTGAATCTACAATGATCTCAAAATAAAAAGTGTAATTAAAAAACTAAGGTTTCCTGCCACAAAAAAGTAAGCTTCACACATTTTCCAAATGCATTCTTTTTTTTATTTGAGAAGGACGATCTCAAGGCAGTGCCCTTTGGGAAAGGCATCTCTCATCATCATGTACATCGAAATCAACCATTACTTTCAGCAAAGTACAAAAATACACACATCAGTGACTTCCGTACAATAAATACATAATCATGCATCCCACAATAAAAGGCACGGAAAACTGGTCACTTAGTAGTCATAAAAATTACTAGCTACATTAACAAAGCCACCCAAATTATCTGTATAAGTAACTGTAACAATATATTCCAAAGGTGAAAACACATAAAACATCTTTAAAATAGTATGCAATAAATATCTCAATTGTATATATTTAAAAAATTATGCCATTGTAAACAGCATGTAAACAAACAAAACACATTTTCTTACCATTATTAAAAGTAATTAGAGCCAAAGTTATAACCTCTGCTCTGTCAGGTATATTTCACTGGCAAGTGTGCTAAGCAGTTAAAAGTTTCACTCTTTTCTGCAGCAAACAGAGCCCATTGTGTAATAAATAGATATGATCTGCATCTTTCAGATACAAGTAAAAGTTTCAAAACCAACTACCAAAATGTAGTAAATTCTTAATGATAAATAATAGGGCAAAGGCTAGATTAGAATTATCTTTTGAAATGTAAGGGACAAAAGGAGCTCTACTGTTAGGTTTTCAACATGATGGTAAATAGGAGGCAAATAATTACTGATTATCTTCATTGAAAGGTGAAATTAAGTGCTCAGCCTTCTGAGCCACCTTCTTTTGTGGACCTTTTATAATACCGAACAAAGAGTAAAGTTGTATCAAAGTAAGAATTCCCTTTTGCTAGAGAACAAAGAAATGGTTGATACTTGATGCTGATGAAAAGAATGACTTCAAAATATGCCCATCAAAATTTAAATACACATACAAGTAAGGTTTTTTCCACACTTACCGAAAATAAAGATAAAGAATTTTTCCATTTGCATAAAGGAACCCTATTGCCTAACCATCAATAAATATTCAGAGAAATTAATTTTTTTATGACTCAAATGTTTTTGTTTTCTCTCATCTATATCAGGACACCAAGGCATACAAACACTAGTTGTGTATTTACTATATTCTCAGATAAGTATGCTACCTGCTAAATATTAGTACTCCCCACTCCCCATTAAAAATAAATGACGTGGAAATACCAATCCATAACTTCAAGCAGAGTCTTTGAAGTATACCAGAAAGCATAACTGCTGTGGGTTTACAAAGCATACCTTATATATTTTGGTGTATGTGGCATTAATAAGGATATGCACCTTCCTAAAATGGACTTGAAATTTAACCCTTGTTTGACAAGTCTGTTAGTCTCTTGGACCACACATAGCACATATGGTTGTGGAAACAGGGTTCTACAGATTGATGAAGAGATGTACTTGACAAAGTGATGGTCAAACATTGTGTTTGTGTAAAAACTGGACATAAAAATGGGAACAATTCTTTATGACATAGAATTTGATTAATTTTTTGGGTGGAACAAGGCTACTCTGAAGTCACCGGAGAAATATTTGATTTAAAATCTGTCCCCACCTAATTTCCTAGGCTGTAGAAAATAATTCTGAAGACAAACTTTATTGTTTTTCCAGCATCTAATTAAGTGTCAAGTTTAGAGCAGGTAGAAGAATGTCTCTCAAGTGAGCAAAGGAAGAGGGCATTTAATTTAATGACATGCACTTTTTATTACTATTTATTTCATTTTTAGACATTGTTAACTACGAAGAACTTTTTGTGTTGAACTTTATCGTGATTTGGGACCATGGGGAAAGATTTCATAGAATCGTGATAGAAAAACAAACTGTTAGGTATTAGATTTTAGTCTTTATGTTCTATAAGGGTTGATAACAGTACAGACAAGCTATCTAACATTGCATTATAAAAAAAATGAAATAATCATTAGCTACAAATGACCTGCAATCACACAAATTCAGCCTGTATCTCTGGCTAACTATTACTTTTGAGAAAATTTCACCTTCATTATTGCTTTTGATTCTTTCTTAAACCTTATTTTGTATAGGTGACCAATGTATGTGTTTTAAATAACTGTGAACCCTGAACGTGTCTGCAAAGGAGAAAGGTAATCTTTAGGGCATATTTGTGCATTATAAACAAGAATTTCACAGTAATGTGGAAATTTTCTAAGTCTCATTTGTAGAAACAAAAATTCAGATTTGGTAAATATTTCTGATTTAAAGCAAACGGATGATTCTCCTTTTCCAAACAATCCCTCTCCCTTGACATTCATCCTCCGCTGGCTTGCCCAGAGTGTGTGCATGCCTACCTGCTCGTGAATACACACCCCCTTGCGTGACTCATGGTTGTTTAAGCTTGCATTTGTAAAAGTATAAAAATACAAAGAAGTTCGGGTGCTCTCCTACCTTCAGTCCTTCAAAAACATTGACTGAAGTCCTATGACATGCTAACTCCTCACTGAGACTACAAAGAGAAATTCAGAGAGCAGGGTGGAAAGGCAGGCATAGACAGATTATTGAAATGTGATGTTATTTTAACAGAGGAAAGTTTCAAGGTGCTATGGAGCATGAACAGAATACTTAACTCTGGCTGGGGACGAGTTGTCAGGTAGAACTTCAGAGAAGGTTAAATCTGAATGGAGTTTTGAAAGCATCGATCTCTGGCAAGTGATTATGCCAAGGCAATGAATTGGGAGTAGCTTCAAATTCCTGAATTACCAAATGTCTCTAGAGGAAATGGTAGCTGAGGATGCTAAAAGCATAGGACAAGACAAAGCCAGAGAGCCCCTTATCTGTCATGCTAAGGACTTAGGTTCCTCTATAAACAGGAGAACCTATGTAAGAATTTTTAGCAAAGGAATGACAAAGCGACATGTGTTTTAGAATGATCACTCCACAGACCACATGCAACATGAACTAGAGGTAGCAGACAATGCAGTTAGGAAAACTGGTTGCTAAAAACTGGCAAAAGCACCGAAGAGAAAATCACTGACCGACGGCTGACTGAAGCACCGGGACTATTGCTTCACTTAACAATTAGAAATAGAACATAAAATGCCAATTCAACTTTTGAGATGGACAGACCATGAGATATGCCACCGCATAAACACTGAGAAAACTTTCATATATGAAATGCTTTTGCTTATACCATCCAAAACCGAGATTGGGGTTAAGCCATAGCTTTGTTCCATATTTTGGTTTATGTGTTTCTTGGCAGAGACACATAATCACGTCACGTTGCTATGAAAACTGTCCCCTCTCACAAGCTTTCTGAAAGCTTTTCAAGTAAAGGAAGGTGAGGAAATGAAAAGAGCTTTAGGTTTGCAATTCTTGCCTCCCTATCATCATGTATATTAGAAACCTGTTGCAGGACTGAGATTTGTAAACACAGTAGGATCTAATAAAAGTTACAATTGAATTGAATTGAATTTGAAAGTTACTTGAATTATACTAGAGTCATCTGCATACCAGGTCATCATGAGAACCAAATACCCAGAAAATAATTTCTTCCTGTCACTGTACCAAATCATTCTGGAATCACCATTTAGAGACCTGTCTTCTTGAAAACTAGGTTGTAGCATGGAGACAGATCAAAATCCCTTGCAGACGAGTTCTGATTCTGGTTTTTCCCTCTATTGTGCAGCTAATAGCCTCTCATCGTTTCAACGTTTTTAGGGGGAGGGGATGTAACAGGAGCTTCGAGTTATCATAGTATGCCATAATAAATACCAGATTTAGGAACAAAATTTTTCAGTATCAGTCAGTGACTGAATTCAAATGTCAGGTAAAAAAAATAAAAGTCAGTATTCATCCCATGTTTAATAATTTTAACAAAACTATTCTGATTTTTCCCCTTTAACTGTACTCAGATTTCCATAATGGTAACAATGAAAACAATCCCTAGTTTCCTTACAGGAAGTTGGGAAGGTAATTTGCATAAAGGAGCTCCACTGGGCAGCCAAAGAATGGAAGCAAATGACCCAGCTTCAGACCAAACAGCAGGGGAAACATTCAGAATTCACTTAGTACAGAGAGTAAGTGACATCACAGGGTAAAACAAGAAAGTCCTGTACTTCATTTTTGTAACCACTGATATAAGGAGACACTTTCCTCTTTCGGGAATTAATCTAAGATAAGACATGAAGATCTCATTTGGGAAAAAAAAAAGTATATGCTACTATAAAATAGTTGTTTGGGTTGAGTGTAGAAAAAACAAAATTTCTCTATATTTTGGAAGATTTTAGAAGTGGGAGTGAATGAATAATATGAACCTATAGTACAGAGATGAAAATTCCCATAACTTTCTCTGGTATGGACAGTATTAATGTAACTTCACTCTCCTTGCAAACTGAACATCAGGGATTTAGTTTGGACTTTAAATTTTCATACTATAGCTTTGGAAGTCCTTTGTATATCAAACGACAGCTGGAAAGAATTGGCAAATTTAAACATGATTCTCACATACATAATTTCTGCTGTAAAGGAAAAATTACCAAGTACTTAAAATTCATAATATTGTGTGCCGTTTCTAATTGGGAATGTTGAAACACCAAAAATACACAGTTTGGAGAAAAGACACAGTGAGCCAGTGCCACAGTCATTTATAGAACCAAATAAATCTAAACCACATTTCCAACTCCAGAATCATGTGATTCAGCTATTTACAATACCATTAATTTTGACAATTAATTTTTGTCAATCACGAAGTTGACAAAGCACAGAAATTTGCTTCATGTGATAAACACAAATGATGAGGTCATCCAAACTGCCTTCTTCACGGACTTCTAACCTGCCACCATAGAATGAGCTCCCTGAATTCACTGGCTATTTTGATACCACAAAGGTCCAGTCTCAGACTGGACTACTGTGACTTTTTTGGGTTTTGTGGTATTGTGCCTACCATTCATCTCACACATGTTCTGCATTTCTATGAAATAAGGTGGAAAATATCTATGTTCAAACTACCCATTCCAAATCTTGGCCAAATTACCAGCTCGAGCTCCCTTTACTTTATGATGTTTCCATATTTCAATATGATGTTTCTCTTATATTTTTCCTGCCTTCAATAATTGCTTGTGCAACAGTAAAATTAACACAAAACTCTCTTTAAAACTATAGCAAATTAATTCTTAATCTCCTACTATAGATCTTAAGCAGTT